>NW_027122272.1:1200000-1800000 GCF_030686945.1 Centruroides vittatus | reverse complement strand
TTTACTTTATTAATAGATTAATGTATTGAAATAAATAAAACATTTTAACAATACATATTAAATAACTTAATTATTTTATATTGCTTCACCAAGTATTCGAGTATTAAAGATCTGGTTAATATTAGAATTCGAGAAAAGTGGTATTCACCCATTTCTAGTAAAAATCTTTCCAAAAATATTTTTTTGTTAGTCAAGAATCCCATATTCTTGAGAAATTCATAAAAGTTTCTATAAAAATTTCTAAATTTTCATAATTTATAAGTGATTTTTAATAAAAAATAATATGATTAATTTTTTTATCAGACTTATAGATGAGTTGGAAATTTCACAGCTTTGTTAAAAGTTTAGCTCTATTTTATTTAATCTATTGGTAGATTTATGTATTGTATATGCATTACGTTGAAATAATAATGTATTGAATAACTAAATATAATTTGGAATAGTTTAATATTGAAAACTTATTCATGCGGTTTATTTTTCCAAGGAAAGACGATTGTTTCGCAAAACAAACCGTTCTACTATCGCCAATATAACTTTACAGATGTTCATGAAATAAATGCATTTTTATGTAAATAGTGGCTTTACTATTATAAAGTATATCATACATGTATAGCTTTTATAAAATAATATACTTATAAAAAATAATGTTATTTTTACTTGAATTTCTGTTATTATAGAATTCATAGCATTCAAGATTGCAATTAGCAATTTTGTATCACTTTTTCCAATGTGAATTCTTGATACAAGACATCCTTGAAATCTTTTTAATATTCATTTTAATTAAATTTGAAAATTTATTTTTAAATAGCGTTTGCCGAAGGTCTGTAATACTAAAAATAAATTCCGTCTACTCATTTTGATAATGATAATTAGAGATGGGAGAATATCACTTTTCTCGAATTCGAATTTTAATTGGATGTCGAATACTCCAATACTTAGTGAACTTAATTATCTTATATAACTTATTTAGTTAATAATCTATGTTACTTAATGTTTATTATTTAACGTGCTTTATTAAGGTGTTAAGGTACTTAATTAATTATTCAAGTATGTTTAATTTTTGAGTTAGCTCCTTTTGAGTACTTCTGGATCCGCATAAAAATACATTCGAATACAGTGGTGCCTCGTATAACGTACGCCTCGAATAAGAAACGCTGCGAACAACGGACTTTCTGTTTGGCCGTTACGTGACTCGAGCAACGGACTGGCTGCGAACAACGGACTTTCCAGCATAATTGGCGACTGCTCCATGGGTGCGTTAGTGTTTTCCTAACATACTAAACAAACGTAACCGGAGACGTAGTAGCGGAGCTCTGCGTCTCCGCTACTACGGGAGTGCGCTGCTGTTTGTAGGCATTTAGGAACGACGGTGAAAGAAAGATGGCAGCGCTCGCAGTATCGATAGTATCGTGATGGAGAAATCCATAATTCTAAAATATGAGCTTTTAAAGGCAAAAGAAGAGTCCCAATTGTAAAATTTAACCATAAAATGGATTATTTGTTGAAAGAGCATTCAAAATAGCCACGAAAAAAATTAGAATGCCGGCTACCATTCGAAAAAAAATTCGTAAAGACACTTACATCACCGCGTGCACTAACTTGCGCTTTCACCATTTTTAAATTTTCATTCATAAAACCACATAATGGACCGGAAACGAAACTATCTGAGCCACGGAAGACGCCATGTTGCTTTTTACCGTAAACTACTGCTACAAGCGGCCGTTTTTGCCGTTCGACGGCGCGCACTTCCACCAGAATTTAGGAACGCGTTCCGCAGGAATTTTTAAACGGATGTCGCTCGCGCAGAGTTACGCGGAGGAATAAAAGAACGCACCCCATGTTCATTTTTTTATGATACAGTACGGTTATTTTATGCTGCGGAACGAATTAGATGTTTTAACATGTATTTCTATGGGAAAATGCGTTTCGTATAACGGACGTTTCACTTAACGGACGTGCACCTGGAACGGATTAAGTACGTTATATGAGGCACCATTGTACTACGAATATCTGGAGGTATTTGTAGTATTCGAATGTATTTTTAGTTATTATTATTTTTAATTATTATTTATTATTTAATAAAAATGCATGCTAGATCTATAATCTCCAATACTTTCTAGTATTCGAGTATTTGCCCATCTCTAATAATAATAATAATAATAATAATAATAATAACTCTCCCATGGTCACCACCTGGTCGTGGTGGGAGAGCCCAGTAATTTTACTGATCCATAGGGCAATGCAGGCTGGAGCACAAGCTCCTGGTAGGGACACCCATGCCAGTAAGGTCTATGGGGAGAAATGAAGCTAAGAGTGACCACACACCCACATTCTGCGGAGATATGTATCATGGTAGTAACCAGATCTAAATGTGATACCGGCTCGGACGTCGCCCGGGTTAACAAGGTCCGCGTTCGTGAGTTAGGCAGAGGCTCACGTTCGAAAAATAGGCCACAGTCTCCCTTGGTTACCGGTGGCGAAAGCAGCACCGGCCCAAGCATGGCTACTGCAATGCCCTCAACATGATGTGAGGAACCAACCCAGCCTTGGTGTTTCTGTGGCAATGCATCCACAGACCACAAAGGCTGGAAAACCACGCCAACGGATGAAATGGACGGTAGAAATGAATGAGTTTATCATCCGTACTTACTACACGATCACAAAACTCGAAACAAACGTGACAGCATACAGACAACAACTACACCTTAGATTCACACAACAGTATCCTCATCTCACTGTCACCGAACAAAGGGTTGTTGATCAAAAAAGAACAATTATACACAACAACCTTATTCCACAAACAACACTTGAACTTATCAAACAACAGGTTGCTGATCAAATACATCAACAGACAGAAACATCTAACATTAATGAAGATCATGTAACCTGTCAGGATAATCCAGCAACAAGCATTGATAATAACACACATACAACAATTACCACTAATGATACTACAGACACTTCCTCATCCATCACTGATAACATAGACATGGATTTAGTTAATACGCTCTCACTTATATTTCAGGAAACACTCACTAAATATACAGGCACAGATCCCACACAAAGACCACGAATACCAAAAATCAACACGTCGAAGGAAGTAGGAAAAACACTAAATTATGTAAACACTCACTTACTACCACACTACATTCATTCAATTTCTACACTCTCAGACATTCATACATTAGTTTATGCTGGGGCAGTCACAGTAGTGACACAACATGGACTGAAAGTACAATCACAGACAAATACACAGAAAACACAATTCTATCACAAACCTGCCTGGCAGAGAAGAATAGAAACACAAATAAATGACATTAGACAGCAATTAGGCAGGCTGACACAATACACTAAAAACAACATAACACCCAAATTAAGGAAACAGCTCAAAAACATTTTCAAGAAAATAAAAACACACACAAAACATGAACGTCACAACACACACATTACAGAATACATTGATACACTAAAACAAAAACTTGCTGCCAAAGCACGTAGACTCAAACGATACAAAACATGTACACTACGAAAACAACAAAATAAATTATTTACAAACAATGAAAAACTCTTTTACAGACAAATTAATAACAAAGCAAACACTGATACACAGCACAGTGGCACACCAACAGAAGAAGAACTCACAACATATTGGTCTTCTCTTTGGTCCAGTGCTGTCACGCACAATGCTGAAGCAGGCTGGATCGAGGAGGAGAACAAAAACTTACACAACATACCAACTATGCCCTGTGTTGAAATAAGCATACGTGATTTCCAATACACTGTTAACAGAACACACAACTGGAAGACACCTGGTGTAGACAACATTCACAATTTCTGGTACAAAAAGTTTACATCACTGCACCAGGAACTAGCTAAACACCTAACACACATCATCATCAATCCACAAGACATGCCAAATTTTCTTACTCAGGGCATCACCTACATGAAACCTAAAAACAACAATACCACAGACCCCACACA
Source organism: Centruroides vittatus (assembly GCF_030686945.1). Lineage (NCBI taxonomy): Eukaryota > Metazoa > Arthropoda > Arachnida > Scorpiones > Buthidae > Centruroides > Centruroides vittatus. The sequence continues at coordinate 1,796,019 of NW_027122272.1, read as the reverse complement.
ATACAGACCAATTACATGTCTTCCAACACTCTACAAATTATTGACATCCTGTATTGCAAACAAAATATACAAACATGTTGAAGAACACGACATTCTAACAGAACAACAAAAAGGTTGCCGTAGAAATCACAAGGGATGCAAAGAACAGTTACTCATAGATTCAGTCATTCTACGACAAGCACACAAACAACACAGAAACATACACATGGCATATATAGACTACAGAAAAGCATTCGACAGTGTTCCACACAGTTGGCTGTTACATATTCTACACATGTACAAAATACATCCATCACTCATTACATTCTTTCAAAACACTATGCAGCACTGGAGAACAACACTACATCTCAGGGTTCATAACACTTCCATACAAACAAATCAAATTTTTATTAGGCGAGGAATTTTTCAAGGAGATTCCTTGAGTCCTCTCTGGTTCTGCCTAGCCTTGAATCCATTATCCAACATGTTAAACAACACACAATATGGCTACAATATCAGGCATGAAAAAACAACACAGTATACACTGTCACATCTCATGTACATGGATGACATAAAACTTTATGCATCCACACAAAAACAACTTCATCAACTCCTACAAATCACACATTCATACACCAAGGACATACAAATGGAATTTGGCCTAGATAAATGCAAAACACTTCACATAGAAAAAGGAATCCTGAAGAAAGAAGATTTTGCACTTGGAAATGGAGACGTTATTGAATCCATGGAAGAGGGCGAGTTCTACAAGTATTTAGGATTCCAACAGGCCAAACTAACAGAACATACACAAATAAAGCAAAGATTAATTAAAGAATACCAAAGTAGGCTAAATGCTATTCTCAGAACACAGTTAAATGCAAAACACACAGTTAAAGCAATAAACACATATGTCATCCCAGTACTCACATATTCTTTTGGAGTTATACATTGGACTCACACAGATCTTGAGCAACTACAAAGGAAAACAAGAACTACACTTACTAAGCATAAACAACATCATCCTAAATCCGCCACAGAAAGATTAACCCTTCACGTAAAGATGGCGGACGTGGCCTGATTGACATAGTTAACCTTCACTACAAACAAATACAGTCACTGCGAGAGTTTTTCTACAAAAAACAAGAAACATCACAATTACATAAAGCAGTAACTCTAGCAGACTCGAATAACACACCATTAAACTTACACTCACATCATATGGACACAACACAACATATAAAAAGCATAGACACCATTAAGCAATCGTGGGCTCGAAAGGCACTCCATGGCAGGCATCCTTATGATCTGGCCCATGATTTTGTTGACAAAACTGCGTCAAACAGCTGGTTAGCTCGGGGATGCCTCTTTGGGGAGACGGAAGGATTCATGATCGCCATACAGGATCAGGTCATAAATACTAAAAACTACAGAAAACACATACTCAAAGATGCAACACTCACAAATGACACATGCAGAAAATGTCACATCATGCCAGAAACTATACAACACATCACCTCTGGTTGCAAGCTCTTGGCACAAACAGATTATTTACACAGACATAATCAAGTAGCAAATATAATACACCAAGAGCTTGCAAGGAAACACAAATTAGTAGACATCCACGAACCATATTACAAATACATTCCACAGACAGTATTGGAAAACAACACGCACAATATGTACTACGACAGAGCCATAATCACAGATAAAACAATTTACCACAACAGACCGGACATCACACTCATTGACAAACACAATAAAATCACATACATTATAGACATATCCATTCCAAACACTCACAATATACAAAACGCATGCACTGAAAAAATTAGCAAGTACACAGAACTCGCCCAGGAAATAAGGCATCTGTGGAGGATGGATAGGGTGCTTATTGTACCTGTTGTTCTCTCCTCTACAGGTGTCATACCGCACAAAAGCCTGGTGTCATACTGCACAAAAGCCTGGGCACATTACAATTGAATAGAAACACATACATCACACTACAGAAGGCCACTATATTGAATACATGTCATATTGTGAGAAAATTCCTGAATACAGACACACACACTGATACACTTCTTTAATTTCTGTTTTGGTTACTATGCCTTGACTTTGGTCCGGCATAGTACACAGCCACCGGTGTTAACCGAGTATATCTCACTTAACCCAACATAATAATAATAATAAATATTAATGCCTAGAAACTACAAAAATAACTAACAAAAAACTAACAAAAATACATTAATATATTTTGTAAATTTTTGCGCCTCTACAAAAATAATTTTTTTAAATATTTTATTACATTTATTTTTAAATTATTTTAAAATATTGTTAGGTTAATTAGGTTTTATTTAGTTCAATTAAAGTGTCCAAATGAATTATTTTATAATATTCTTAAAAATGTTGCTCTGATTATCACGAAATTCCCATGTTTTTCTATTTGATATATCCTTTATTTGTTTTTTTAACTTTATCGTTTATTGAAAAAATTAATATAGCCTACTTCAAAATGACTTAATTTTTTTTCTTTTTACTGAAATTGATTCGATTGGATTGATGGGAAAAGGTAAGCAATACATGAGCGATCTACTTCCCGGGAGGACTTTCTATGGAAAACTGGCTGCTGTAAAGAAAACCCGGAAAGCTTCACGTGGCCAGCTGGTTGGTGAGGAGCAACCCGCGACCAATTACTAGCATTCAGTGGTTTTATCCATTCGGCTACTGGTGAGCATGAAATTGGTTCGATAACTGTGCGTGAAAATATTTTATAAGAAGTTAAGTTATACGGCGGAGTTATAAGAAATTCACATTTAAATTCTATTCGGATTCTTCTGACTTTTTATGGTTAGTAAGAATTCAGACTGCTCTCCATCCACACAGATAGATTCTTTTGCTAGTCAGATCCCCTTAATGGACAAAATTGGAACCGGCCGTGCCGTTTTTAGTGAAAATATTTCGCGTCACCAATCAATCAACCTTATAAAGAGATTTTGCTTTAAATATTTTTGGTTCTAAAATTCTATAAAGTGAAATAATTCATCTAAAAGCAATCTTTAATTATTTACTCTGCACGAATTCTTTATTAAATCCTCGAGAATTGTATTTTTCCCCCCTTTCTCTTTTCTAAACTGAGAAAACGTTTGACTATGAAATTACTGTTTTAAAATTGAAAACGTTACTTTGTTTTGCCAATTTCCATTAGCGATAAAATTTTACCAACTTATCAATAGCAAATTTTTAATTCCAAGCTGACGAGTGAGAGCTTTATTAAAATATGAAGAAATTTATAATTCATTTAATGCAAATGTTTTTTTTATAAAATAAATTTAAAAAATTTCAGATTTCCTTTGATTATTATATGTAATTACTGTAATTTATCATTACTTTTTATAAAAATTAAAATAAACTTTTGTAAAAAAAAAAAAGAAAATAGTTAATGTTAAAGCATTTTTTCAACATCTAAAAATAGCCTCAAATAATGAAATATTTACTTATTTTTTGAAGAATTAACCTTTAAATACTATAAATATGACATTTAAATTACTATTTAAGAAAGTCTGATTCAAAATATCATAATCTAAATCATACTATTTTTTATTTTTGGAAAATTATTATTATTATTATTATTATTAAATCAATATTAAACAAAGGGTCATTTCATAAGTATCTTTACTTTTAATTTAAAGAAAAACATTAAAAATACAACATTACAATTTCAATATTTTTTTAATAATTAATAAAATATATTAAAATTATAATCGTTAATGTAAAAGGAGTGAATAATATAAAAGTTTAAATACCTAAAAATATATTTATACAATTGAAGTTAATAACTTTCCATGTAATATTAGGAATTGTAATTTCCGATTGCGTCATATGAATTACATGTCTTGAAAATGTATTCATTTATTGATTTATTCAAAGTGTTTAAGCTTTTATTAAATTCTTGGTTAAATAATCTGTCTCATTTAACAATTCGGTATTAAACTATACATAGAATGTCTTCCCAAAATTGTATACACACTTCGATTGTTAGTAATTTCTATCGTTAATTTCTTAATTTTAACTTAATAATCTAATGTGGTATAAGTATTATAATGTAAAATTGAAATCTAAATATCAAATTTTCAAACTAGAATTAAGAAAATAACGATAGACGGGTGTATACATTGTTTTGGGATATATTTATCTATCCCTATCTGTTATATTTAATTGCAGACGGATTAAAATCTTTCAACAAAGCTTTTAAGACTTCAATTACTGAATTTTCTCTAAAAACTTATTTCATTATAAACATCACATTAAATTATTAAAAATCCACCGTTTGAATACTGTTTATAGCTTTATTTGAAACAATTATTTATCAGAGAAACCAATTTATTTAGTATTTTTTTGCTATTTAAACTCGAATATTTAATTATTCAGGGGCGCTCTGATCGTCACAGCTGTTGGCGTGAATTTTTCTCCACTTCCAACGTTTGTCTAATTTTTCAAGAGATGAAGAATATTAAATTATTTTGGAATAATATGAATGGTGGGTTAAATTACCTATGGTAGTCAAAATGGCGGCTCGTTTCTGATTCCAGCAAACAGAAGAAAGGAAACAATGGGGACGCACGTTCTAACCTAACCTAACCTATTCTAATAAATTACCATAATTATTACTAACCAAATTATTAGATTAGGTTAGGTTAGGTTAGAACGTGCGTCCCCACTGTTTCCTTTCTTCTGTTTGCTGCAATCTGAGACAAACAGACTGACTACCATAGGTAAATTTAACCGAATGATGTTAAGCTTATTATATTATTGTTACTAATTGCTGGAATAGAACCGAATCCTGGTCCCTTACAGAAAACTCCCATAAAGAGAAGAAGACCACCACTAGCTCGTCAAAAATTGCTGACTAATAATACCAAATCATTGGAATCGGAATCAAATCTTATCTCCGAATATACAGAACCTAGAAGAACCGAATCATTATTCCAAACAGGTGAACTAATTAATTTAACCTAATCATAAGATCAATTACATACGGAACAAACAGACATTTCAACAGCACAATTATGGAAAAAAATAGTTGAATTGATAACCAATAGTAATGATAAGCTGGTGAGTCAATTTTCACTTATAAAACAAGAAATTAATATAATTCAAAATGAAATTAAAGATTTTAAAGATCAATTACAACAAGTTAATATGAGAAATGATAAAATAGAAACTGAATTTACCAAATTAAGATTAGAAAATGAATTAACTCAATATAAACTGGCTACTCTTACTAACACTATGAATAGTAATAAAATAATAATATACGACTATTCAAATCCGTTTAAAGATATAACTAAAAATGAATTAGCAATATTTTTCTCTAGTACTTTAAAAATAGTATGCAGCGAATCAGAAGATATAGAAAATATCTACACAATACCCAATTCAAATATTCATATTAAGTGCATAGTATTAAAGTCAAATCAATTAAGAAATAGAATCCTTGCAACCTTTAATAAGTCGAAGTATAGCAAGACGCTAGGAAATTGGCAAGATATTAATATGTCAGCTGATTTAAATAAAGATTCCCGCAAAAGAAGAAAAAAATTTTTACCATATTACATAGATTTCAAGAAACAAAACAAGAATTACAATTAAAACTGCGTGACGACTATTTGATAATTAATCGTCAAAAAATTATATATAGTTACATTCAGAATCAGTTAGTATACGCTGAAGATTTTTTGTTGTATTCTCTACAGAAAAACCCAATAACATAATTAATCCCGAAGAAGAAAGTGAAAATAATCAATATAGTAAAGTTTCAAACAATCTTAAATTAAATATCACGAACTGGAATTGCCAAGGCTTAATCCATAAAATAAAAAGTCAGGAGTTTTCACAGTTACTATATAATACTGATCTCTTGGGTATAACTGAAACCTGGCTAGTTACACCAGTTAATGAAATTATTAAAAATAGGATGGAATATACAATTATATCTTCTGATGCACAGAAACCAGTAGGACCAGGGCGACCTTATAGAGTCCTTTGTCTAATGATAAGAAAAAACATCGGTACTGTAAAATTTATCCAAAAAGCAAATAATTATATTTTAATTTTGTTGCAAATCGATAATACTGATATGAAATACTTATACATAAAGTTAATTATAGTTGCGTTAGTTAACGTTCCGCCAGATCAGATAGACTTATTAAACGAAATATTTAAAAATCTCGAAAAATGGAAAAATATCTCTCCATATGTATTGCTATTTGGTGATTTTAACTTCAGGATTGCACAGATAATAGATACAGAATACAAAGGGCAAAATAATCTAATTCACTTTAACCGAGAATCAAAAGATAAAAAGCCCAACAGATTGGGACTTCAATTAATAAAATATACTCAACAATCGCAATTAATAATTTTAAACGGAAGAATAAACACTGATTATTCATCTGAATTCACTTGTGTTGCTAATATTGGAAGTTCGGTAATAGACCTATGTGTAAATTCAAGTACTAAATTTCGACCTATCTGATCATTTTCCAGTCAAGATTGTCTTTGAAGTGGCAAATATCCAAGTAAATAATAGAGAAGTTCAACCTTATCAAAAAATAAATTATGACTATCTGAATTTTCAAATGCAGATTAGTGAAAAAATTAAAAATTTGTCTAAAATTATACCGGGAAATGGACTAGAGTTATATTCCCAATTGGAAAATTTAATAAAAAAGTTCATTAATATAAAAAAGATTGATAATATAAAAACCAATAAGTTTAAGAAACCTTGGTATGACTTTACTTGCTATATCTCTAAATTAAAGAAAAATAACGCCTTAAAGCAGTTTAAGAATATGTCAAACGAAACAAATCTTATAAACTACAAAAACTTAAAACAATGTATCACAATTTGATAAAATCCAAGAAAATAAAATATTTTAAAAATCTAGAACATATGTTAATGTTAAATAAAGATAATACTCTGTTTTGGTCAACAATACGAAAATTACGTAAACAGGATACTGAGAATAAATCGCAAATTGGCTTTTTAACCTGGTCACTCTATTATAAAAGAATAACTGCTATAACTAATATAGAGTCGTTAAATGTGGAAAATGAAATTTTAAATCCGGTAATTACCTATGATGAATTGGAGGCATCAATCAACCAAATGAAAACAAAATCTTCACCAGGTATTGACTTAATTACAGTTAAATTCTTAAAATTACTACTACCATCAGGAAAACGGTATTGCTTGAACTATTCAATTCATAGATCAATTCTACAATTCAGCAAACTTTCCGGAATCCTGGAATACAGTAAAACTGCTAATGATCTATAAAAAAGAAGACAGAAAAGATCCCGGAAACTATCGACCTATAGTGTTATTACCAACATTACGAAAATGCTATACTCGCACTACGATTTCAACGATGGACTGCGGAACTTAACTTGAACTCAAATTTCAATTCGCATTTATATTTAATTATTTACTGAACTTTATCTAAATTATTATTATTTTTTAAAACTGTTTACAAATTTTTACATTTACTCACAAAATTATCAATGGATACACATTTTTACGAATTTCTTTCTATTACAATAAAGAAATTATAACTTCAGTTCATATCTTCATCTTGTTAGAGTTCAAAACATAAAATCATTTTAAATTGTTTAACAATTTAAGTTCTTTAACAGCTTTTAAATAAATATATAACTAAAAGGAATACTACAGAAGATACTGGTAGAAACTTTTACAATAATTTGGCTTAAGATAATATTAGATGATTACAGTATTTTAATGTAACATTTTTATATTTGTTCATTTTTCAATGCATGTTTATGCCTTTATTTTAATAAAATTAGCAATTAAACCGTTATTAATTTTTAAATAATTTATTTATGTATATAAAACACTTTTTAATTATTTCTTTTAAATTTTTATTAATTTTAATTTATCTCTTTATAATGTTTATCCTCTGAGAATACCGCATAAAAAAGACTTTTTTTTTTTTTTTTTCCAGCAACGATTCAAAAATAATTAAATTTTATATTAATAAAACTGATGTTAACTTCATTTTCTCTATTGGGCTTAAAAAATTTTAACGTCACAAAGTTAAACAAGTGAATTTAATTAAACTGTCGGGCAACATCTGATAAATATTAATCATATTCACGAAATTTATTATCAATTTTGGATAAATTTTTGAAACGAAAGTGTTTTGTTTAATAATTAAAAATTAAAATAAAAGTAAACACTATATATTATTTATATTATAGATAATTTAATATGCAAAACTTCTTATTTTGCGAAATTAAATTTCTTGAGTTTTCAATAAGTATAGATTAATTTTTTTTTTTATTTTTGAGTGTTTGTATGAACATCAGTAATAAAATTTAACCTTCAATTAAAAATTTTGTTTGTATTGATGGGTTAAGGCGATCTGCCAAGGGTGCTTTTGGAAGACTTTCTACGGGAAAGTGGCCGCTGTTTAGGTGTTACACACGTGAAGAAACTATAAAACTTTACGTGACTAGCCCGTTGGGCGCTAACCAGGTACCAATTTTCAGTGTTAGTTAGTTTCACAGTTCATCCATCATTCGGTCATTGGCAGACCAAACATTTTGTGAATAAACTTCTACGTACTCCTCGCATTGTTTTCTGGAATAGAATTTATCTGAATTTCAAGAACGTAATGTAATAAAGTTAGATATCTGCCTGTTACGCATCATCTCAGTATCGAATAGTTTCGGAAATTTTTCTTTAAAAAAAAAAAAAAAAAAAAAAAATCAATCTCGACTCTGAAATCTCTACTGATCAATACAAGACACGATATATGCGGATAACAAATCTCAAGCTTTTCTTAGAGTAGCTTATTGGTAAAAGGATAAGTGTAAAGTCTGATACCTTCATCAAATTCCTTTTTAAATTCGTGACTCGACATAAATTCAACTGTAAGATCCAAATACATCTATCCAATTGTTATTCTAAAGTAAATGTGGATCGAAACAGAAAGTATATATTTGTTATTTAGTTCTAAACCTTGTAAAAAATCTTATCTTATTTTTTTATCGTATACAATAGATCAAACGATGAATGTACCGTAATTTCACTGTAAACACTGTTACAATAAATTTGCCTTAATTTATCAAATTTTTTACTTTTACTGTCTATATTCATATATAATATTTCAATAGACTAATTTATGTTATATTTATTAAATATCGTATTGCTCACACATTTTTAAGCTCTCATTCTAATAAAAATTCACAAATTTAAAATAATTTTTGTATAATTTAACTATGTATTTAATTTATACTCTATACCATTTACAATAAGAAACAATGGAGCTATAAAAATCATTTTAAAAATGTTATTAATAAATTTGCTTTTAAATTTTTAATGAGTTAATTGATATTTGATTTGTCTGAGCTTTACAATAAATTCAAGCTTTACATTTACATTAACGTAATGCTTACACTGTATTTAAACAAAAATACAATAAAAGTTACGTTGAATATTTGCTAATCTTGACTTTTTCTTCCCTGTCCAAATGAAATTCCTATAACTTATTTCGAAAAATTCAGAAATTAAGTAAGCTTGTACATATTTAGTTATATGCTAAATGCATGTTTGCTGTATAACCGAAGGCTCATCATGAGTTACTTTAATTTCAAGATTTAATATGAGTGTCGTGTTGAATATGCTTAGAATTTAGCTAAATATTCATCGTGTTCACCATAAAATTAAATATTTTCTGCTTATGTTAGTAAAAACCAAAGTTAGGGACATCTGTCTGATCATTAGTGAATATAGTTTAATATACTAATGTTAATATTTTGAGTGTTATTTCTTTACTAGCACCACGTACTTCTATATATACATATTCATATTTGGAAACCTTTATTATAATAACAAGAGATTGATGATGTAATGAAAATTTTGATTTGTCATTTATAAAGTAAAACTAAATTCTATTCGATATTAATTTGTAATTTTTCATTCTGAAATATATATTATAAATAATAATAATTCAGCTAAATTAATTACTAATAATGTCAGATTATTTAATAGCTTAATAATATTAAGTGAAATTAATACAATATTTATATGAAATGTACTAAACGAAATTAATTATATTTGAATTCATTCACTAATAACTTAATTAGTGTATTGAAAGAGATTCAGTTTATATAATGCTATTAATACACCTCGTGTAATTATTAAAAAGAAATGTATTGGATGTATTAAAAGTTTTGTTAACTTTAAAAATTTTAAACCATTCATATTAATGCTTTTTTGACTTTCCTACCTGTAATAATTTTTAAATAATTTCTACTATATTTTATAATATATTATATTATAATTATGTAATGTATAATTATGCATAATATTATATTTATATAATGTAATTATGTAAACATTCCATAACTGTTTACTTGTCAATTTATTGATCGATAATTGAAAATTTTACTCTCTAAATTTTATATTAATGATGAAACTTCGAAACTCTACGAAAAATTCAATGAATTAAATCATTTAAAAACTTAATTTATTCTCTTTCTGGATTCCATTTCGATCAGCTCATAATCTAATCGATTTTATTTTCCTCTGCATTACTTTGTATTGGATTGATGGAATAAGGAAACGCAACGCATGAGCGATCTGCCAAGGGTGGACTTTCTATGGGAAACTGGCCCTTATTTTTGTGTTAGACACTTGAAGCAAACCCAGAATACCTCACGTGGCCAGTCGATTAGTGAGGCGCGAACTCGCGACCAACTACTAGTGTTCAGTAGCCTTTTAAGTGGATAAAAGTACAAATTAGAATATTAAATTAACACTAAAACGATAGGAAGGTGTTTAAACATTTAAATGTATTAAAATATAATTCATTAATGTCCATTTAAAATATTTATCAAATAAACTAAGGTTTAGTCATTATTCTACATAGTTACCTGCAAAAGAATATACAATCTTTTATAAGTAATTTTAAAATGAATTTATTTTCAGGAAATTACAAAACGTATTTATTCTTACATTAAATTTTCATTAGCACTTCCGACAGAAATGCTAAAAAATTCTTAAACCATTGGATCAATGATTGAAATCATATTAAACCGTGGATAGCAATGGTTCAACACGATTTCATGAATTAAATGAACGTTCGACAAACAGTATGTCAGAAAATATCTCAAAAACGAAAAAATATATTCAAATGTTATTTTAATTTTCAAAATCACACGATTATAACAATTATCGTATATTTATTGATTCAGGAATTGTTGTTAGCCTCCTATCAGAATTATCGATTTAAACGAGGTCTATCCATAAAACGTCTGTATTCATGAAAGCTTTCTGAATAATTCCATCCATTTATAAAGTAAAATATCTCTTAATGAATAATTAATGCCTTCTCTTTTATTTCTTACATGAAATAAAATTAATTGAAGCGTTCAGCTAAAGTATCCGATATTTTTCTCAGATGTTACATAAGTTATACTTTAACTGTAGAATTTAACAACATGAATTTTAATTTATTTATAACCAAGAATTCTTTAATAGATAATAGAAGAGTTTTTAATAGCCTAAAACATTTCGTTACATGCACTTTAATCATTGTAATTACTATTGAAATTAATTTTTGCATTGATATAGATATTATTTCATTTAAAATGTACATTTTAGATGTAGCGTAAAATATAAATTCCGGGACTTTCAAGAGAGCCGAGCATTAATTGAGAGGAATCTCTGTAAGCCCTTTTAAACGTGAGCCATTTATGAATACATCGTTCGTATACCCATGAAGCCGGTACATATTAGTATTTACAATTGATATTATACAGTAGAGCGTCGAAAATTGGAGTCAATTGGGGACTGGGGTTGTACCAATTAGTCATTTGTTCCGATTTCCGACTTTGTACGAAAAAATATATTAACCTGTCCGATGTTCAAATTTTTCTCCGTTGCGTGTCGCTTCGTGTTGAATTTTCTCCGTTGCGTGTCGCTTCGTGTTGAATTTTCGTCGATTTTAAGCCTAACGAAAATTTTTATAATAATAATCGAGGCTATCGTATCGTTAAAAATTATTTCTGCATTTTGTACAAACAAAATAAATATATTGAAGAATATAAAAACATGAAAATTATACTTTAGAAGTAAATCTAGTATCAAAAACGTTCGATTCAGCACGACACAGTCCGACTGAAAATCGTTCCAATTTCCGGCCATTTCGATTACCTACGTTCCGATTAACGACGCTCTACTGTATAAAAAAAGTAATTTCGATCTCTATATGTTACATAAAAATAGCTCAAATACAGGCTTAGGAAAATATATAAAACATGAAACTGAATTTATTAAGAAGAAAAGCTGGCATGGTCTTTCCTGCACTTGAACAGGAGGTTAAGAGGACCATCAGGAGGTTCGGTAATGTTTAATTATACTACGATATAAAATTTAAATACTAACAATTTTATAAGGAGTAATTTTGTTTTTTTTTTTTTTTGAATTATGGAAAAAATACTTAAATTTAAAAACATTATGGCATTTGCTCAAACTAATTATTTTTGTAGCGCCATCTGTTGTAAGCCAGAGAAAGTAAAATTCACTAGATTAAAAGGAGTTACAGTCGAGCATCGATTATCCGACCCCCCGATTAACCGTCTTATCGGTTAACCGACCGCGTTCTGTCGGCAAATTCAAATGTCCGCTAGTGATGTGGCGCTACAATATTTGGTTATGTCTTGGCTACTTTAATATTATTTTTGTTAAATTTTTGCATGTTTTAGCTGGCAGCACTGGCTCGACCATGAAAGGGAAGCTAGTATTTAAACCAGGCCTAATACACTATACTAATAATGTATTTTTTCATACTTTTCGGTTATCCGACTTTTCAGTTATCCGACCAACCCCAGTCTCCAATTAAGTTGGATAATCGATGCTCTACTGTAGTATCATAATTCTCGATTTTTTCTTTCCATTTTTAAACTCTTTCCGCCCTCTGGCCCTAAGAGGGCATTTTTTCCCATACCTATCGTGGTTTTGGTCAAACCCACAAGGGAGATGGGCCAGGCGGTGAGAGAAGAGGTCTGACATACACGGGGCTAACCACTCATGAAAAATTCCTGGAAATTTTCGGCACCGGATTTACTAAACTGGAATTTTTGCTTTATTATAATTAACCAGCTTTTAAGTAAAAGCATCGGACAGCACTGTGACGTCATACATCTGACCTTAAAATAACGATGGCCACGATTCGATCCCGGGTCCCTCAGACAGGAAGACTGGAACATTAAGATTGATTCACACTATTAAAAACACACAATACGATGTTTTGTTGGTCCAGTGACTGTCGATAGCCTGCCACTGGCAGCTGTATAGTGTGAATCAGCTTTTAACCGCCTACCCAATCGGCCGTCACTCCCGGTTATTCAGAAAATTATAACTATTTCTTCGATATCAATCTTTTTAGTAAAGTAATTTATGTACTAAATTGTAATTGACGAAGAACCACTCTTATATTCGTAAAATTGAATACATTACATTCTTCTGAGGGTTTTGTTAAATAAATAAATATATATATATATATTTAAATTTATTTTACATTTGAAAAACGTTAAGAATTTTCTACTCTATAAAAGTATGATATTCAATCGTGGATTCTGATGATGGTGCGTCAGACCGCAACACTCAATCATCGGACTGAAAATCTAAATAATGATCATCATCCAATGGTTTCTTTATATATTATTTTCTTTTCTGACAACAGCTGATTCAACTTCAAAACTCAGTTCCTTGACTAATGTATAGAAATACAAACTACTACATAAAACAATTGTCTTTTGAAAATAGTATAATATTCTTCCTTCTCTATACGTAAACTATGAAAAGGAATCAGTCGAATAAAGTTTTTTATTTGTAGCGATTCAAAAATATCAAAACTTGATAATAAAATTGGAATCAAAATTCAAATTCTAGTAGGATTTGTACTAAATTTCCGTACGGATAAATGATTAAAACATCATTCGTCACGGAAGATTTTAAATTATTTGAAGGAAAAACTAATTTAAAAGATTTTCGGAGTTAAAAGATCAAAATTAGTTCTTTAATTTTTCGATCAGGGATTTCGGCAGCTTGAATGCGGCTAAAGGGGCCATTTTGCCTTTTAGTAGGCACCCTTTCCTGAACAAATGAAATACATAGAATGTTTCTTTATTAATAATAAGTTTTAAAGATTTTATTTTCTGTTAGTAAAAATAACAATAAGTTTATAGGGGTAGAAACCATCACGAGCGTTTTAGTTTTCTTGAGTCCGAGAAAAAAAAAATTTCCAGTCCCCTTCCGGACGGACCTGGTTTCAATTATAGATCCTATTAAATGGATTATTATCAACCGATTAATATCGAAAGTTTGACCTAAGTTTACGTCAAAGGTTTGCTTTTTCTCGGTTCATCGACAAATGTTATATATAAAAAGATAATCCGTTTATTCTTTGAAATTTTCTAGACTTTTTATTTGAAGTTTCATCCATTTTCACTAAAATGTCTTCTATTTATAATTAGAAATTTAATTTAAGAAAACCTTTAAAATAATTCGACTTATTCCAACTCATTAACTTTTATCATAAGCATAGAAATTAATTTTAATATCTTTAATAACTAAAAAGCAAAGTACTGATAATTAAAATCTGTAAATATCGAAGCATTAATTATACAAATCTATTTATAAAATTTTGCTATATAGAAATTTGACAAGAAAAATTTTGTTAATAAATATATAATACATTTACTTTAATGTCTGTGTTTTCCACCATTAACCTAACAAGAATTTTAATCAAAAATATTCTATTACTTATCTAAATATACCATTCTTAAAAGAATTTAATACGTTATCAATCAATTAGGAAATTTATTAAATATTTTCCAAGAATTTAATATGTATCAGTATTTGATATTTCTTTTGAATTCTAAACATTTATTTGTTTTAAATATATCAATTTTTATTTCATTTCTGCGTAGTTGTTGCATCTCTTTTAAATATTTTTACTGTGTTCTTGTATTCGAAAAACAAAATTTACACGTTCTAATTCAGGCCTACTAATATCGATTCTAGTTACCCTAATGTACTATAGTAATATTCATGTCATGACATTGCAGCAACTCATCAACATACAAATATTAATTAAATATTGCAACAATTTTTCAAAAATGTACAATTTCTAAAAGAAAGGAAGAGAGAAGGCCTTGCGCTTTGGTAATTTATTGTGATTAAATGTAAGTGGATAAGTATATAATAATTTGTATAATTAACATAATAATATGTATAATAGATTTTTGATATTATGTCTGTTAAATAAATAGTATTTGCTCTCAGTATTATTGTTGAAAACAACACTAAGTCAATCATTACAAAGTTCGCAAAGTTCTTTGAAATTTATTTTTAAGTAAAATATCAATAAATATATTAAACCAGAGTTTCCCAAACTCCTTACTAAAGTGGAGCCCTTACACAAGGAAACATTTTTTTCCAGAACTCTCACAACTCAGGCATTTTTTGCTATAAATTTGTACAATTGACAGAGAAAGAACGAGCCATCAGACTCTAATGTTTTATTTTTTTATTATTATTTCATTAAATGATTAAATTAAAAAATATATAATTACTTATAACTGTTTATTAATAAACAATTATATATATATTTTATTTTTATTATAAATGATTGGTGATAGGGAAAATGGCAACTGCTGTGTTAAGGTCTACTACCGATTCAAATAATTAACTGCTCGCTTAAAAATAGTTATAAAATAAACAAATAACGCATTTGATTCATTAACTTTAAAAATGTTTTAGAAGATTCACAAAGCCCTAGAATTTCATTTGCTTAGCCCACTTTGGGACGCGCCGTATTAAACAATATTATGATATTATTTTTGTATACGAAGAAATTATTGTGCATTTTTCAAATGTTATGTCCTTAACAATATGGCTCACCACTGGTTGAGTGATAAAACCGCTAAATATTAGTAGCTGGTAGCGATTTACACTTGACCAACGAGCTGGCCACGTGTTCACAGGAATTTCTTCACGTGCCTAACATCTGAACAAGAGCCAGTTTATTAACGAATGTCCTCCTTGGCAGATGACTCATGTTGTGTTGCCGTGTCCCATCAAACCAAACCAAAACCTTAATAATGCACCTTTGCTATTGCAGAAATACCATTTTTAATATCTACAAAGTATCAATAGTAATGTTTTCTTCAATAATAAATTTTCTCTATTAGAAAAATTCCAGCAACGAGTTGTTTAACCTTCCCGTCAGCATTTAAAACTGCGTTTGCGCCATCTGTTATGATTTATAATAAAATAAGCTTTTCATATTTTTAATTATTACAAAACGGCAAAACGCTTAATTTTGAGCGTAGAGATGAGTTTTATAAAACAAATTGTGAATGCTAATAACTACTAAAATCGTCATTAAGTCCGACTCTACTGGAGATACACAAGACCCCCATTATCTCCCCACCTCTTCGACCTATAACCACTAAAATTTAACAGTGTCAATCCTCCTAATACTCAAACCTCCCTGCAAAATTTCAGAAATTTTTGTCAAAAAGCATGGGAGTTATTAAGCTTCAAACAGGGGGAACTGAATCGCGCCACACATACACACGTCCATACATACAGAATATACCCCCGATTTTTTTTTTCGCATTTCTTGACTTTTCAAGGTATCTTGAGTCAAAAAATGTAAAACTCTTGGGGATCACTTTTTGACCGATCGCCGTACTTTCCCTCTGTTATATATAACAGAGCCAGGAAAGTAAAAATATCAAAAATAATACCGAGGTTGCAGCCGAAGTTTTCATCTCTAAAACGTGAACGTCGAACGTCGAGCGCCGCTTACAAGATAGCGGCGCTGAACGTCCGACGTACAAGTTTTCGCGTTGAAAACTTCGGCCACAAACTCTCTAGAGATGAAAATGTCGGCCTCAACCTCGCTAATATACACTACGAAAATCCTAAGGAAAGGCAAATTAACATTATTATTTTGTATGAGTGAAAATCGGACTTCAGAATATGATTTTGAAATAAGTCAAGGTCTTAAATTTTTTGAAATAATAAAATATTTTTTCATAAAATTTAAAATTTTTCATGTTATATTTTCACTCTGCAATTATGTCTTCGTGCCAGATATTGTTCTTTGATACCGAAATGTTTTTACATAAGAAATGGAATTTTTTAGCTGAAAATTTGAATTTTTTTCATATTTTTGGCGATAAAATTACATTTTGTTCTATTTTAGAATTTAATAAAAATACTTTTTAATTATTTTTATTTTAAAAAGCAATTTTCTTGTAGATAAGAACTCATTTTGACTGAATAATATACTAAATTTTAAATAACACTGAGCAAATAATAATATGTATCAAATATAAAAGAGAAACAATACATAATATTCTCTGAAATGTTCTTACTATATCATATATAACTAAATAGGGTATCTCATATATAATAATGGTAAAGAAAAAACTAATATGTAATAAAATGATGTAGATGAAATATCTGAAATATTGTAAAATATTGGATTAGATTGGATTGGTGGAATAAGGTGACGCAATCTGCCAAAGAGGGTGATGACTCCTGGGAGGTCTTTCTATGGGAAACTGATTCCTATTTAGGTATTAGATACAAAGAAAACTTCACATCTCTAACTCGTTGATCAGGCGCGAACTACTAATGTTAAGTGGTTTCATTCATACTGTCAGAGGACTGGATGGTTAAGGTGGCAGTATACCACTCAGGGGAACCCGGGTTCGATACCGGACGAGTCGAAAAACCTCAGGAATTTTTCGGGGATTAGTCCGTCCACATATTTCAGATCTCGTCTCTTACCAACCGGCCACCCGATTGTGGGCCTGGCCGAGCCCATAAGAGGTTTTCTCGCAGGGTACCCACAGGGTGAAAAGAGTTTTAAAAAATCCACTTTGTCACACTTAGTAAAGGATAAAAATCCCAGAAAGTTATATAAATGATACTTTAATTAATTATATTTATAAAAACTCTAATTTTGTATTAGAAATTATATATATAAATTAAACAAATTTCTTCATAATTTAGTGAAGTTTTCGTTTAAAATCTATGTTTTTAATAAATGTTTTCGTTTAATTATTATAATTGCTGAAGTTGAATATTCAAAAATTATAGTAGTTGATATTGAATCGATATACAAAGGCGAGTTAATTATATAATTCAATAATAAAATATCAATTCATTGATATTTTATTATTGAATTTAAAGAAAAGAAAATACAATAATAATATTATTGTAGGAATACATTATTGTATATTCTTTATTATGTTATTCTATTCTATTCTA
The DNA here is from genome assembly GCF_030686945.1 of Centruroides vittatus. Lineage (NCBI taxonomy): Eukaryota > Metazoa > Arthropoda > Arachnida > Scorpiones > Buthidae > Centruroides > Centruroides vittatus. The sequence goes on along the minus strand of NW_027122272.1, from coordinate 1,777,664 downwards.
TATTATTATTGTTGTATATTCTTTTCTTAATGTATTAATATTATATGCATTTTAAACACACTTAATGGTGAATCAGATACAAATGGCTTTTTTCTAGGAAAACTTATTATGTAGAATATGTTCTTTATGAAGCAAAGAAAAAAATGCCTAAAACTATTCTCTTGCTATAAAAAATGTAAAGAATTCCATAAACAACAAACGATCCGACTATTGAGCAAAGAAGTGATTATATTTCAGTATAACGTTTTCCTATCCATTTTTTATTTACTACGAACGTTAGACGACTAAATTCAAATGTGATTTATTTAATAATCTTCCCCGTATTTCCTATTTGTACTCTCTATAAAAACCTTTAAGGCATTAAAAACATGTTTCCAAAGAAAAAAGATTTTTCATTAAAGGAAAAGAAAATCCTTCTGGCAAGCGACAAAACTTCGTCTTAGAAATTATTTATCTAATTTTAATGAAAATTTGTTCTTAAGAAAAATTTGTAGCTATTTAAAAACAAATTTTTATAACTTAAAAATAAATAACTTAATGCGTTATTTTCAAACAATTGAAGACAGAGATTCATTCATTAAGAAAATCCCTGCATATGATCAACTCGCAATTTATATAGATATTTTATATTATAAAAATGCAATTAAGAGATAAAAGAAAAGTAAATTTTATTTTCCATTACAAAATAATTCATTCTTTACATTAATTAATATAAAAAATAAATTAATTCAAATAAAATATAATAATCGAGAATTAAAATAATACAAAAATAAAAAAACGAAGCTAATGCTTTTAACTGAAATGAAAAACTGGATATATCATAATATAAAAGTATTGTGTTAAATTATTAACCAATATATGTCAATATGGTTTGCTAATATCAAAATAATCGTAAAGTTACTGGGAACACAGAAATTCGGGAGACAGAACAAAGGTGGAAACGATTTTTAATAGTACTCAACGGGTTCCGCACAGAAAACCGAAAAATTGAGCAGTGAAAAACAACACTTTAATTTTATTAAATTAATTCGCTATTTAAGTTTCAAGTTTTATCAAATCCTATATGTTCACGGAATGTAACATGGGCACGACATATAACACACAATACAAGAATAAGTTATAAGGGTATCTTCCGAGACTAATTAATCCTTGATACGTGTTTACTACTCGTAATTAATGATCGTAGAACTATACCAAATACAACATAAATAAGAATATTGTTTCTCATTAAATTTGTTTATGGTTAAATGATAAATATATGTAATGAGTAGGTTCTTTCTCTCTTTTTAAAATTAAGATAAGAGATCCATTATGACTCACCAAGTTTACACCATTATTTTGACAAATTCAAATTTTTCTCCCAAGAAATGACTAAGCTAGTTTGATAGGTCGCTTGCTTAGATAGACCTTTTCAATCAATCAATTCAGACAGATAATAATGTACTGTACGTACCCAGTACCCCATAAGCACAACTGGAAAGATTAGATAGACCTATCAATCTAGACTTTAGGTCGATGGCTTAGTCATTTCTTGGGAAAAAAATTGGAATTGTTCAAAATAATAGGCCAAACTTGGTACAGGTGACAGAGTGGATAAAACGACTGAATACTGTAATTAGTCCGGGTTCGCGCCTGATCAACAGGCTGTTAACGTGGTTCCGAGTTTTCTTCGTGACTAACACCTAAATAGGGGCCAGTTTCCCTTATAAAGTCTTTCCTTTGATAGATCGTCCACGTGTTGTATTGCCGTATCCCATTAAACCAAACTTTGTTACATCAAATATAAAAATTTGCTGATTACTGCAGAAATTCTTTATTAAAAATATTTTTTTCTTTCTTAAATTCATTAAATCTTTCTAAATTCAAATGAAATATAGAAGATTAATTAATATTTACACTGACTTATACTATTATCTTAAAATAGATTCGAATGTTAAGTAATTACAAATTAATTAATTTCAAATTGTTTATTGAAAAAGAAAATATTAATAATTTATAAACAGAAACAAGTACAGTACATGTATATAAGAAAATTAAATTGTAATTAATATATATATATAATTACAATTTGATCTTATTTACAGGAAACACGTAAATTGTTATATATATATATATCTTTTTATTGCAGCATAGAGTTGCGGCGGTTCTACTAATATTTCACATCTTGTCTTATGTGATTATCTATAATCTTCTGTATCATAATTGCTCTTATCGATTGGTTACATGCACTTCAACAGTGATTATGTGGTTCCGAGCATTGTTTACAAATTATATATTTTTGTTTCTATGGCTGAATTTTGATGTAAAAATCCAATATTGACTAAATATGAAAATTATTTTTTTTTTAAGACTTGTATGCTTTAATAAAGCAAGTAATTAAAGGAAAATTTTATGTATTATAATGATATTTTGTTAAAAATTATTTAGTTGTTTTAAATTACTCGAAAAAATTAATCAGTAACTGATTATTTATAGTAACATCATATACTAATATCATTCGTTATTTTTATTATATAATAGTAAATATAGAGCATATAATAATAGAAATAGTCAAGCAAAACGAATTAATCATTTTTCTCTTATTCAATTAATTAATTTTCTTTATTAGCAGCACAGTCTAATATACAAAATTGATAAATCGACGCAATGCCAACGGAAAACCAATAGTAAAGAAATGACTATTTTTCTGGCCCCCTTAACAAAGCGTAATTAAATTTATCAATGGCTTTCTTTTAGATATATACAACTTTCAAAAGTCACAAATGGTTTCATCAGCACATTTTACAATTTCAGGAGCCAAATCTCACCTAAACATTTACATTTAATTCGTAAATTGCTTTATGTCCTTTTGTTACAATATGAAACTACGAGCATTAAGTTTTGGTTCTAAGCAGGACTTATCACATAGAGCCAAAACTTAATGCTCATAGTTTCATATTTACATTTGAATTTATTATCTTTTTGTTTCAAAAAATATTTTATTAACTTAATTTTTTTTTGTATTTTTAATAATTAGGCATACCTTTTTGTAGTAAATGCGTGAGATATTGAGGATATATAATATAAATTTTTGTTTTAATTTCCTAAAAATAACATTCACAATGAACAGTTTTAATCACATAACATGATTTACTTTATTTCTATATACAGTATATAGTATATTTTCAAAATAACGTTACATGTACGTTTTATAGTTCAGTACTCCCAACGAAAACTAAGAGCTACCATGTGAAACAGCGTTCTTTTAATACGATAAAACAATGTTAATATTTGAAAATTTTCCATTTTTACACATTTAATTATTTAACAATTTATGCCTAATTTTTTTAGTTTTCTTTATTTTTTTTAATGAAAGATGAAATGTTGGGTATACAAAATTTGAATTTTAATTATATTACTAAATTTCTCAATTCTACTTGGCTGATCAATTGATTAGCCTATTTTACGGAAAGTAATTTTTGGCATCACGCTAATGGGTCAGGAAATGGTCAGTCAAGTAGAATTTAGAAAGTTGGCGATGAAAATTTCAACTTTATCTTCAAATAATAATGTCTTTACTGTGTTTTGTATATATTACTTAATTTAGAATATAATTTTTCAATGTATAAATAAGTAGTTATTACTTATGTAAGAGGTTCATTTTTATGAATTTAATTAATAAAAATAGTTTATTTAAATTTCTTAACGTGTTATTTATTATGATATTGTAGTGTGTGTCGGTAAAAGTCTATTCAAAGTTTCTTCATTTAAAAAAAATATATACATATGTATTGTTCGAAAAGACTGCTATTAACGTCACAACTTATAATAAATGATCCTAATTATTTAAAGTAGTTTATCATTAGCTCGAAAAGCACGCTTTTCTAATTAATATTCATCTGTTTATTATTATTTTTTGGAAGATAACGGTAAACTAATTTTTTCTATGACGTAATACTATTAATTTAAAATTACTTTCTGCAGTTTTTTATGTCATACTTTAACATTTTATTAATTGAGTTTTCAGTTAAAATATTAGCTTGAGATTGCTTCAGAACCATTCTGATTCAGAAAGCGTTAAATACAAATACGTACATAAGTTTAAAATTACAAACATGATATACAGAAATTATGAGTGTTTATATTTTATTGCCGTAGTTGCATAGAATAGTATTTACTTTGTATCGATTCTTTTTTCAATATAATTTAAATCGAAGTATATATTTTTCTTCTTATTTATATCCGTTACTAATTTTCTACTAGAGTTAGGTAAAGTTTTCATCTGCCTAAATAGGAGATACAATGAATATATTGTCGGTTATAATGGCGCAAAGTATCATTTCACAGAATTCCTTATTCAATAAAACAAACACTTAAAAAAGTAAACAAATATCTTAAGAAATTGTAGAATGCATCCAAATATCTACGTACAAATTATTTCGTTCTGTTTACAGATCAATTTTTACAGTTTTTCTTCTCTTTTATACGAAGCCACATATTTAACTTCTTTGTTTTTACAGGACTTCGATAGCAGGACTACATAAGTAGTTTTATTATGAAAATTAGTCCTGTTTAAACTGGTTTTGAGATAATAATTTTACAGTTCTTACAGTAAACAAACAATTAAATATTTGTTTAGCGGAAATAAATTTTATTAGAATTATTAATGAATTATCCCTCACTAAATGTATCTAATTTTTAATTAGGAAGAAATAGATACAGTATATCGAAACGTGATATGTGAAAATGAATTAAGTTAAAACATAAATTATAAAAAAAAACTAAAATAAACTGAACTTATTGAATCATATTAATTATAATTGAAGCACTCTTTGATTTACTGAATTTCAAAATTACCATTTAATAACAAAGTAATGGCAAGCAGTACAAATTGGTATGAAATAATATAAAAGTTATTAAGCGATACAAATGATTTGTAACAAAATAATTCGATATTTTTTATTGTAAAACAGTATAAACTTTCCTACAGATTGTACTGTTTATACAGTTATATCGTTTGAAAAATGTAAAGCGTGCTCTTTACAGTATGTAAAGTTATTCTAATCGATATTCACACTGCCTTATAATGATAAATGAATCAATATTACATTGTACAATTGGTGACTAGAATAAATTTTAATATTATTAGTAAGTTATAAGTCGTAAGAAGATTAAGACACCGTATGACAAAGGGAGGTCACGACGAGTTCATCACAGATTTCAATGATATTGTTTGCGTGGATAAACCTCGGTACAAACCTTTGTCGAACAAAGGGAGAAAGCGCGATTTGCAAACGTTTTCAAGAAAATCGAAGTTAAAAATCCCCAGCGATTTATGAGTATGCTTTATGAAATTTTCCTCTTTTTTATTAAAAGTGTGCATTTTCTTTTCGTTTTTGAAATTGTTTAAAATAAATTTAAACTTTATTTTTAAAACTGGAATAATTAATTATTTTTTACTTTAAGATTTTATAATTCTTAAATTATAACTTCATTTTTACTGTCCTCTTATTTTATTAACTATAAAAGGGAATATAGTTATGATATAAACAATAAGAAACCATTGAAAGATACGTGTTCACTGTTACGTATAAAACAATTCAATGTGATGTTGGTAGTTAGTTATAATTTATGAAAATGTCGAATTATTCATAATGTAATATAATTTTGAAAACGTTTGAGAAGCACTCTCTTTTTGCCGAATAAAGGCTCGTAACAATGCTTATCCACGCAAACAATATTATGGAAAATCGTGACCACCACGTCGTGATTTTCCCTTGTAAATTAAAGTCGTTATTATCAACTATCAAATTTATGCTTTCAGTTCAAATAATAATAGAAATGATATTGTTACCAAGACAGAGAAACAATAAAAATTCCTATATATAATTTTATACATATTTTATTAAATTCCGTTTTATAAAAAATAGATTTCTTTTTTCTTTCTAAGAAATTTTTAAAATTCAAATCTTGTAATAAATTACAATAGAAATATGAAATAAAGCAAAAGCATTTTTGTACAAAATTACATAATTTTAAAATAAAAATGGACTATTAAAAATGCGTTTTTTAATGAATGTGAGCGTGGGCGTTGGCTGGGGGAACAGGTTCTTTGCCTTCATTGAATCAGGGAGTTTGGAAGTTGGAACCTTATAGTTAACTCCCTAAGGAGCGTGGGAAAATTCTATTCTCTGCCACAATCTAATCGAGCTTACATCAGGTAATTTACCATTAGTGTGGTAAATTATCTGATATAAGCTCGATTAGCTTGATTCAACAATAATTGTGATAGTAGGTGTATATTCCTTTCCCCCCTTGATAAAGTGGACATTCGTGTCTATAATACAACCTAGATTCTCGTCCCTCATTCTAATTTCATTCTCCTATTACCTCATAAACGGTTTGATCGATCCGGACCAAATTTGTCGGAGAGACTATCTAAGACACCATAGAAAATATAGGTTACCACGAGCAATTATTTATTGTAACATCGTCACAATCCTCTCGATTTTAGTAGTCTTTCCCTTGTACTTTTCCTGTTGATAATAGTCATGCCAGTCATCTATCCAACTCCGTTCTGTAGAAAACTTTTGAATTGAAATAACGTGACTTTTGGTCAAACCGGAAGTTCGTATATAGTTAATCGAGGCCTCCCAACCCTAATCTTTCCATATCTAAGTCTCGACTTTCATCTATCTAACTTCGTTTTCAAGATTAAGAAAGGACAGACAAACAGACGGACGAACGCCAGTGGGAATTTATAATTGCAACCCAATAAAACCAGGACATCCTACACCTTCCCTAATATCACCCTGTTGATATTTCGTGATAATTCAAGTTTAATGCATTATTATATAGCTAAGCATTGTGTAACGAAAGAGCCACGTGGTCCACAAATTATCCTTATTGATAATTTTAAAAGCCTCTAGGATCTCCTGAATTTGGAAGCCTCGCCAAAATAACGCTGTTGGTTTGAAATGGCCTGAAATAAGCAAACTTTTACATGGTTTTAATTTTTACGTTCCCGGCTGTTACATATAACAGAGGAAAAGTATGGCGATCGGCGACCCCCCAAGAATTTTGCATTTTTAGACCCAGGGTACTTTGAAAAGCCAAAAATTCGAAAAAATTCGGGGGTATATTCTGTATGTATGGATGTGTGTGAGGGGGCTTGATTTTGTTTGAAGCTTAATAACTCTTGTGGTTTTTGTCGAAAATTTCTGAAATTTTGCAGGCAGGTTTGTTTATTAGGGGGATCGATGCTGTTGAATTTTGGTGTTTAAAGGTCAAGAGTGGGAGATAAAGGGGTCGTGTGTATCTTCAATAGGGTTGGACTTAATGACGATTTTACTCGTTATTAGCATTCACAAGTTTTTTTTTAATAAAACCCATCCTTACCCTCAAAATTAAGCGTTTTGCCATTTTATAATAGTTAAAAATATAAAAAGTTTTTAAAATAAAATATGAAAACAGATGGTGCCATATGATGGATTTTTATGTCTGTCCTTATTATTTTTCGCCAGGGTTTGCCTGAGTTAACTACTGTATTATATTCAGTATTATTTTTGGACTTTCACGATTTTTATATTTGTTCTTATTGAAGATTTACTTTTTCCTATGAAAACGTATTTCGAAACATTTTCTAAACTAATAATACAAATTCTAAATGCTATTATATTTTAATAGTTTGATATAATTTACAGGTAGATAAAAACAATTTCATCTTTTATTAAATTTTTCTCCAGTAAAAATATCATATATAATATAATAGATCTTCAATTTAACAAACTTTCTGTAATACCGTACAACCCATTCCCCAATTACTCAGTTAAATCAAGGGTTTAGTGTATTTTTATTATTGCAAAAAATTCAACTAAAATAATCGAATGTACAAATCAGTTATTTTAGTTCGAGCCGATTATCTTGATGAGAATAAAGTTAATAAGCAACACAATACGAGAAAAATACTAAAACAAATTGAGCAAAGAAATTGATGAAAAAAACTAGAAGAAAAAAAAAACTTTCTAAGCAAAGATACAATTACTTATTATATCTGAAGAGATTGCATTTTTATCCTTAATCATGGAAATAATTATTTTGTTTTGTGGTAAAATTTTGGATTGAATTTCTATCTAATAACTAAATGAAAATTTTTAATTTAAGAAAAGAAAAAATAATATTAAGATTACAAAAAATAAAAATATGCATATTGAATTTTATCGAAAGAAAAATATCGCCAGTGGCTAAATCCCATTAGTCGTTTTCATGTGCATAAATTTACAGAAAATTGATGGGTTAAATCTTTGTTGTAAATAAGTTATTCTATTAAATATAAATATTTCTTCCAAATTATCTCGAGTTGTTATTTTTCTTTGATATAAATTAAATATTTCTAACTATTCTCGCATTTCGTTTAATGAAATTTTATCTTTTTCTAAGAAAACACATTTAAAATATTTTAACACTGAAATATAAATAGCCTTATATGCTTATTGGTCAGTTAAAAAGTTTTATTCATATATGTATAACACTTCCCTTTCTTATTGTAGTTTAAAATTTATAATAGTACACAAATTATAATTAATTACTATTTAAAAACTCTCTTTCCCTAAAATTATACGACAATTATAGGATTAGGCAACGCAATATAAGAGCGATTTCTCTCGAAAGTATTTTTATGGGATACTGGCCCGTATTTAAGTGTTAGACATGCGAAGAAAACCCGGAAATCTCCAAGTGACCAATCCATTGGTGAGGCACCAACTACCACTTTTCCGTGGCTTTGTCCACTCGGGTACTGATGAGCACTATGTCAATTGAATTCATTTATATAAAATCTTTATACATGCTGTTTTGTTTTACTAGAAAACAATTCGATCTCTGACAGGTAATTCAGAGAATTCTCGAATAGTATTCTTTCTAGCGAAAACTTAAAATTTTACTGCCTGTGTAATTGGATAGGTAACAAAAGTTTTTTTTCTTTATTAAGCAACATGGAAGTCTTACTAAATTTAATTTCAATGTAATATGTTTACTTTAATTCTTATGTGCAACTTTCAATCAGAATCGAATTTGTTGTCAGCCTTTAGTAATTCTGTTAGCTCGACTTTTGGTGGAGGTTTTTCCACCACTTTTCCAGAAATAAAGTTCGGTAATTCATTTTTAGTAGATTGAAATCTCTTAATTTTCGAACGCAGCAAAAATATTACAATTATCCAGCAACTGAAATAAATATTTTAGCATTTCGTTTAATAAATTTCTCTATTGAACAGCAAGCTTAACTGTAAAATCTTTTAGGACATACATTTTTTATTTTTATTTTCAAGCAATTAATTCTTTTTATTTACATTTAAATTTGGAAAAACCAAATGTAAATTTAATGATTATTAATATTAAATAACGATGTTTTAATTAAAGTACTAGTATTTCTTAGCCTTAAGATATTGAAACAAAATCAAAGGATAGTTACAAAAGAGACCACAAAATCGATATCCTGTGTATAGCGGTATATCTGTGATCGTTGCGGTTAGCACTTCGTTAATTTCCCGTATGGCAAGAATAAAGACAGGTATTTGATCAGAGTTCCTTTGTGACAACTCTCTAAACGGATAGTTTCTTTGGGAAATTCCTTTCAGGTGATTTGCAAATAATTAAATTTACAAATATAAATTCTAAAAAATTTTACTAAAAGTTAAGTTTTCCCAAAGTGTATGTAAAAAATGCTAAGATTATATCATTCGACTGTAACAGAGAATTCCTGTTAACTTAAATAATTAAGTTTCGTGCTGATATTAATCGGACTCACGATACCCCGAGAAAATAATTTAATTGAAAGAATGAATATGAATTTGAAAACTTTAAAATCTTAAACATATTTTCTCTCAGAGCTTTATAGGAAAAATATGTAAAAATCCGCATATAAACTATTAGACAGTGTATAATAATAAATTTAATAGATATAAATATCCGTATATCGATTAATAATCAGGCTAATAAGTGAATTATAATTACTTAAAAAATACAGTACAGTAAATTAATTACAATTAATTTGTGTAACAATATGCGCCAATAACTATTTTTCATGTTATTTCTTTTGATGTTATTATGGACACACTTTACATTAATAATGATATTGATAATTTAGTTTAACAATTGTAATAATGTTTTTGTTAAATAGAAAAGCATTTTTTGAGTTAATTATAGATAATCAATTAAATATTTTAGAAAAATAAGCTTGAAAGTAATTTTTACATGCAGTTCGAACAGAACTGAATACAGAACGAGAAAAATAGAACTGAATATTATTTAGTTAAAAACCGATATATTGAAATTAAATAGTTGTATTACAGATCTAAATATGCTTCTTAAGAAGTTACAAACCGAGCGACAAATAGGCTGCCTGACTAAAGTTCAAATGCCACAGCATCTCATGTAACTATGGTAACAGAAAAGGGAAGTAGACTCGTCGCATTGCAGATGGAATTTAATTAACGACCGACATAATAATGAATTTGAACTTTGACGATTACCATGATCATTGAAAAGTACCAAAATTCTATTCCCGAATCAGTTTCATTATTAAAGAATTGAAAGGAACGGTAAAGCCATATTCAACCTGTTGCGGTCTGATCGCAATGCGTACCTGCTCACAACTCCTTCATACCCAATAGAGCTTTAGCTTCTTCACAACGGCTATTATTTACAAATTTAAATACAATAAATTAAATTATAATAACCAAATTATATATTGATAAAATATATATTTAAAAAATTTATACATTAACTGATAATATAAAACTTAATAGGAATTTTCAATGTTATTAAAATTTACAACTATTAAGTATACGTTTTGCTTATATGAATGATAAATAGTTCCATGTTTCAGATAAGAAAGTGCTATCTTTTTTTACACTAATTTCTTATCTGTATTTCCAGTTACAAAACATGAAAGAGTCCCACTTAATTCCTGTTAGAAAGCGTGAAACAGATGCTCTCTTTCGTGCTTTCTAACAGATATCTATAAGATAACTATGAGTAACATCGCGGTATTATTAGCAATATGCTAGCTTGAGTGAATCTAAAGTGGTCTTAAGAAGCCCTCGCTATTGTGTCAAACTTTGATTTTAACCATGCTAAATTTGTTGAAAAGTTGAAACATTCAAGCAAAAACATGAAGGAATTAAATTATGACGATAATAATGTGACATTTCATTCTAACTCCGAATATCAGCTGCATATTCTCTAATGTACGAGTAGTTCTGTAGGGAATAATAGTACTTAAATACAAACACATTCTGTACTTTTAATAGGCATCTTATAGTCCGGTGGCGTAACTACTATTAATATTAGCACGGTTAAGCGACGCTCATAAGCGAGACAAGGGACCCAGACCAGACCCTGTGTACTGTTTCTATGAAATTTTTAAATTAATATTAACATTTTTTATGTTTTTCTGACTGTGAACAATTAATTTAAATCTGTTACTTTTTTTGTTAGACTTACAACTAATAAGTTTTATTTTGTTTATAAATGTTTTTGCAAATTATATTTGGGATATATTTTTCGTTTGATATTAAACTTTGCTTACAATATAAGAAATTTTGAATATATGTAACTATAATAATTTCTAACGATTTAAAATTTTATTTAAATTCCTATATCATCATAAAGCCTTCATGGAAAATATGGTAAAGGGACTAAAATTTCCAGTTAAGCCAGTGATTATAGATATCTGTTGTAAAGTACGGAGGAGAATGTCTCGATTTAAAGTATATCAATTTCTTATCTGCAGCGGGAAACTATTGATTATCGAGTCAAAAAAGCAACGATAAGAAGTTAAAATTGAAATTTATAAAGTTTTTATGATTGATCTACAATAAATTATAAGAATTGATTTAAAAATTAATTTTTCTTATTAATGATAATGGCTATTTAATATAGCTGAAACGTTGTTTTGGAGAGATAAAGCTTTCGAAATGTAAAAGTTCAATACTTTTACATTTAGTATAGAAAGTTTAGTTTCTAAATTGATTGCCCAATTGGGAAGATTCATAAACGCAATGCGTATTTCAATGTATTTCAATTCGCAAACAATTGTCTTCTGATGTATTTAAATCTCAGAATTAACACGTAGACTTTGTGTTTTTCTTACAGCTCATTTAATAAGAATTGAGATAGAAATGGAAACATTCATCACATCTTCAATTACTCTCCTATATTCTTTTTTATAACAATTTCCTTTTCAAAATTATTTTTCTGCGGGTGATGGAAAAGATAGAAAGTCTATGAAAAATTTTTCCCTACAATATCTTCTCTGAATGTTGTTGACGTATTTCCTCTCGAAATTTTAGAAAATTTGCTATTAGTAAAGGAGAGAATTTCTAAATCTTTTAAAATAGTTTTTATTGGAATATGTGGATATATTTCAAATCTCGTACAGTTCAAAAATCATACGTTGATAGGAAAAAGTTTAATGGTTCTAGATTGAGAGCTGATGCAAGTAATTGATTGCTAGAAGAAAATGAATAACCACTCAACACTCTTTAATTTTCCCTCAGAGCATTCAAAAAAGCATGAATCGTGTAATTAAAGTAGGCCAGAGTACTTAACAGGAAATGAACTGTACATACTATTTACTTAAGTAATAATTTTTAAAGTAAAATAATTAATAAATATTTTTTGAAAGTAAAATTTTTGTAGTCGAATCAATTGATAGATCGATCAATGAATAAATAATACACAAAACTTGAATATTGTTATTCTATTAGATTGCAATAAGCATTTAAATTAATCGAGAAAACTTAATAAATACATTAAAAATTTTAAATATTTTTAGAAAAAAGATCATTCACAATGCGAAGACAAACTCAATAATATCCTAGTATAAAGTTGTATGCAATAGAAAACACGGGAAACTGAAAGCAACACATTTTAAACATAAATTATGGAATGAAACCTAAAAACTCTAAACATTATGGCATGATTTATAATTACATGACAATAACAATTCAGTTAGTAAATGCAACTTTTAATTAAAATATCCTGCTCATTGACGAATCACAGCAAAATAATTGAAAATATATCATTAAATACAACTCAAAATTTGAGCAGCAAACAACTGGAAAGAGTACAAAACAGAGAGCAATAGCAAAGTACACAATACGAAAAGAGTTCAACAGAAACACACAAACATGCAATCAAACAACTGGCAACTAGAAATATATCACAAAATTATAAAGTCAAAATTTTTAAACACGATTTTTATTCATAAATATTTTACGAAAATATTCAATAATCTTCAATAATTATTATAAAGTAACTATTCATTGCATTCCGAAATGAATGAACCAAAGTAAATAGATATGGCAAATTATAAAATCTTACTTTTCAAAATAAATAATAAAACGATTTACATAAATTAATAAGTATAAAGCTGTATATAATGGAAAAATATTAAATTTAAATTACTTAAAAACAAATATTTCTAAATTAATTTTTTACCATTATTTATGACTTGCTACTTAATCATTTCTATAAATATATCTCATATTTCTTTAAAGTTATTATTAAAAGAAGAAATTTAGAAAATTTTTGTTTGTTTTTCTTGTTTTTTGAGATAAAGAGAGAAAAAAAGATCTAGTAAATCGCATTCCTCTGACAACATTTATCAGATTTCCCTTTCTTTTACATATTACATTTTACGTAGAGATCTTGACTTTAATGAATTATCAAAAAATATCTGTCATATAAACTGATTTAATGTTTAAGTACAACGTTATATTGTCTAAAAAAAATGATCGGGCTTTGGCATAGTCGATAGCCTATTTGTGTAGCAAGAGGCATGGAAAATTGCTTCGCTTATAAAATCCTATTAAAATGTGTTATAATTTTAAATTAAAGCATTATATTACTGCAGATCTGTAAGAAACCGTTAAGATTATGATGTCATGGATGATGCAAATATAAAAACGCTTTTCATTGGCTGACAAAATCTATTGCAACAATGCTACCGGTAATGGTATCATCTATTGATTTAAATCCCGTGTAAAGGTAGCACATTTTTACAAAGTGGAAAGTTTCAATAGTTAACACTGTAAAAAGTAAGTTCTTAATTGTTTACTTGAATGCTGAACGTGTATCGTCTCGTAAAATAGCGCTGAGTGCGTTGCCATCATCAACAATTGTCCTTTTGTTACAAAAGGGACGTGAACATAACATTAAAAGCAAAGCTGGACCAGCAGGTAAACGTATGAGCCCACCGTGTCAGGATAGGATGCTGAAACGTCTCAGTTTGCAGCAATGCAACTTGTAGTTCTTCCAAATTAAAATTAAAGTGAGAAAAGTACAGAAGCGTAAAAGCGAGTGCATAAACAGTGACATCGTCTGTGCAACACGCGTAAGAAGTTATTACTGCGACTAAAATGCTCACAGACATCGACTTATCTGAGTTAAACAGCGTGCAAGCTGGAGCGTTGACATGTGAGATTCTGTTATGTTTTCAAATGAATTCAAAATCAACTTGCATGGATCTTACAGTAAACGCTGTGTTAGACGTAGAAAGGCAAAGCCTTATACAGGAATTACTTGATGCAGACAGTGAAGTTTCCGGTCAGTCAAACTGTAAGGGGATGCTTATTCACTAAAAGTATCGACAAACTACACTTTATAAATGGGTCTGTGAATGCAGAGTGCTACGAAAATATCTTATCTGCCAAGCTAATTCAATCAAGGAATAATTTCGGGTCACGAAATCCTGCATTTTCCTGGACGACTCTGTACGATGTCGCTGCGCCAAAATGGTGATAAAGTATAATTGTTCTTTCTCTACGGTCTGTTAGTATTATTGTCAAACTGCTACACAAATTGCTGTTTTGGTAGAAAAAAAAAATTACTAGAAGAGGCCTTGATCAGATGCCTAAGCTGGCTAAGTAACAGTTCTGATCTCAACGTTATTGAGAATAGTGGCATTTGTGGGCAAGAAAATCGCAGAGAAGAAGCATGAAAATAAACAGCAACTGTAAGAGTGTATTTTGAACAGTTTGGTATCACGTACTTGTTATAGAATACTTGAAGAAACATGCCGGAGCTCCGAAAAGCTGTTATTAAGGCTCGAAGTGGCCGTGTGAAGTATTGCGATCCCACTAAATGAGAAAGTAGGCCCGAATAATATAACACAAAGAACACTTATGCTGTAAAACCATCTTTTTTACATTCATAACTGAATGGCTTATTAATTAAATTAGTGAGGCTATGCTGCAAAATAACACAAGTTTAATTTAATAAATTGTTTTAGAGGTAAAATTATTCAATGGAATAGGTTATTTGTTTAAAATTTAATTTAAAAAAACTATAATTCTAAAAATTTTAAAAAGTTAAAATATAGAATAGTTACCCCCACATCCTACAGCGGGGCCCTCAGATCAGGATCATTGGCGAGCCCCTCTCCTTCCCCTCCCCCTATACCTATCCCAGCAGCATCTAATGGCATTCCAGTATTTAAATTTATATTATTTACATATTTCAGTATACTGAACTGTTCTTTAACACGACGTTTAATTATATTATTTTCTTTATACAAATATTTTTATATTATTTCTATTAATTTTACAACCAAATTTATTACAATGTTGAACCCAAGGAGATTCTTTATATTTTAATCGTATTGCTTCTTCAAGTTCTTTTGGTCTTTTTTCCAACATCCGTTTTGTTTCGCCTATGTAGCATTTTGGTCGAGGACACGTACAGTACATGAAAGTTTATATACTATACCTGCGACGTCAAGTTGTAGTATTATAGTTATATTTTTTTAATTCAATTTTAAATTGTATTTATTTTTCTTGATATCTTCTCTGCACTACAAAAGCTATCGTTACAAATTACAATCGTAGTTTAAATATGCTATTTTGCACATCAATTAAACGGTTTTTGGTATATATCATAGGTGGTGCGATTTCAATGGCCATTACTGTAGATTTTAGTTCTGTCGATTGAAGAATTTAACTTCTCACTAAATTGATTTTCAAGAAGACCGAATAATTTTCTATATTATCCACTTGAAATTTGAAATTTCAGAGGTTTCAAATAATGCAATCTTTGATGTATAGTATTTGATTTTAACTCATTGAACGAACTCATCCTTACAAAGCAAGATAAGTAAAATTTCATTGAGTTTACGACGAAAATCTAGAAGTTTAGCTCAATAAAAACTTTCTCATTTCAGTAATTAATGATCGATACAAGTAAAACTGTTATAAGATACAAGACCATACCCTAATGGTATTAGAAGTTGTTAAAAATAATTGACAAAAAGCTTAGTTTCGAAGAAATGAAATGACGCCCACAGAAATTGAAGTTTTGATGGCGTCAAATTTTTCCACTCAACTAAAGAAGGATTATTATATATAATTACAAATTATATGTACTAAATTTTATATAATTTAAAAAACAACCCATTTTAAACACCTGTACACCCTTTAGTTTTCGTAATTTCTATATTTTCACTATTTCAGAAAACGTATTATTTAAAAACGTATCAAGGGATTATTTCAATAGTAAACTTTAAGACTGAATTTTAACCGTTTAGAAAATCACAAATGAAAATGTAATGGTAATGAAATATTTGCTGAATTATATTATTATTGTAAAATATTTAGTTAAATTTTCAAACCTAATTTCCAACTAAATTAAACATTTATAAAGAGCATTAAACAAATTTACGTGTATTTTAAATGCAAAATTTTATGTTTTATCGCTTTTATTTATTAGAAAATCTGTTTTATTTCTTTCAATTATTGAAAGTAATGAATATTTTTACATTTTCTTTGTACTTTTATTTAGAAATTGTTTCGAATAGCAAATTTTTTAATGTTATATACGAAAAAAAAACATATTTTTAGCCCCCAGGTGAATATTTTTGGAAAATATTTTACCAAGTTTTTTACAATAAGCTTCCTTTATAATTTTAATTCCTTTAATATTTTATACTGATCTCGTTTAAGCTTATTTACTTAAAAAAATATTCTAAAATTTATGATTTTAAATAATATATATATATATATATTATTCTCTTGCGTATTTTATTTTAAAATAGGATTATATATATATATATATATATATATATATATATATATATATATTTAAATATATTTAAATATTTATATATTATAAACTGGCTTTCTTATATACTTGCTAGGACGGAAAAAATCAATAAAAAGCAGAAGAAAAATTACAAATTGAGTGTTTATCTTTCTATAAACACGAAATTTATATCCTTATTTTACGATTTGATGAATCTGTCGATAATATGGGAAAAATCTGGAAATTCTACGTTAAAAACAGAAACAGATATTATATTCATCTTTCATCCCTCCTTCAATACTCGCTGGTGAAAGATGAGTTTTAGAATCTTGTTGACAGTGGTATTGTAGACACGGCAGCTACCAATAAATTTACTTTTTAAATTCATAAAAACATTCTGACAATATCCTAAGTCCTTCAATCATTAAATTTTCGATTATAAATGCAAGAAAAAAGTTTGCCAGTGATATAAAATAAAAATTCTAGAAATAGATTGGTTTAAAATATTCATAATTTGAAGACAAATATAAAATTTGGAGTAATTTTCACGTCGTAGAATATAATAATTAAATTTAACCGTTTAAAACAAAATTTAAATAAAATAATTAATTACAATTTGACAGTATTTACTTTTTTAGGCAAAGAAGATAATTTGAGTTCATGGGATCTTCCAAGGAAGATCTTCCAAGAGGACTTTATTTAGTAAACTGGTCCTTATTTAGGGACCAATTTCCTAAATAAAGTCCTCTGAAAAAAAAAACGTGAATAACTCCAGGCGCCAGTTCATTGGTCAGGTTCGAACCCGTGACAAACTACCAGGTTCAGTGAGGCAAGGAAGAACTTAAAGAAAGGTCGACTCCGTTTGCTTTTAATTTTATTCCTATGGCATCAGAAAGAAACATGTTAACCTAAAATTATAAAATTTATATCGATACATTTTGTAAAATAAATTAATAAAATGTGGTTTTGATGATTAATATGATATTATATATAGATTCAACATCAATAAGGACTTCGAAGTTAAAATTGATTTTTATTTCATTCGAGTGTCCGAACAAAACATTATAGTGATGTAATTTAAATTTAATTTATCTGAAACATATTTTAATATAACCCCATTTATATAATAAAATTTTATCTTACACCTAATTTAAAAAAAAAATCTGCTACAGAATAATACTGTACATAAATTATAGAGATGCTAAACAAACATAAGACTCTCAACCAAACCACATTGTCAATATTTTATTCGATTTTAGTGTAGATTAGTTTTAAAGCTGAATCGATTTTCGATTATCATTACAGATTTTTTCCAGAAATCGATATTTAATCGACTTTTTATTTTGTTATAACAAACAATACCAAACTAAATACACGTTTAAAGTGAAGCTACCCCTTTAAACTGTTTAAAATCCTGTTGGATTAAAATTACAGAGAGCCTATAGTTATTTTTAACAAATTTTTCATTCGAATTTCTTAAAAGCTACGTAGTCAGGAATCGACGAGAATGCCGAATATCAAAAATGGATTATTATGTAGAAGCAACGTCAAAAAAAACGAAAAAAAATTGATTTTACGGACATATCCGAAAGCGGTTGTATATTTGGAAGGTATAAGTTTGGTTGGAGGCTCTTAACTTTACGTTCGATCAAGCAAATTAAATAGCTGACATAAGAATTTTGTGTTAGATCGATCCAACTACAGTTCGTTCTTATCCATTGATTAAAAGGACTGGACTGAGCTGTCCAGTTCAAATGGTTATTAGCATAGTAAGAGGATTTTTCAATTTAATAGGCTCAGATGTCAAAGCCAACATTCTTCAGCTGCTATTTCCTTAATGTTCATAAAAAACTGCTAATCTCTTCAACTGCCAAAATTAATGCGTTTTCTTGAAATATGTTTTTGTGGATCCAATTTATTCTGTTTTTTAATTATTTTTCATTAAATAATTTGCAATATTTTAAAGAAATTTCACGTAAAATAAAATTTGTTTTTAATTTTCATAAACGTTAATGGAATGATTTATATCAACAGGAGAAAAAGGTCATAGAAAATCTATTCAAAACATATAAACATTTTAAAGTGAATGTTTTTAGATTAGTCAACAAGTTTACTTCTTCCTAATCAATTTTTTTTTCATCAGAAACAAGATTAAATTCTCTGAAAAAAAAGTCGAAATTACAAAATCAAACAAAATATTCCGAGAAAATTTAATTATGTTTAGTTTCTGTAAAATTATTTATAGTTTTCAACAATAGGCAAAATAATTTAAAAGTTTTATAAGATTTGCTTCTATTTTTTTTAAATAGATAGAAAGGAAAAAAGCTTACATAACTTTTGTATATTTTAAGTTTCGTCTAATTTAAATTTATCTTATTAGAATTTAATTTTATTACAATAATTAGTGTGACCAAAACAGTAGAGACATATCGAAGAATTAAATTTCTAATGATCTTTCCCTTTACTTCATGAATTTTAGAATTTCTATATCATTACCACAGCATTTGATTAGAAGAGAGCCTGTAAGTGTGCGATAGTAAATCAAGCATTCTTTGATTAAAATCCACGATAAGGAGTTAGCCTGTCTAACTAATTGATCGCAAGTTTCTTTTTGGTATCGAACAAGTTGGATCAAAGCCAAAATTCGCCTTCCCATTAATAACAGGAGACAGAAACATCTCCACTTCGTGGGAATGGAATGGCTAAAGGGAACAATTCCACTGATGGTCTGCAATAATAGTCATGTAGTCTGTTTTCCATCAGTTAGATCAAAGACCATCCACAAGAAACAAAATACAGCATTGTCTATACTTTTACTACATTAAAAAAATTAATTCTTCGCTACTACTTTAAGGAAATGTCCTTGTTTTAAAATAGGATGACTTTTAAACGAATATATAAATTATAATTAAAAAATACCGCAAATTTTGCATTAATAAGAAAATTAATTTGACGTACTGTACATAATATATATTTTAGAATTGAATTTTCTTTCCTTTTATTAACTTTATAATTTCCTCTTTTAATATTAAATATTTACATTATTTTGACTGCATCAGGTAACATTATAAATTGTTTATTTCACTTCCTCCCACTCTCGTTTACATTACTCATTTCTACTTTTCATTTTATCCCCAACATTTGCAGTTTTATGAGAAATATAAAAACTTTCAATTCCTTTTATTGATACTCTGTTAAATTGCATTTCGAACTAAACAAGAATTTATATATTAATAGCCTATGTATAAATTTTATAACTAATATTTCGTGTATGAAGTATCTCTAGAATTATAAAATTTATTATTAATGAATATTCAATGTACAGTTAATATTTTTATTTAAAACTTATTAATGTTCTTAAAAGGAAACTTCGGATAAAATATTAATTTAACATCTCATTTTGCAACGTCAAACATTTTCCAATAAAAAAATTGGATTATCCTTAAGTAAAAAAAGAAAAAAGAAAATGTGAAATGATTGGCAGATGCTGGATAGGAGAATCGCATTATTATTAGTAAGATAGACAGCAATGATGTAATATATGCGAACTTCCAAACTACATTTGATGTCTTTGTAAATAACATTTTTTAGTTTCTTATACCAAAATAGAAATTATAATTATCCTAGAACGAACTTAATATTGAATATAGCTGTTAATTCTAGAATATTAGTGGAGTCATTCTATTAATAATAAAGAAGAAAATGATCGAAAATTATCCTCATTATCGCAATACAAAACTTTAAAATTAATCACAGCTTCTTAGTACCTATCGGATGTAATAATGAATTAAACAGATATTATGTATTATAAGGATAAGGATTTTTATCATACTTTTAGTGTAATGATAAAATTCCTTATCCTTGTAATTAATAGATAATATCTGTTCAATTAATCTGTAACCACTTACACTAATCTGTATGATAATAAAAATCCTTAATTCCTTAAAAATTACTTATTAAATATGATTAAAACTTGATGCATTGTACATAATATATATTTTAGAATTAAATTTACTTTCCTTTTATTATACTACAGATTGTTACTATTGCTACAGATTAAAGATATGATGAACTATTTAGAGATTAAATAACACGTTTATTCTTGTAAATAAGAAGATAATTAATTACATTTTTAGATAGATTATTCGTTTTCATTACATAAAGATATATGTTTAAAATGTAGATATATCAATCATCATTTAGCTTAATACGATAGTCTATTACTATTATTATAACACAGAATTGTCACTTATATAATAAGCATTTTGAATCATCTTTTTATTTATATTAAGGAATGTAATGCCTTGAATGAGCTTTGAAGAAGGTACGATGTAAAGCTAATCTTTGACATTAATACTGAAAACTATTACATAAGACAACAGATTGTAATCTTTACAATTTTTCCTTGATATCCATAGAGTAAATATTTACCATTATAATCCTTGACTAAATAGTAAATTGTCCTATAATAGGGTAAAATAACTATAGATGAATTCTTTTTCAGATTATTGGATAAATATACAGTATATTCATATTGTAATTACAGTATTGTGAACAAAATGTTCATTGTTATATTATTAATGCATTTTATATATGCATGAATAATTGTAAACATAACTATAATAATAATTTATTTATAATTATGAATTTATACATAAAGATTTTCATACTTTCTGATTCAAACTATCTGCTCATTACCTTACTGAAACCTTCTCTTCTCTTTCTTATTTTCTTTCTTATCCCCTTACCCATCTTCCTTTCTTCAGTCTACACCTTTGAGTAGGCTCTACCTGTGATAATATTAGATATATCCATCCCAAACACTCACAATGTACAAAACAGATGCACTGAAAAAGTCAGAACTCGCCCAGGAAATAAAGCATATGTGGAGGATGAAAAGAGTACACATTGTGCCTGTCGTTCTCACCTCTACAGGTGTCATACTACACACACACTACACAAAATCCTGGGAACATTAGAATTGAATAGAAACACATACATCACACTACAGAAGGCCACTATCTTAAATACATGTCATATTGTTAGGAAATTCCGGCATAATACACAGCAACAGGTGTTAACCGAGTATAACCCACTACACCCAGTATAATAATAATAATAATAATAATAATAATAATAACTCTCCCGTGGTCACCACCTGGTCGTGGTGGGAGAGCCCAGTAATTTTACTGATCCATAGGGCAATGCAGGCTGGAGCATAAGCTCCTGGTAGGGACACCCATGCCAGTAAGGTCTATGGGGAGAAATGAAGCTAAGAGTGACCACACCCACATTCTGTGGAGATATTTATTATGGTAATAACTAGATCAAAGTGTGATACCGGCTCGGACGTCGCCCGGGTTAACAAGGTCCGCGTTCGTGGGTTAGGCAGAGGCTCACGTTCGAAAAATAGGCCACAGTCTCCCTTGGTTACCGGTGGCGAAAGCAGCACCGGCCCAAGCATGGCTACTGCAATGCCCTCAACAGATGTGAGGAACAAACCCAGCCTTGGTGTTTCTGTGGCAATGCATCCACAGACCACAAAGGCTGGAAAACCACGCCAACGGATGAAATGGACAGTAGAAATGAACGAGTTTATCATCCGTAGTTACTACACCATCACAAAACTCGAAACAAACATGACAGCATACAGACAACAACTACACCATAGATTCACACAACAGTATCCTCACCTCACTGTCACCGAACAAAGGGTTGTTGATCAAAAAAGAACAATTATACACAACAACCTTATTCCACAAACAACACTTGAACTTATCAAACAACAGGTTGCTGATCAAATACATCAACAGACAGAAACATCTAACATTAATGAAGATCATGTAACCTGTCAGGATAATCCAGCAACAAGCATTGATAATAACACACATACAACAATTACCACTAATGATACTACAGACATTTCCTCATCCATCACTGATAACATAGACATGGATTTAGTTAATACACTCTCACATATATTTCAGGAAACACTCACTAAATATACAGGCACAGATCCCACACAACGACCACGAATACCAAAAATCAACACGTCAAAGGAAGTAGGAAAAACACTAAATTACGTAAACACTCACTTACTACCACACTACATTCATTCAATTTCTACACTCGCAGACATTCATACATTAGTTTATGCTGGAGCAGTCACAGTAGTGACACACCATGGGCTGAAAGTACAATCACAGACAAACACACAGAAAACAAAATTCTATCACAAGCCTGCCTGGCAGAGAAGAATAGAAATACAAATAAATGACATTAGACAGCAATTAGGCAAGCTGACACAATACGCTAAAAACAACATAACACCCAAATTAAGGAAACAGCTCAAAAACATTTTCAAGAAAATAAAAACACACACAAAACATGAACATCACAACACACACATTACAGAATACATTGATACACTAAAACAAAAACTTGCTGCCAAAGCACGTAGACTCAAACGATACAAAACATGTACACTACGAAAACAACAAAATAAATTATTTACAAACAATGAAAAACTCTTTTACAGACAAATCAATAACAAAGCAAACACTGTTACACAGCACAGTGGCACACCAACAGAAGAAGAACTCACAACATATTGGTCTTCTCTTTGGTCCAGTGCTGTCACGCATAATGCTGATGCAGGCTGGATCGAGGAGGAGAACAGAAACTTGCACAACATACCAACTATGCCCTGTGTTGAAATAAGCATACATGATTTCCAATACACTGTTAACAGAACACACAACTGGAAGACACCTGGTGTAGACAACATTCACAATTTCTGGTACAAAAAGTTTACATCACTGCACCAGGAACTAGCTAAACATCTAACACACATCATCATCAATCCACAAGACATGCCAAATTTTCTTACCCAGGGCATCACCTACATGAAACCTAAAAACAACAATACCACAGACCCCACACAATACAGACCAATTACATGTCTTCCAACACTCTACAAATTATTGACATCCTGTATCGCAAACAAAATATACAAACACGTTGAAGAACACAACATTCTAACAGAACAGCAAAAAGGTTGTCGTAGAAACCACAGGGGATGCAAAGAACAGTTACTCATAGATTCAGTCATTCTACGGCAAGCACACAAACAACACAGAAACATACACATGGCATATATAGACTACAGAAAAGCATTCGACAGTGTTCCACACAGTTGGCTGCTACATATTCTACACATGTACAAAATACATCCATCACTCATTGCATTCTTTCAAAACACTATGCAGCACTGGAGAACAACACTACATCTCAGGGTTAGTAACACTTCCATACAAACAAACCAAATTTTTATTAGGCGAGGAATATTTCAAGGAGATTCCTTGAGTCCTCTCTGGTTCTGCTTAGCCCTGAACCCATTATCCAACATGTTAAACAACACGCAATATGGTTACAATATCAGACACGAAAAAACAACACAGTTTACACTGTCACATCTCATGTACATGGATGACATAAAACTTTATGCATCCACACAAAAACAACTTCATCAACTCCTACAAATCACACATTCATACACCAAGGACATACAAATGGAATTTGGCCTAGATAAATGCAAAACAGTTCACATAGAAAAAGGAATCCTGAAGAAAGAAGATTTTGCACTTGGAAATGGAGACATTATTGAATCCATGGAAGAGGGCGAGTTCTACAAGTATTTAGGATTCCAACAGGCCAAACTAACAGAACATACACAAATAAAGCAAAGATTAATTAAAGAATACCAAAGTAGGTTAAATGCTATTCTCAGAACAGAGTTAAATGCAAAACACACAGTTAAAGCAATAAACACATATGTCATCCCAGTACTCACATATTCTTTTGGAGTTATACATTGGACTCACACAGATCTCGAGCAACTCCAAAGGAAAACAAGAACAACACTTACTAAGCATAAACAACATCATCCTAAATCCGCCACAGAAAGATTAACCCTTCCACGTAAAGATGGCGGACGTGGCCTGATTGACATAGTTAACCTTCACTACAAACAAATACAGTCACTGCGAGAGTTTTTCTACAAAAAACAAGAAACATCACAATTACATAAAGCAGTAACTCTAGCAGACTCAAATAACACACCATTAAACTTACACTCACATCATATGGACACAACACAACATATAAAAAGCATAGACACCATTAAGCAATCGTGGGCTCGAAAGGCACTCCATGGCAGGCATCCTTATGATCTGGCCCAGGATTTTGTTGACAAAACTGCGTCAAACAGCTGGTTAGCTCGGGGATGCCTCTTTGGGGAGACGGAAGGATTCATGATTGCCATACAGGATCAGGTCATAAATACTAAAAACTACAGAAAACACATACTCAAAGATGCAACACTCACAAATGACACATGCAGAAAATGTCACGTCATGCCAGAAACTATACAACATATCACCTCTGGTTGCAAGCTCTTGGCACAGACAGATTATTTACACAGACATAATCAAGTAGCAAATATAATACACCAAGAGCTTGCAAAGAAACACAAATTAGTAGACATCCACGAACCATACTACAAATACATTCCACAGACAGTATTGGAAAACAACACGCACAAAATGTACTACGACAGAGCCATAATCACAGATAAAACAATTTACCACAACAGACCAGACATCACACTCATTGACAAACACAATAAAATCACATACATTATAGACATATCCATTCCAAACACTCACAATATACAAAACGCATGCACTGAAAAAATTAGCAAGTACACAGAACTCGCCCAGGAAATAAGGCATCTGTGGAGGATGGATAGGGTGCTTATTGTACCTGTTGTTCTCTCCTCTACAGGTGTCATACCACACATACTACACAAAAGCCTGGGCACATTGGAATTGAATAGAAACACATACATCACACTGCAGAAAGCCACTATATTGAATACATGTCATATTGTGAGAAAATTCCTGAATACAGACACACACACTGATACACTTCTTTAATTTCTGTTTTGGTTACTATGCCTTGACTCTGGTCCGGCATAGTACACAGCCACCGGTGTTAACCGAGTATATCTCACTTAACCCAACATAATAATAATAACTCTCCCGTGGTCACCACCTGGTCGTGGTGGGAGAGCCCAGTAATTTTACTGATCCATACGGCAATGCAGGCTGGAGCATAAGCTCCTGGTAGGGACACCCATGCCAGTAAGGTCTATGGGGAGAAATGAAGCTAAGAGTGACCACACACCCACATTCTGTGGAGATATGTATCATGGTAGTAACCAGATCTAAATGTGATACCGGCTCGGACGTCGCCCGGGTTAACAAGGTCCGCGTTCGTGGGTTAGGCAGAGGCTCACGTTCGAAAAATAGGCCACAGTCTCCCTTGGTTACCGGTGGCGAAAGCAGCACCGGCCCAAGCATGGCTACTGCAATGCCCTCAACAGATGTGAGGAATCAACCCAGCCTTGGTGTTTCTGTGGCAATGCATCCACAGACCACAAAGGCTGGAAAACCACGCCAACGGATGAAATGGACAGTAGAAATGAATGAGTTTATCATCCGTAATTATTACACCATCACAAAACTCGAAACAAACATGACAGCATACAGACAACAACTACACCATAAATTCACACAACAATATCCTCACCTCACTGTTACCGAACAAAGGGTTGTTGATCAAAAAAGAACAATTATACACAACAACCTTATCTCCACAAACAACACTTGAACTTATCAAACAACAGGTTGCTGATCAAATACATCAACAGACAGAAACATCTAACATTAATGAAGATCATGTAACCTGTCAGGATAATCCAGCAACAAGCATTGATAATAACACACATACAACAATTACCACTAATGATACTACAGACATTTCCTCATCCATCACTGATAACATAGACATGGATTTAGTTAATACGCTCTCACTTATATTTCAGGAAACACTCACTAAATATACAGGCACAGATCCCACACAAAGACCACGAATACCAAAAATCAACACGTCGAAGGAAGTAGGAAAAACACTAAATTATGTAAACACTCACTTACTACCACACTACATTCATTCAATTTCTACACTCTCAGACATTCATACATTAGTTTATGCTGGGGCAGTCACAGTAGTGACACAACATGGACTGAAAGTACAATCACAGACAAATACACAGAAAACACAATTCTATCACAAACCTGCCTGGCAGAGAAGAATAGAAACACAAATAAATGACATTAGACAGCAATTAGGCAGGCTGACACAATACACTAAAAACAACATAACACCTAAATTAAGGAAACAGCTCAAAAACATTTTCAAGAAAATAAAAACACACACAAAACATGAACATCACAACACACGCATTACAGAATACATTGATACACTAAAACAAAAACTTGCTGCCAAAGCACGTAGACTCAAACGATACAAAACATGTACACTACGAAAACAACAAAATAAATTATTTACAAACAATGAAAAACTCTTTTACAGACAAATTAATAACAAAGCAAACACTGATACACAGCACAGTGGCACACCAACAGAAGAAGAACTCACAACATATTGGTCTTCTCTTTGGTCCAGTGCTGTCACGCATAATGCTGATGCAGGCTGGATCGAGGAGGAGAACAGAAACTTGCACAACATACCAACTATGCCCTGTGTTGAAATAAACATACATGATTTCCAATACACTGTTAACAGAACACACAACTGGAAGACACCTGGTGTAGACAACATTCACAATTTCTGGTACAAAAAGTTTACATCACTGCACCAGGAACTAGCTAAACATCTAACACACATCATCATCAATCCACACAGACATGCCAAATTTTCTTACCCAGGGCATCACCTACATGAAACCTAAAACAACAATACCACAGACCCCACACAATACAGACCAATTACATGTCTTCCAACACTCTACAAATTATTGACATCCTGTATTGCAAACAAAATATACAAACATGTTGAAGAACACGACATTCTTACGAAACAACAAAAAGGTTGTCGTAGAAACCACAGGGGATGCAAAGAACAGTTACTCATAGATTCAGTCATTCTACGGCAAGCACACAAACAACACAGAAACATACACATGGCATATATAGACTACAGAAAAGCATTCGACAGTGTTCCACACAGTTGGCTGCTACATATTCTACACATGTACAAAATACATCCATCACTCATTGCATTCTTTCAAAACACTACGCAGCACTGGAGAACAACACTACATCTCAGGGTTAGTAACACTTCCATACAAACAAACCAAATTTTTATTAGGCGAGGAATATTTCAAGGAGGTTCCTTGAGTCCTCTCTGGTTCTGCTTAGCCCTGAACTCATTATCCAACATGTTAAACAACACGCAATATGGTTACAATATCAGACACGAAAAAACAACACAGTTTACACTGTCACATCTCATGTACATGGATGACACAAAACTTTATGCGTGGATCGCATAAAACAGATTCACCAACTCCTACAAATCACACATTCATACACCAAGGACATACAAATGGAATTTGGCCTAGATAAATGCAAAACAGTTCACATAGAAAAAGGAATCCTGAAGAAAGAAGATTTTGCACTTGGAAATGGAGACATTATTGAATCCATGAAAGAGGGCGAGTTCTACCAGTATTTAGGATTCCAACAGGCCAAACTAACAGAACATACACAAATAAAGCAAAGATTAATTAAAGAATACCAAAGTAGGTTAAATGCTATTCTCAGAACACAATTAAATGCAAAACACACAGTTAAAGCAATAGAATCCGCAAGGTGGAGTTCATCGACTGTAAGTTGGGTTATTTTCAGCTCATGTTTTGCGCGTAATTTCTCTTTGGGTTTAACTGGTTTTGTGGGGTGAGTTGCATCTTTCGCTTCGGGTTGTCCTAAGGATCACTTTGGTGTCACTTTTGTGGGGTGGACCAATTCTTTCGGTGGCTACGGGCACTTGGAGACTTGGGCTTCGGGACCGGCAACCGGACCGTCAGACTTGATTATCTGAGGTTTCTACCGGTTCTAAGTCGGGCTTTGGCGGGCTCTATCGGGCCGCTGGTTTTCCATCCGCCAACTAAAGTGGTGTCGTTGGAAAGCAGACGGCTTCAGCAATCTTGGCTGCAAAATTGGCTACTGGAACCATAATACTTTTTAAATTAGGCCAAGTTGGAAACTTTGGCAAATTTGCTGCTTCTTTCCACTTAACGGACATTCGCTCGGCCGTTACAACGGTTCCAACGGTTTTCGTTTAATTAGTCATCGGATTTAAAATTGGTTTTATTATTTGCTCTGAATTATATTATTTACTGGTGGGGTCAAATGGAAGTCCCAGGAGGCATACAGCCTATGGTGGTCTCAACTCCACTGAAGGTAACACATAAGGAATCACACAAGGAAATGCCTAGGCCAAAAGAAATGGGTTCCTCAATCGAAAATCAGATTATCGTAGAAGCAGCATCTCTGCTTGATAGAATTATGAAGTTATGTCCTCCGCTCAAGTCGGGTCCGAACACCCTTCAAAGGGCTGAAATTAGGGAGAGGGTTACGCAGCTACACGGGTGTGTCCACCAGTTAGTTGGAGTCCTTAAAGAAATAAGGGGGAAGACCCAAGTCACTGACACTGGCATGCAGAAAAGCTTCGCCGATGTTGTAAAGGCTAACATAAACCACAGTGTTACCACAAAAAACAATAAGTAAGGCTATTACCGGGAAGATTAATAGGGAGGGCCCAGGAGGGGGAGTGGCACTACTCTTGTACCCCAAACCGGGCGAAGAAGGCGACGGACAAAATTCGCAAGAGATTTCTAAAACTCTGAGGACCAAGATAGAGCCTCAGAAACTGGGAGTGAACATTAAATCAATCAGAAATGTCAGGGGAAATGGAGTTTGTGTAAGGGTTGGCTCGGATAGAGATGGGGCCAAGCTTCTGAAAGCAGTCCAGGAAGTCCCGGAACTTTCAAATAAACTGAACACCAAACTCTCTCAGAGACGGCAACCTAAATTAATTATGCTAAATGTACCTGAATACATTGGAGACAATGAAGTCCTTCCTACTCTCTACAGCCAAAATAAAATATGGGGGAACTTGGCACAGGAAAACTTTCTAGAGCAGTGCAAAATAACATCCTTCCTAAAGAGAGGAAACGTTAAGGAGAAGTGCAGGCATATTATTGTAACGACCACACCAGAAATTAGGAAAATAATGATCAACGAAAAATATGTCGCGTTATCATGGAGCAACATAAGGGTAGATGATTTCGTGTATATATTGAGGTGCTTCAGATGCTGCGGCTACGGCCACTATGCCAGAGAGTGTGACCAGCTGGTGACTTGCAGTCACTGTGGGGAGGAACATAGGTTCCACGAATGCCCTCACAGGGAGGAGGCGCCCAGGTGTATAAACTGCAACGAAGCTAACGACATGGTTAATAAGGGGAAAAAGATTAACACAGCACACAATGCATTTGACCAGAAATGCCCAACACTGCAGAAAATGAAATCAAGGGCCATCATGCAAACCAACTATGGACAATAATATCATTACAACAGCAAGTACAGCTAGCAATCCTATAACTGCAAACACCTGTATCACCCCTCCCCAGCACAATCTTCACATCCTCCAGGCCAATTTACAGAAAAGTAAGGCCGCAACTTCCCAGCTTGCCTTGGATGTCACTACCCTAAATATTGATGTCGCCCTTCTCCAGGAACCCTACACTTTTAAAAACAGGGTTGCCCTCTTGGGTAAATGCAGGGTTTTCGAGGCCATTTCTCAAGGACCTACCTTGGCTGCGGTGGCTGTTTACAACCCCCACTTAATTGTTCAGTTCCATCCGCAATTAAGCGGTACTTACCATGCCACGATTAGTATTCAGCAAAGCAACCTCAACTGCTACATCATCTCAGCATACTTTCCTCCCTCTGTCCCCATCCTCGGACCCCTTCAGGAAGTCCGAGACACTATACGAGCCTTAGGGACTGACCAGATCCTTTTGGCAGGCGATCTCAACTCTAAATCCCCTCTGTGGTTCGCTAAAAAGGAAGACCCACGGGGGACAATCGTCAGGGAATTTCTGGAGGAGAACCACTTCCACTCTCTCAACACCTCCCCCCTTCCTACTTTCTCTTCGGCCCAGGGTGAGAGTTGGATAGATGTCTGCATAGGGAACAATAGGATACTGGGGTCTGTTCACTCCTGCAAGACTCTGGACTACATGGTCCCTAGTGACCACAACTACATCCTCACAATACTTGCCTGCACCATTCCTCCTGCCATCTGCACCATCAGTAAGCACACAAACTGGGACCTCTACGAAGACTTGGTCAAAACTCTCTGGAAGCCTGACCCTCTTATCAACATCCAAACCACTGGGGAGCTGGACCACGCTATTGAAGAATTAACCCATACCTTACACATGGCATATCGGCTAGCCACTAAGGAGAGACTTCATACCACAAAAACAGCCTGGTGGAACTCGCACCTCCAGGATCTGAGGAAGAAAACAAGAAAAGCAAAAAGAGGCTACAGGAAGGCTAACGGAAACAGTAAGGAGGACCTACGTCAGGAATACTTAAAAATCAAAAAAGTGTACAAACAGGCCATAAATGAGGCGAGAACACAATCTTGGAAACAGTTTTGCAACAGGGTGGGTG
Organism: Centruroides vittatus; assembly: GCF_030686945.1. Classification (NCBI taxonomy): domain Eukaryota; kingdom Metazoa; phylum Arthropoda; class Arachnida; order Scorpiones; family Buthidae; genus Centruroides; species Centruroides vittatus. The sequence continues at coordinate 1,745,937 of NW_027122272.1, read as the reverse complement.
AGAAAGGGCCATGGACTATACCGTACTATATAGCCTTTAACAAAACAAAAGCTGCACACACTCCCTGCTCGGTCAAAAAGGAAGACGGGAATTATACCAAAAGCATCGAGGAAACTTACAGTTATGTTCTTAATGCTCTCTTTCCTGACGATAACCCCAGCGAAGACACTCAGTACCACGATCACATCAGGACGTGCAGCATGACAGAGGATAAACAAATCACTGACAAAAATTTTTCAATGACAGAAATTGCCACCCTTTTCAGGAAAATAAACAACAGGAAGGCGCCGGGTCCAGACGAAATTACCGGACAAATGGCGAAAGGGGCTCTTAGGGCAATCCCAGCCCACCTCCTGGTAATTTATAACAAATGCCTACAAATGAAACACTTCCCGGACAGGTGGAAGGTGGCAAAAATTAGGCTGATACCGAAATGCGACAAGCCAAACACCCCGAATGACTACCGACCCATTTCGCTTTTATCGATAATGGGGAAAATTTTGGATTCCCTTATGGCTAGGAGGCTCCAACATCATTCAGAACTCAACAACACCCTTCACCCTCTGCAGTATGGGTTTAGAAAAAAGAAAGGTACAAATTTGGCCCTCCAGGAACTAATCAACAGCATAAAGGAGGCTAAGAAGAAAGACCAACATACTCTGGCTGTAGCCATAGACTTTAAGGGGGCATTTAACCATGCCTGGTGGCCGGCCATCATTCTGGCCTTGAAAAACATAAATTGCCCTTCTAACATCCTTGGGCTTTATAGAAGCTTTCTCACGCACCGGCAAGCACAGTTGGGCCCAACTGGCAAGATGGTCATCAAGCAGATTACTAGGGGATGCCCCCAAGGGTCGAGTTCGGGCCCCCTACTTTGGATAATACTATACAATGGTCTTCTTCACATCCAGGATAAGGCTCACTCCAACTTGAAAGCCAAAATCATAGGGTTTGCAGATGATACCCTTATCCTGATGAACCACAGGAATCAAGAAGTTATTCAAAGCGGAATGAATTCCCTGCTGGACAACATCCAGGACTGGACTGTCAAAAACAAATTAATCATCAACACCAATAAGTGTGCTTGTATCGTATTCCCAAGGAAGAAACCGCTCAATAAAAAGCCATCAATAAAAATTCGGAATGAGAGAATCAGGTGTACAGACATAATCAAATATCTTGGAATACAAGTCGACAGCCAATTGACCTGGTCGCCCCACATGGACTATGTAAAGCAAAAAGCGGTGACCATGTCGCACGCTCTTAGGTCCATTAGCAGGAACCTTTGGGGCCTCAGCCACAAAAGTTCTTCTCTTATTTACCATTGTGCGATCGAGCCGGCTGTCTTGTATGGCGCCGAGGTTTGGGGATATGCTACCCGTAGGCAACAAATCAGTAAAAAACTCCAAACAATTCAACGCTGCTGTCTCATTACTGTGTGTCGGGCCTATCGGACGGCCCCGACCAGTGGGCTGCAAGTGATAGCCAACACCATCCCTCTCGACCTCAAGGCGGCTGGTAGATACTGGTTATTCCAACTCAAGCACTTCCCTTCTCACCTGGTCACCTGCAATACTACTCCGCCTCAGATTAAAACCATAGCTGAAAACATTCTCAAAAATGGTATCGATAAATATAATGATTACAGTCTAGTGCACCCCGCCACCGTGCCCCCAGTGGTGGACATTAACTCTGGGATTCGTGAGAAGACTTGCACCACTATCTACACGGATGGGTCGAAAGGCCCAATGGGTGTAGGGGCTGCCTTTGTGCACCTCAACAACAACAGTAGGGTGATCCATCAGGCGTATTTCAAATTAAGTCCATTCTGTACGATCAATCAAGCCGAGAGCCTGGCAATCTCCAACGCATTGAAATACGTCCAGAGGACAGTTAAACAAGGAGCCAAGGAAAAGATAGCCTTGGTTAGCGACAGTAAGGTGGCGCTCCATCAGATCCAGGCACTAAACACAAATCTAAAACTTATTAAGGACATCACGCTTATGACCAACTTGCTGGAAAAGAAAAACATTAACATCTCTTTCCATTGGACCAAGGGACATTCCGGAGTACTAGGAAACGACAAAGCGGACTTCTTAGCAAAGAAGGCCATCTGTAATATAGCGGAACCTACCTTCTCCTTCGTCCCACTCAGCTGGGTCAAAGCTCAGCTCCACGAATTCACTATCAGTAGGTGGCAAGAAAGGTGGGCCACTGGTTCTACGGGAAGGAGCACTTTTGACTTTTTCCCAACCATCGAAGAGAGGAACAAAGCGAACCACTACACTCCTGACTTCCATACAACGCAGTTCATCACTGGGCATGGCGGCTTTAAACACTACCTTAAACGTTTCTTGAACAAAGGCAACGGAATGTGTGATTGCAAGAAGGGGAAAGAAACACCAGAACATATACTGTTCCACTGCCCAGTGTACTCTACCCACCGTGTCCAGCTGAAAAGTGTCATGTACTCCCAAGGGTTCCATTGGCCCTGTCAGAATAAGGACTTTCTCTTCAACAAGAAAACAACAACTGCCTTCAAGACCTTCATCTACAACACAGGGATCACATCTCCGAACTTTCATCCTAGTACTAACCAGCGCTCCAGTAGGCGTCCCTCCTCTGATCCTGCCACATAGATCTACACGCGGCTTTTTGTAATCCTGTGCCGGTTGTAAGTCCGATACGGCACCCAGGACCTTCCCAAGATGGGAACTTGTCAGCAAAGGTTGTCGCGAATGCTTGCTTTTCGTGTATTGTCGTGGTATTATTCTGTTATGTCGAGCCCTGGTGCTCTCACCGGGTGTTCGTCTTTGCACCCACGTTCGGCTTCTTAAAGGCTATCTCATTGTGTTCGGTTTATCGGGACCGAGTGTTCTGTCGGGCGCCTCTTCACTATCGAGCTCTGTTCCCCCACATTGGGGATGTTATGTTCTCATCTGGGGAATGTCCATCACGCGACCTTTCTTGTACCCCTGAACCTGTAGTAAGTCCTACATGGTACTCAGGGTCCCCCAAGACAGTGGTTTGTCAGTTTATGTTCATCTGCCACCCGTGCTTTACTCGGAATACCATGTAACGGCGTTTGCTTCGTGGTGTTTTTCGTCCACTCCAAGTTGGTGTTTGTGTGCTACCTCTCCTTCGAAGGAGCATTTTGTTCTTGTTTTAGTTAAGTGTACTGTAATTGTCGGGTTTCATCTGTCACCTCCAATTTGGAGCACCCACACTGTTCTCTGTGGGCCTAGGCCCACGTTTTGTAAAAGCTTATCTTGGCATTCTTATCTCTGCCCGGTACTTACCGCTCACGGCCCTCTCTTCACACTTTTCTATCATCCTTGCCCTATCTTCCCTCCCCCCTCTTCCTCTTCTCACTTCTCTTCTAAGGCTAAGCCATAGGTACGGCCTTCTAAACTTTTATAGTAGTAGTAGTTAAAGCAATAAACACATATGTCATCCCAGTACTCACATATTCTTTAGGAGTTATACATTGGACTCACACTGATCTTGAGCAACTCCAAAGGAAAACAAGAACTACACTTACTAAGCATAAACAACATCATCCTAAACATGCCACAGAAAGATTAACCCTTCCACGTAAAGATGGCGGACGTGGCCTGATTGACATAGTTAACCTTCACTACAAACAAATACAGTCACTGCGAGAGTTTTTCTACAAGAAACAAGAAACATCACAATTACATAAAGCAGTAACTCTAGCAGACTTGAATAACACACCATTAAACTTACACTCACATCATATGGACACAACACAACATATAAAAAGCATAGACACCATTAAGCAATCGTGGGCTCGAAAGGCACTCCATGGCAGGCATCCTTATGATCTGGCCCAGGATTTTGTTGACAAAACTGCGTCAAACAGCTGGTTAGCTCGGGGATGCCTCTTTGGGGAGACGGAAGGATTCATGATTGCCATACAGGATCAGGTCATAAATACTAAAAACTACAGAAAACACATACTCAAAGATGCAACACTCACAAATGACACATGCAGAAAATGTCACATCATGCCAGAAACTATACAACACATCACCTCTGGTTGCAAGCTCTTGGCACAGACAGATTATTTACACAGACATAACCAAGTAGCAAATATAATACACCAAGAGCTTGCAAAGAAACACAAATTAGCAGACATCCACGAACCATACTACAAATACATTCCACAGACAGTATTGGAAAACAACACGCACAAAATGTACTATGACAGAGCCATAATCACAGATAAAACAATTTACCACAACAGACCAGACATCACATTCATTGACAAACACAATAAAATCACATACATTATAGACATATCCATTCCAAACACTCACAATATACAAAACGCATGCACTGAAAAAATTAGCAAGTATACAGAACTCGCCCAGGAAATAAGGCATCTGTGGAGGATGGATAGGGTGCTTATTGTACCTGTCGTTCTCTCCTCTACAGGTGTCATACCACACACACTACACAAAAGCCTGGGCACATTAGAATTGAATAGAAACACATACATCACACTACAGAAGGCCACTATATTGAATACATGTCATATCGTGAGAAAATTCCTGAATACAGACACACACACTGATACACTTCTTTAATTTCTGTTTTGGTTACTATGCCTTGACTTTGGTCCGGCATAGTACACAGCCACCGGTGTTAACCGAGTATATCTCACTTAACCCAATATAATAATAAAACATAGACATTTCATAATAACTCATCGTAGACTGCATATCTTATTAAAACACTACACTCATGACACCTTATAAATTTGCAGCTGTGTTTATTCGGTACAAACGAACGTTTTCGGTCGTGTTTAACGACCTTCTTCAGGAAATATCCAAAAAAAAAAAAAAAAAAAAAACTTCGAACACAACGAAAATCTGCAAAAACAAACAAACTTCGGAACGTTTTTTAAAAATATTCTAAAGAGAATTGCGTGCGCCATCTCTACATCGATGCGTATTAAATAACACATTACATGAGAATAAAATAAAAATAAATAACAGACAATAAAAAGTAATATGCTCCTTGGAGACATTAAAAATAAAATACAAACATAAACTATGGTGCAAGCCGAACGGCGCACAGAACATAGGGAAGGAGAGGAGCTGTGCAGAGACAAAAAACTACGGTTTCTGTCCTTGTGTAGGCTTCCGCATATCCGCTTTTCTGAGGTTTACATGTCGCCTGAGCGCCAGGCTGCAGATATTTTACTAGCCTCTCTGAAGTTGATAGATTGTCCTTTTTGGCTTGCTTTGCAGATATGCCAAGCTTCTGTATAACGGAGGTGCTTTACGTTGCGAACTGTTTGTACTAATCTTGCTTGGGCCCATTCAGCTTGGACTTCTTGGGGATCTGCCATAATGATAAGCTTATACACTTTCTAGATTTATCTATACAGCTCGACAGCCAAGGAGCTTTCCGTACTAAGGTATACAGAAAGCCTACTTACAACCCAATCTTTATCCCATGGAACTCGCACGACCCGCCGACGTACAAACTCGCAGCATTCCGAGCGCTCGCGGCACGAGCACACACACACTGTAGTAGTACCCAAGACAAAAACGAAGAGATGAACTACATCATTAAGCTAGCTCAGAAGAACGGGATCAGTCCTAAAGCTGTCACTAGCGAGATTACGACACGCAATAAGGAGCGAAACCTCCTAAATACAGAGGAGTTTACCTTGATGGAATACAGAGCGGAACTGGGCAGCATCTATAGACGTATAGGAACTGCCACAAACAAAAGAATAATATATAAACGGAATCCCACTATATACCAGCTGCTAAGAGCGGATAAAGACGCCATGGACACTAACTCCCTTCCGGGGGTTTACAGGATCCCTATTACGGACACACGGAGGCAAAATAAGCTATTTTACATCGGAGCCACCAGAAGATCACTCAAGGAAAGGCTGGCTGAACATCAGAGAAATATAAGAAGCGAACAACCATGCACAGCGTTGGCGACTTACGTCCTGGCAGATCCCCAAGAAGTCCAAGCTGAATGGGCCCAAGCAAGATTAGTACAAACAGTTCGCAACGTAAAGCACCTCCGTTATACAGAAGCTTGGCATATCTGCAAAGCAAGCCAAAAAGGACAATCTATCAACTTCAGAGAGGCTAGTAAAATATCTGCAGCCTGGCGCTCAGGCGACATGTAAACCTCAGAAAAGCGGATATGCGGAAGCCTACACAAGGACAGAAACCGTAGTTTTTTGTCTCTGCACAGCTCCTCTCCTTCCCTATGTTCTGTGCGCCGTTCGGCTTGCACCATAGTTTATGTTTGTATTTTATTTTTAATGTCTCCAAGGAGCATATTACTTTTTATTGTCTGTTATTTATTTTTATTTTATTCTCATGTAATGTGTTATTTAATACGCATCGATGTAGAGATGGCGCACGCAATTCTCTTTAGAATATTTTTAAAAAACGTTCCGAAGTTTGTTTGTTTTTGCAGATTTTCGTTGTGTTCGAAGTTTTTTTTTTTTTTTTTTTTTTGGATATTTCCTGAAGAAGGTCGTTAAACACGACCGAAAACGTTCGATTGTACCGAATAAACACAGCTGCAAATTTATAAGGTGTCATGAGTGTAGTGTTTTAATTTCATAATAAAAAAGGAGAAAATATCATTATAGAACTAAAATACTAAAATTATTTTAAAAATTATTTGTTGGCATAAAGATCAGAAAATTGTCTATTTTTCGTATACATAATTATTACATTTGGGAGGCTAGAGACTATTCATGGATCAAGGCTGAAGAAAGGGAGATAGTGATGAATTTTTGTTATTTTTATTTGAATTCCTGGTTGCATTATTCATATTATATACAGAGTAGGTGGAAAGTAACTAGGCATTGATAAATTTCTATAATTTTTACAGTTCTAGTGAAATGACGGTGAAAATTATTTGACACATACTTTATTAAATGGAAATACGGATGCATACCTTAATATTCAATGTTGCACCGGCGTCATCCATCAACGATACGTTTTCCTCAGACAATGATGTGGATGGACTGCCACTTCTCTGTGCGTCCGCAACTGAACCTGCGGTCATTTTAATTTCGAATGACAGTTCGTCCCGTAAAAATACAACTGTTCTATTTCCTGCAATATGAATTATTCAGAAAAGAGGTGTCAAATTCTTGAATTTATTTTAGTTAAAGCACGAAGTTTCCCTAAATAAAAATGACTATTTTATAAATATACTGCTTCGAGCTTTTCAAATAAACTCTTTCATTATGTTACATAGTACTTTTATTTGTTATTTTATTTTTTTTTTTAAGTTTCAATCTTGCTATGCACGTATCTACTTACAAAGGAAAGGCTTGGTTTGCTGAATTTTTGCTCAATTCTACTAACATTTTCTTGCTCATTCAGAAACTTTTGAAGCATTAGATATATAATTTTTATTCTATGGAATGCATGAGTCGGACCAAAGGACGAAATGATTTGCTTCTGGACAGTTTTTACTAGTTTCTTTCAAGATTGCGTACATGGTGCTAGCGATTTCATTTCCACCCTCCTGCTAAACCTTCGGGCCAAAACCACAGTAAGTTATCCCATTGTAATTACACTGTGCGGAGAGATTAAAGCATTTCAACTATCTTTTGTAGTAAAAATTAGAAACATTTTGGTCGATTGCAGAGACGGAGTTTACGTTAAACGACGATTAACGACCGAACTGAGGTTTAGAATGCATTGCAAAGACGACGATCGTCTATTTCTGAACGCCGTCTAAACGAACCTCGAGAAAACGTCGGCTATTACTTTTTCCCCCGTTACTCCATTCTTTTAGGAGTCGTTCAGCCAATCGGGTTATTCTGACGTTTGTAACGTCAGAAAAAACTCCGATAAGGTCTCCAGTTATCTTCCGAAAGCTTCAGGCAGCATAAAATCATATGGCCGTTAATGACGTTCCTTTTCCATTTCGATGCATAATTTCGTAGCCAATACGATTTTAAAATATGAACAAATTCAGATTTAGAAATTTATACCGAATTCGGAATTCGTCTTTGGAATAGATTTTTGAGGAATTATTCCGATATCGTATTATTCTCTCCTTCCTAATTGTCGAGAGGAATAATTTTAAATATTTTACTTTCATTTTATTTTTTATATATATATGAAAGTTTTCGTAATTATTAAAATTGTCTTCTGTTTAACAGAACGTTCTGACGAGGACATTATAACAATAATAACCCCGAAATGCATTGGCGTTTTATAACCGACATGATACTTGACTTGTAAATAAAAGCATCTGGTTTAATTGAAGTCTTAAGTCTTCACCCGTTTGAATATCGGAATTGGAACATTTAAAACAAATTTAAAGTATTTAATTATATTATTTCCGATACACGCAATTAATGAATAATTTTGCTGATTCGTTTCGTTTGCAACATTTATAAAGGAACGATATCCATTTTTACCCAAACTTTGCCACGAACAAAACAATGTGACGACTTCCACTCCAATTAAAACACCGTCTAACCCTGCTGTAGAAACTAGGCCAAATAACCTGTCTCTAAACGCAGTCTAAACTGTGGCAAGCAAGAAGCGTCTGGCGCAGCAACGAAATTTTTCGGAACCGTGGTCTAGACGATCTCTAAACCGTCACCAACGTCTAAACGTTGTCTCTGCAATCTGCCCATTGGCTTTGGGTATAATAATAGATATATCCATTCCAAACACTCACAATGTACAGTACAAGACACATGCACAGAACTCGCCCAGAAAATAAAGCATATGTGGAGGATGGATAGAGGTGCATATTGTGCCTGTCGTTCTCTCCTCTACAGATAATGCGAAAAAGTTTTTCAAATCAAATATTATAAAAAATTTTTGGTTTTTCATTAAAATCCAACGCAGACTTTGTGTAATCTCTGTCCTTTTTTCTTTCCTGTTTCATTTTCATACGCTTCTCGTATTTCTTTTCTCTCCTCTTTGTCATTGTTTGCTTCTGACTTGCATTCCTGGCAAATGTTGCGTAAACACTTCTTGGGCTTATGAAATGTCAAATTAAGTTCAAAATTAAACAGTTTACGGTAAATCTTTTCTTTAGCTGCTTCGATTCCGTACTTTTCTTTATAAAACTTGTACATTAACACAATTGAAAGACTTCCATCCAGGTATTCAGTTTGAATTCTCTGCCGATAATAGTGTGATTCTACTCGAGAAAATGAATTTATGCCATCTCGAATATCTTGTAACTTCCTTTCCGGATACAATGGTTTGATCCTGAATGGCAATAGATGCCTGGTTGATTTACGTCGAATGTGTCTAGAAAAAAATTATTACATATTTTTTCGATGTGCCCTTGGTTCTCAAAGTAATACTTATACGTATACTTTTTCTATTGTCTTTTCCTTCCTCGATAACCGTTATAACCTTTGCAGTTCTCTTCACAGAGTGAGCATAAAAATGCCTCTTACCAGAGGCGAAAAGCTTCCAGAAATCTTAGTGAATTCGTTCTCGTCCTTCCAGTGAAAATTTCGACGTACTGTATATTCGTATTTGCAAGTTGCATGACATCCTTTCTTAATTGCTTTATTCTTCCTAGTTATACCCTTTCGGTTCACCACGTTCTCTCTAATTCTGACGAATGTCAACCTTCTCCTGTTCAACTTTTCTTACTGTTTTCAATACCTTTTTCAGTAAGAAAACACAAGCATTATCATTAACTAAGCAAACCAATACTTTTCCTAAACAGCCTTGCGTTGAATCTTTCCTGAATCCTAGGCCTAATTGTCTGTGAACCATTAAGGTACTCACCTTGATGATTCATAGACATCAATACCTCTAGACCGTCCTTAAAACAAAAATGTGTTCAATTTTTCAATTTATGACTAAAAGTACCTAACACAGTACTAAAATATTGTCTTATAGTGAAAGATTACCAATACCAATACGTAGTAACAAGGTTTGTTTCTGCGTCCCTCCATTACCAACAAATAGCAGCTACGTCTTGCCCCACAGTTCCATAATAACAAAAGTAACTATCCTTAAGTACAATATTACCCTTATTAGTTCCTTTAATACTTCCCTTTTAATTTTGTGTAAAAAATACGAGGAAATTTCACTTACCTTTCACATAAATGAATCGATCTCACTTCTAGTTTAAACTTTGCGATTACACTTAGAACATTTATACATGCAGAGCACGAATGTCATGTGATCAAACCAGGTTTCCTTATTGGTGAGTGGAGACACCAAATGTATTCTTGCGGTATTCTCAGTTTTGCAGATTGAACCAGCATATATTCAACGTACAACTGGATACAAAATGTGTAATGGGAATCCGATATTTGTGCAGTAATTAATTGTCCGATTCCGGGTTTTATAAGTATTTCTTTCTTCTGTTTATGTTAAAACTAGTTAAGTAACGCTGTATCAGCTTGTAGTCGGAACGAAGCCGCTTTCACCTTTATTTTCTAGATTATGAGGGGAAAAAGAAACAAAGAATCATTCGTTCTCAACAATATATTTGATTTCTATTGGATCATTTAAAGGTACAAATATAAGGTCAGAATAAGCCATTAATTAATTGCTATGCCAATGTCTCACGAAATTCTGTCTATCACTATGGGCCTTGGACTTACAGATTGACTCGTAGCGATCTTTATTGTAACTCTCTAAAAATACTGAGTCAGTTATTTTTTTCACTCGACTCAGTGTAACATAGGTAAGACCGATAGATGCCTCTTTTTCCCCTATATCTATTTTGATTTTTGGAAGAGTTAATCCCTGTGATTTATGTATAGTCATCGAGTATGCTAAGGTAAGGAGAAACTGTCTACAAGATCGCAATATACTGCCATCGTTCGAAGAGGCGTTACGGGGATTATTGGAAACAGATTACCATAGATAAAAGGTCCCTGATAGCTATCGAATTCCACTAAAATAATCAAAGGAAGAGCTGGAGGGAGAGCATTAGGAGCATATATAATGTAGCGTATAGTTCCTAGTGAACCATTGACGAGACCTCCTTGCACCCATAAGTTGACTCTCAGCATGATTCTGGCATTAACTGAGAGATTCAAATACTTAGAGAGACCAAGAGCTGAGTCATCTTTGGACGAAGGCGGGGCAATATCTGGAGTGTTTTCAGATGCTATATAACCAAGAGGGCATCCAGTTGACTGCAAGTAGTTTTCGTTGCTTTGTTTAACTTGCTCGTTTGTTGGATATAGCTCTACTGCCGTTTGGAACTGATCTAGTTCATCTCTGGATAAACAGGCTCGATTTCTTGTCGTCAGAATGTTCAGATCTGTATCAGAGAAATCACCCGAAGCTAGATGTTGTAAGACATCTGTGAAGGAACTATCTGTGCTATTTTGTCTATGAGAATTACTAAGTTCAATGAACTTCTCAAAAGAATCAAATGCAAATGTAATGTAATGTCCCAACAGGGTCCCTACGTTGTTGGGACATTACATTGTAAAAAACACTCGAGTAGAGAGGAGTATCTTTAACAGGAGGAAGCTGACGAAAATCACCAAACAAATAGATAAAGAATCCACCAAACGGCTCATCTTTCTCGGGGTTTATCTCCCTCAATCTTCTCTCGATCATGTAAAGCATTCTTGCACCAATCATTGACATTTCATCGATGATGATGAATTTGAGCGACTTGATCTCAATCTGGAATCTCTGTGCAGCTTCTTCCATTTAGAGATCGAAATTTCGTACTAACGATAGGAAGACGAAGGAGAGAATGGATCGTAAAGCCATCAATGTTGATCACTGCTGCTCTATGTTATATAATAAGTTAAAAAAGAAAACTTTTTTAAACTTATTATTCTATAAAGATTTTTTATATTTGTTGTGTATCTAGTTAGCGATAACATTTACCTTTCAAAATTACTGTTTTAATGCTTGTCATATTTTCAGACCACTAGATGACGCTTCTACACGTGCATGCAGGAAGCGACTAACACTTGACTTCATGCATTCCTTGTCAACATTATAACTCTAGAATGAGTTGTCCGATCTTGATGAAATTTTCTACGACGACTCATCATCACTCAAGGATGAACTGATTAAAATTTCAACTCTCAAAAATGATCCATACTGAAGAAAAACCCCTATCTCCAGTTCTACAAAAACGGATCATTTTTGAAAGTTGAAATTTTAATCAGTTCATCCTTGAGTGATGGTGAGTCGTCCAAGAAAATTTCATCAAGATCGGACAACTCATTCCAGAGTTATTTTGTTGACAAAGAATGCACGAAGTCAAGTATTAGTCGTCACTACGTTCCGACAATTAAAATATTTACCTAAATTACGTAGTGTATATATTATTCGGCCCACAAAAAAAGCTCTCGAAAGATGCTAGTAGGATTTATCATTTGTATTGAATATATATAATAGATAATTTTATGCAGCCGCAGCATCAATATTATCAATTATAACCCACACATTCAGGCGCATAGTGCACACTGCGTATGTCTTACGGTTAAGATTGAACGATGATTGAAATTAATAAATAATTATAGATATAAGATTTGTTATTGTCCTTATTTCCTATTTATATATTTTAGAACAGTTTATTAACGCTAGAATTTATGGAAAGAAAACTGATATTTGTGCAGTACAAAAAAAAAACCTTAGAATAAGGCCTGGACAGAATGTTTGTTTTATTTATAAAATAGCTGATTTTTTCCATATTTCTCATTGATTTGTATGGACTTATAATAAACTCTATACTATATTACGCAAGAAAATCATCAATTCATTATTTTCAAAATTGGGAGATAGAATAATTTTATTCTCAAGGGATGAATTCTTGATTGTTTCTGGAATATGACACGATATCCCTTCACTACTTCTGTACAGCAATCACTGATTTCCACTCCTCATTGCGTGCAGCAATCTGCGCTCGCTCCTAGACCGACAAGAGGTCGGCCATCTTTCTTTGCCACTGCGCGTGTAGCCTCTCTTGGTCACTACTTACGTCACCAATGCCAAAATTATATAATTTTCATTGACTAATGCACACATACATTTTATTATGATTATATTATTATTACAAAACTTATAGCGAGATTTCAATGCCTAGTTACTTTTCACCCAATCTGTAGATGATTAACTCGGCACAGTTCGTTTTTCGTCCGAACTCGTACTAAAACTTGTCTCATATTACCTAATATAATAAAGTTTAATTTTAATGGACCAATAAAATTTTGAAAACGAACTCAATTCTATAACCCACAAAAGAGGATTCGCTAACGCTCCACCTCAAATATATAAATTTTGATACTGTATAATTAATTAAGTGAATATTAATTTTCAAAATAATTTCTATAGAAAACGACATTCCAATAGTAACCTCATCAAGAATATATAAATTTCAGGGAATAAATATTAATTGTAAACAATCGGTACAGTTTATTTCCGTACGTTTATTGTATTATCAGAAAGTTAATACACAATCCACATATATTTATCAACTGCAATCTCCATTAACTGGCATTTTAAATGATAAAATTAAATTAATAGAGTAAACCTAAGTTGCATTAGTTAAGTAACTACAATACGTTGATGAAACTGCATTTATAAATTTATTTGGGTTAAAACTAGTTTAATAAATTACAGAAACACAACGTCACTTCTTAATGAAGATGGATCACCTTAGTTAAACAAAGCATTATCGTACTAATTAATATTTCCACTAAATTGAAGGTTTGGCACCAAATTTCAATTTTTGGTAAAGTAACCTTCAAAAAATTTAAACTTAAATAATACTTTTAACGCGAATGAAGTGGAAAATAAATAAAATTAACTGAATGCATCATCTCGAACATCCTTGAAAATCGTCCTTCATGAATTAATTCAATGGAGCATATTGAATGGAATCAATTTAAATTTAGAAAATTTTGCGGTTTTCAAAATTCTTATCACAGTCTATTCAATTGATTTTAATGAAATTTAATTATTCATCGAAGCAAATGCATTCGACATCATACATTTATGAATTTGTTAATGGAATAAATGTTATTATAATGGTTTTCACTTAAACCAGATTAATTTGTTTATAAAATTTTTATTTATTTCTTTTTAAATAATTTACTTTTATTATATAAAAGTGAATTACTCAAAAATAATCATCTGAAAATCGCATACAAAATTATTATTATAAGATTCTTCGGCATTTTCTTCAGTAACAAATGTAGGCTTATAATATTAAACTCGAATTAAATAAATCTATTGGAGAAGACAAAGATTTAGCGCTTAAGTACTTTAATCAACCACACTATTTATCAATTACAAAACTTTGCTGCACAAACTAAAACAAATCTTAGAATTTAAATCCATCAATTAATTAGCTGTAACCTTCGAATAAATCTTTATACTTAATAGTTTCTTGGTTGATATTCAAGCTAAATAAATTATTTTTTAAATGTTTCAATATTTGACTACATTTAAATAGAATTTAAATATTAATTCCAATATTTGTTTCCAGACGAGAGTTTGTAGAAGTTTTCCTGAATAAACGAATATTAATATATACAGGAAGTTGTGGCCAAAACTAAAAAAAAGGTTTTCCCACAATTGTTTAATTTCTTCTCAATTGTAAACAGTTTATAATAGCGCGCATGCCGTCGTACTCGTGGCAATGTTGTTAATTTTTGGCTAATATTTAGCCGAGGATCATGCAAACTCTCTTTTTAAAAAGTTGCGACATAAAAACTGCCGCAAATTTTCTCGAAAATTAACCCAATTGGCGAGAAATTTCAGGCAATGTTGTCAGGTTTAGGGATTAATCCCTCGGTATGGGGCATTTTTATCTGAAAAATTATTTAAGGATTTTCTTAGAATAAAAGTGTAAACGTAGGGATATTTAGAGTAACCTTTTTAATTCCCGAGAAGGGAAATACAACTCTGCAGAACTTGGTTTGGCTAAATTAATAATGCTAATATGAGTACAAAACTTTATTTAACATTGTAACAAATGCATATGTTATTAAAATTTAAATTTCTCGTAGACGTGCATCTTCGTTCTTTCCAACTAGGAAAACAATCGATAATGATGCTGTTAGTTCGAATGTTGAAAGAACAGTTTTTCGGATCGTTTTTTGCAGACATTACTTATAAAGTGTCAGCCTTTGTTAACATTTGTGATAATATATATCAGTGTTAATACATTTCAAATTACACGCTTTTCTATATAAAGCCTTGATAATATTTTCCTTACTGATATCTGAATTTATAATAGGAGGAACTTTTTTAAGTGTACGAAGGATTTTTTTACATACGTAAAAAGGATTTTCGTGTACTACAGCCTGACAATACGCTGGCAAGATCTGGCTACTTCATCTGTTCTTACAATCATTCATAATTCTCTAATGTATTAATGTTCGTAGTTGCAGCTTATATGTCTTCGGCCTCTGCTCAAACGAATATTTTTCATGTAGTCTGCCCTAATATAAATAGCAGAGTTCAAAATAAAGGGAGATTTATCAGAAGATTTTGAAGTTTGTTTGTTGTACGTCGTAATAACCCCGTATGTTTGTATACTGCATTTGTCGGGGATTGTCACTTGTTCGATATAAGAAGTTCGCTATAGAAAGAATTCGGAATTAAGGAATTTCCTGTATTATATTATTATTAAAAAATATATTTTTTTCTTCATTTATTTTACAATTGACTTAAGGTCGAAGAGATAATATAGAAATTTTTAAAAGTTGACATAAAAATATCAAATAAAGATAAAGGATGCCATCTGGTGGTATCGAATAGAATCTCTGCTCAAAAGTTAAAAGTAAATAATGATAGTCACTATTTAAATAATTATAATTTTTCCATTATAATTTTAATTCCTTTATTCTCGGTTGAAAAGAAATTAATAATAAAAGTTTTAATTTTAAAATATGGGTTACGTTAGATCAAAAAATAATTATAAAAGTCGAGTTGCATAATGAAAGTTCAGCTAACTGTAAACATAGATGATTTAATTTTGAAATTTTAGTCAAACTGAGCTAGAAATTATTCTTTAAAAGAAAGTCGAGTTTAACAGAAGTATTTTGTGATGGTCGAACAAGTCGATAAAAATATGTTTCTTTTGACAAAGAACTGTTATATTGTAAAAGCACCTGTACTCCGGTCAATACCAAGAACTGACAAATTATCAATAATAAACCTTATTTAAATAGTTTTCATTTTATCTATTCATACTGTCCAAACTATTAATTAATATAAACCATTAATACATTTGTTGTATAGAATTTTTCTTTGGAGATTTTTGACAAAAGTTTCATTCAAATTACATTAAAATTGTGTGAAGTAGCAAGAGAAAAATCTTGATTTATATATTTAGTTAGTTACATTATTTGTTTTCCATTTTCTTTCAGTTGTTTTGAATTTTTTGGGTTGAGTTATGTTAATTAACACTTTCCAACCGGAGATTCATTTTCATAGTAAGATTTGAATAATGAACGGAATTGCATCTCACAAAATTAGAGTTTAAATAAAATGACTAAAATATTAAATAATATTCTACTTATATTTTTGTGACCAAATATTGGTGGGGACACCAGTTAAACAAAATCTTATTTTTTGTCAGCATGTTCGGTACGAAAATCATCGACGTATAAATAAACATTATCAAACTGACACAGCAAGTTAGCTTTCGATTCTGCTGGTGTAGCTGTTGAATTGTAAGTGATTGGTGCTGATTAAGGGTTTTTCTTCTGTTAGGTTCTTTTTTCCTAATCAGATTTAGCGTTTCAGATTGTTAATAATTTTAATTTTTACTAATAATTTTATTGTTGTAATTACTGAATAGAAATTTGTAACTTTGAGCTTTATACTAATTATTTTTGTGATCTATTTTTCCTCTTTAGATAGAAAGTTCAGTACCTTAGTTTAATGAAATTATATATAGGAGAAGGTGGTATTATGGAACCCCATTTTCATTATAGTAAATTGCAAACAAGGTATCATAACTACGCCCACATTTTTGGGGCGAAAAGGACTGGTAACTATCAAACTAAATGTTCCTAATTGGATTTTTCGCTAGTATAACTATAAGTATGATTTTTGAAAGCTTCTGTAAGAAAAGTCAGAAAGTCATTTTTGGGAAGCCGGGTGGTAATATGGAATCACATTGCATGTTTTCAAAAAAAATGCCTTAATGTATTCAAAAACAAATAGAAAAGTACAAAAAAGTTAATTAATTACAAAATCATTTATGCCAATGTATTTTATCAAAAAAATGCTTTAATAATAGAAAAATATGACCTCCATCAACGATATATATTCCATCATTTCTTTTTCGATATTCTCAGGAAGAATTGGCTTTCTACCTAGTGTCTTTTTCACAAATTGCTCCGGACGAATGTCTGCTTGCAAAGAGAGAGTTCGCAAATTAGTTTTGGCACCTCATAAAATTTTGCAGCTTTCTTCAGCCCCATTTTCTTGTCCCTTACCATACTCACTGCCTCTGCCATTTTTTTTTCTGGCTCCATGTTTGTCTCTTCAAGTTTTTCTTTGACTTGTTCAGCTGGACTCTAAGCATTTGAAAATTAAAATAAAATCAATTTTAAAAATTCAGTTTTAAAAGAACACTTATCTATCCAGAACAGTTTTTTAAAACCAAAAATAACTTCAGAATTTACCTAAAACTACGGATAAGTAGATCTAGCTATCTATTTTTAATTTTTTCATTCGTCTACCACACACTTTTAGAAAAATATTCCATGGTTTTAATTTGTGGGTATTACGAATCCCAAAGGAGTTGGGTTCCATTTTAAAAGCACCAATGGGGTCCGCATTTCACGCATCTCCATCTTGGGTTAACTTAATTTCTGTCAACACCAAATTTTAAAAAACGTATACATCAGACAGATTAACATGTACCCCTAGGCCTATAGAACGGGAGACATGTACCAGTTACCTAGAACTACATGATATATATTTTAGAAATAATTAAATTCACTTACCATTCAAAAGTTTAGAATTGCGAAAAACACAAATGTCATGCGGTTGAGCTCAGTGAAACAGAACTGAAATGGGAGGCGTCTTGCCCTTGCTATGGATGGCTGCCTAGTGCAGCACAGCCACAATTTGTTAGAGTTCGAATCTATTATCGGTCTGAAATGGAGGAGTTCCGTAGTACCACCTTCTCCTATATATTACGAACTCTATTGCAAAAGTTGTTTACCTTAACATTTTGGACCTTGCAAGATTGGCGCTAGAAAAGGAATTAAAGTTCCAATAGTTACCAGCTAACTAACCACTAGCAAAGTTGTTTTCTTTTGGCATTTTATTCAAGATACAAGTAGGGGAAGTTGTTGTGTACCTTGGAACATTTCCTAATTTTTTTTTTTAACAATTTTTTTTAACGACACTTTTTTATCATTTTATTTTTACTAAAGTGAAAGATAAGTGCATTATATAACGATGGGAGTTAACACATTTACTATTCTTAAATCTACCTGTGAGGAAAAAATTATTATTTTATAAATGTTCTAGTACAACATGGTCATGTACAATACAGTAATTTGAACATCTGTACTTTCTACAATAAAAAATAGTACAGCATAAAGTATTGGCATTATGTTTGTAATTAATTATTTGTCTTCATACTTTTTTCATTTGCAGTAGCATTGTAAAACCGGGAGTGAGTCGTGCACACTGGAGGGTTTGTGACAGCTTCAATGCCTTTTTCAAGGCTTCTCACTCCATCTATTGTGTGCCTCTTGATATCAGAGTTACTGCTGGCATTTTTGTCTGAAAAATAATTGAACGTAATATTTTAAGATACTGAATATGAGCACTATTTCAAGACACAGGACGTTCGTACGTTTCAAAGTAGAAGAGGCAGGGCCGGATTATCGAATAGGCAAAGTAGACAAATGTCTAGGGCCCGTAACTCGGAAGGGCCCGGCTTCAGTGTAGAAGATTGCTCTGTTTCAAAACGAGTTAAAAATTATTTAAGAAATTCGATAGGACAGAAAAGGCTGTATTTAACAATTCCTACTAAGCTCCGCTCGACTAGCCATTATCTTAAAAAAAAGAAAAAAAAAAGGTCAACAGCTAACCGTACGCCCGAGATCTCTCGCACCATCTAGAAATATTCCTAGGGCCGCATCTTGTGGTAGTACTGACGTATGGTTATGATTTATTTTCTAAATCTAAACTTCTACGTCGCGACATCGCATATTCGATAAAGCGTTCAAGTTGCTCGAGTGCGAAGATATTACAATTCAATAGTGTTTTATAAAAGAGTTAAAAAGGGTGACACTACGGTGTGACTTGGGGTGACACTACGATATCCGCACCGGGTGTCACCCATGCTAGCTACGCTAATATCACATTATATAAGATTTGTTTAGAAGCAACTTATTTAAATGGGGCCCCAATTTAAATTTTGTCTAGGGCCCGCTAGAGGCTTAATCCGGCGCTGAGAAGAGGGTATGCAATTGTATTCTCAGTTTTCAAAACTTGTATACCATTACACAGTGGCGTGCCGTCATTGGAAGCGATGGAAGCGCCGATTCAACCTTCCAATGACCTTCCCTTGTATTTTATAAAATATAAATTTTCATATTTTAACGCGCTTTGCATTAATTAAAATTAATATTTTATTATAACTGCATTATGTATCTTTTACAAATTTCTATACTACATGTGAAAAAAACGATAAGGTTGCTATTGTATATTCGAATAATTTAGTGGCGGAAGGAATGTCGAAACCAGGTGTTTCCAATCAGCCAGATTATATAGGCATTGGCACATGCGGTTTACAGAGCACCAACCTCACCCGGTTTAGCTGGTGGATGCTTCACACATAAAGCATCTAACTTTATATCCCGGACCGGTTCTGAGCTGTTAGCCTCCTACCCATCAACTTCCAAGCAGCCAGATTATAGGCATTGGCGCATGCGCTTTACAGAGCACCAACGTCACCCGGTTTAGCTGGTGGATGCTTCACACATAAAGCATCTAACTTTATATCCCGGACCGGTTCTGAGCTGTTAGCCTCCTACCCGTCAACTTCCAAGCAGCCAGATTATAGGCATTGGCGCATGCGCTTTACAGAACACCAACGTCACCCGGTTTAGCTGGTGGATGCTTCACACATAAAGCATCTAACTTTATATTCCGGACCGGTAGCGGCCGGATGGCCGAGCGGTCAAGGTTAGCAGCCTGCCGCCCTGGGGGACCCGGGATCGAATCCGGACGGGTCGAAAAATCCCCACGAATTTTTCGGGGGGTGGTCCGTCCGGATATGTCGGTCTCCGTCCCTCACCACCCGGCCGCCCCGTTGTGGGCCTGGCCGAACCCATAATGGGCTTGCTATAAGAGGCCCTCTTAGTGCCCACAGGGTGGAAAGAGTTAAAAAAAAAAAAAAAAAAAAATTCCGGACCGGTTCTGAGCTGTTAGCCTCCTACCCGTCAACTTCCAAGCAGCCAGATTATAGGCATTGGCGCATGCGCTTTACAGAGCACCAACGTCACCCGGTTTAGCTGGTGGATGCTTCACACATAAAGCTTCTAATTTTATATCCCGGACCGGTTGTGGGCTGTTAGCCGCCTGCCTGCTAGATATTCGGCCCCCCTCGCCCGATTATGTGAATCACGAGTAGACTAGATCAACGGCGGGCAACCCCCGGCCCGCGGGCCAGCTACGGCTTGCGAAAAGTTGCTATCCGGCCCGCGAGATCTTTAATAGATTATTAAATTGGAAAAATAACTAATTAACTAATTAATAGTTATTTTTCCAATTCTTTGTAATTTTCGAAAACGATAAGAGAAATAAATGTAGTAATTAACTTTTTATTTATTTATTTCATATTTGCAGACTAAAAAAATTACGAGTAACAAGAAGGCGTCAATTAACTACTACGGCCCGCGGAAATAACGTAAAATTTATTCTGGCCCACGTTATAAAAAAGGTTGCCCACCCTAGACTAGATTTATAACTTAACCCAACCGATAGAAGTTTACTGGCTTGTTTTTATGATAGTTCTGTATAGTTGACAGGAGTTTTAAAAAAATCCATTAAAATATTTGATATATTTATTCTGCGTTTATTCCGCTTTCCCATCTTATATTACTTACGGATTTCAATGCTAAACCGGTGATATTACGATTTAGTATGTCCCATCTGTAAGGGGATGCAGAAAAAACGTGTACAATTCTAGTACAATGTTAAAAAATTAACTGTTACTTCGGCAGCATCATTTACAACCAAATTTAATGAATGAGACATACTGTACAATGGTACAAAAAAGCTCTAGAATTTATTTTCTTTAAATTTACGATTTATGTATCGGTTGTCATAAAAATTTCTTTCCACTTCTTTCCCAAGACTAGAGATATTCAAGTACAAAGTAACCGGTTTCGACTTATTTCTATTTAAGAAGTAGTTAAATAATTAAGCGATTAGGGAATTAGAAACATAAGTAAAACCCCGATGAAAGAGCCGAAATTTTACTTAAACAGAAGCTTAACCGAACCAATCTCTTGCCGAGTACAGTGGGAACTGATCTCTTCATAATATTAGATGTAATAAAGACAGAAATTTTTCCAGTTCAATGAGAGTGACCGAAAAGTTGTAAATTTTGGAAATTTTCGTGGACACTTGGCCCTAAAACGAATTAGTTAGAAAACGAACGACGGACAATCTGTTAAGTTTAACATATTTAGATTTTTACAGCTATGGTGAGAAATGTTTAAAATTTACAACAACCCCGTCGCGTCCTTTGATATATACTAGTGACGCGACAAAAGAGGCATTTGACATTGACCGGTATCGGCACCCTCGGGATTTGGCAGGCACACACCTACCTGGACCGTCTCCGATTTCATTCATTAGCCACTCGTAGGGAGCTATTTCACTAAGTGGACTGTTTTAAGATTTAAAAAGTAAAGAATATTTTGTTATTTTTATGTACGTTTCTTCACAAAGTTATATTTAATTATAAGTTTCTTTAAAAGTATATTCGTACAATTGAAGAATTTTTTGTACTAGGTATGTATATTCGTCACACATTTTGTTTTACCAAGTAAGTTTTTTTATAATTTTAATTTTAGCCCTTATATCGTGGCTAGTGATTCAAAAATTTATTTTAAAAAAGTTTTGGCTCGAGACCATATAATGAAAAAGAAAACATTATTAAAAGAGAAAGACCAATGCCTAAATTAAATATAAATACGTCGACAAAAAATTTCGACATTTTGACGATAAAATTTATGACGAATGACGATTCTTTCGTAAAATTGAAGCAATTTGGAAATCAAAATAGAATAGAATTTAACAATGGTAGACAATACAAAATAAATATTGAAAATTATAACGAGATAATTACGATTAATAGGTATATCTAAATTAATAGATGTTATATGTTTTTTCTCGAAAAGAGAATTGGCATTTAGAGGGCGTAGGGAATTTATTGAATCTAATAAGAAATTTCGATATAATTACCTCTGTTATTTATTAAGTACGTCAGATAATCTATTAAAAATACATTTAAAGAAGTATACGGTTTTTACTGGCTTATCGAACAAACGAATACGAACGGGCCCTGACGCGCAATTAATTGATTGCCCCTGTAAGTCGGCTTCTTACAGAAACACAGCTTCCCTATCACCAAATGTCACGGCACGCCACTGCCATTATATCTTACCACATCTAATCCGTAAACCAATACTACCGATTTTTCCCTCTGACGATATCTGTTGTTCTCAAGAAAATTAAATAACATCTGACTCTTACTAACAAACAGCAAAAACATTTTTGACTACAATGGGCTCTACAAAATACTCGTTGCCCGCCTAAAAATATGATTGTCAGGAATGTTTTACCAGATGTTTTTACTTTTTCACGATAGATTTATTACACAAGAAGTATTTATTAATCATAAAAAAAAACTTGCAAGATATGCCATACTCAAAGTACAGCAGTTTTCCCTATACAGTCAAACCTCTGGTTTCGTACTTAATTCGTTCCTAAAAGTTGTTCGAAAACCGAAACAAACTTTTCCATAAGAAACAATATAAAATGGATTAAACCATTCTTGGCCCATAAAACAAACTTTTTCTTTTTTACTTTTTTAAAACCTTTTTTCAACTGTATTTCATGCATTTTTGGAGTGCTTTTAATTTATGCAAATCTTTATATACAAGCAATTTCCTCTATACAGATAAATTGATATTCATGAAAAGCATATCGGAAATGCCTAATTGGTCACCGACTTAACGATTTTTCGGTTTATTTTATACAGATAAAACAAATTTTTGAATGGACATAAATGAGACACAAACAATAATTACAAAGAGAAGTTAAATACTGATTTGTGGCAAGAGGAAAAATTATATCTCTATGCAAAATATAAAAATGTGAATAATTCCGCGTGGCGTAATTTGTGAATATCTCATTGCAATATGCTTTGATTTTCAATTATCGGTCAATTTTAAAAAGTTTTATTTTTAAAGCTATGTCCTAGTATTGTAAAACGAAAAACATAATACAATCGGTCACACTTGTAGCCTGAAGGTTTGCAGAAATTTAACTGTTTCACTTATATATATGTATGTATTTTTATTGCGAGCAATTATTTATTGTGACATCGTCAAAATGCCAGGCTACAATTTATAATCATTTTTATAAAAAATTTATTTAAATATGCTATAGCAGAGCACACAGCGTGACTCCATAAAGCGCCTGCAAGTAGGCTGTAGGCTGATTTCGGGGGGGGGGGGCTATATCTCGCGAAGTGTTACAGAAATATGGTTCCTTTGACTTTTCTTATATTATTGCACCACTTTAGGAAATGCCTATATAGGTGATAAAACTAATTCAACTGTTAATTTGATTAGTTTCAATCATCACAGCAAATAATAAGGATGCTCTTTATTTTAAACCATTTTGATCGTTACATAAAATTATTACATAATCATCCGAAATTATTAGACTGAAATCTCACTCGTTTTATATAATTTCAATTCAATGTCGTATAAAACTAACTGCTCGTAAAAGTTTAAAACCTGCACTATTCAAAAAGCCCCAAAATGGCGGCTTATTTATGAAGCCGCCATTTTTAGACCTTTATTTGATCGTTGGAAGATGTGACCTCTACGAACACTTTCAGACATGGATCTTATTTCCGCCATTTTAAAACAGCTGACAGTAGGAGGTTGAATGAATTTTTGGAAAAACTAGAAAAATCCATAACAACTTTCAAAACGACTTACTCTCAAGCTTGTACTGTACTTTTGTAAGAGCGAACGTATTCCACATCAAGGTCTTTTTCCATACCCATTGTGGGTTCGACCAGGCTCACAAAAGGATCGCATATCCTCAGGTAGATTAAGATATTAGCGAGGTTGAGGCCGAAGTTTTCAACGCGAAAACGTGAACGTCGGACGTTCGGCGCTGCCTTCCCGTAAGCTTAGAAGTTTGACAAAGGCGTTTGAAACGTCAATGGAATCATGCTCGACGTTATAAACGCCATTGTCAAACTTCTAGGCTTACAGGAAAGCGGCGTTGAACGTCCGACGTTCACGTTTTCGCGTTGAAAACCTCGGCCTCAACCTCGCTATTAATAGTAGTAGTAGTAATAGTAGTAACAATAAGCGCAATGTTACTTCAAAATAAAATCGCATAAATCATCATCTACTGTATATATATATATATATATATATATAGAAATAAATATAACGAACAAAAGTTCACAAAGCACCACAACTATTTTTTATTTTCATGAAAAATAGCCTATACACAATCATTTCTAATAGAAGAGTAATGATACAGCAGCTGCATGTGGAATGCCTCGATGAAAATGGGAAGGAGAGAGTTTACAGAAAATCATTTACAATATTTCCATACAGACTAAAACACAACAGTTTTCAAATGAATATGGCATTTTGTACTTTAAGGGAAAGGTATTTTTCCTACTTAACATCCTGCTAAAATATATTCCCAACTATGTGGTTATGGATAATAGCTTACTATAAAAAGATGAAGTATTGTATTTCTAGTGATTTCTCTATCCAGCAGGTGTATCAAAGGTGCATTTGAATTGCATTCTGCAAAATTTTAAGTATGATACTCTGATCCTTAAACTGCATCATACAAGATCAATTATTCAAATTATAAAACTGATCAGTTGTAACAAGTTTCATCACTTTTTAGACAATAGTTTTTATCTTGCATTATTTCTTACCAATATTAGCATACATACAAATATTCACATTTATAAAAAATTTGTTATAACAACTAAGAAGTTTTAAGAAATGGTAATAATAAAAAAAATACAATTTTTAAATAAAATTATCCAAATTAAAAGCAACATTTTTAATTATTCAACAGTAATAACTTAACAAATGTTTAAAAAAGTATGGAATGCTCTAGGGCTGTCAAAAGATGAATTTAGAAATTTTAACAGTGAAGCATGCTTTAGCAATACCTTCTGAAAAACAATTTTAACAAATTCTCGATATTAATTAATTCATGAAATGAATTTTTTAAATTTGTAAACAAATAATATGATCATTAAATCTATATATATCATATTTAGAGATGTGATACAATAACTAACAGCTACATAAATAATGAAGTATAAATTTGAAAATAATTCTTCCAGCAAAAATTTTTAAAAGGTGCCCAGTGGATTCCAATACTTCTAACACAAACATGTAGTTTGATCATCTAGAAAAAATTTTATATAATGCATTTGGTACAAATATAATATAAAATAAAAATCAACATTAATTGAAAATAAATTTGATTAATGGCAGAAACAAATATAATATTAAGATATTTCATATCAAATTTGCATTCACACAATGAACTACAAAATCAGTTTGTGAAAGTATAAACTGTATTCATATACTTGACTGCAATTACAGTATAGCAAAGACATTTATAATTTTTGCCAATGGTGGAATGTATCAAACTGCTATCTTTGATTAGCATATTAATTCACATGAAAATATCATTCACATGTTACTATCCAAATTTGATGGTATTGCATATACAATTTATATAATCAGGTTTTTCAATTTTACATATATAATAAGTGGTTCCAAATTCAGGATCTTCAGGGCATTTCAAGTACTGCAACTACTACAATGAAGGAAATGTTTATTCATATATGTCCTTGTTATAAAACAATGCTTGTTTAAAGCAGTAATGGACAAATTTATTTCAATGTTTCAATGCTACTGTAGAGTATGATTGATCAAACTATATAATGAATATTTGATATATATAAGATTTGAGATTCACTTTAAGATTAGAAGAGTCCTAAAATCTTGATATATACAAAGATTTCTTGTACTATAGAAATGCAAATGCAATAGTTAAACAAATGAATAACAATTAAATAGTTAATACAATTTGTCCACCACTGCATTAAAGAATGACACTATTGAAAATATAAACAACTTATTTGAAATTTATAGAATACTTATCTAAAACTTAATTAATAAATATTTTAACGTCATCATTTAAATTAAATATATTAGATAATACAAATAATCATAATATCTGAGATTTTTGTTAAATGCACATATTGAGCTAATTGTTGTAAGATAATCCAGAAGCATCTATTGCTTTTAGATATTTTGAAATCAGTTTGGTACAATGATGTTCATCATCTCATCTTTATAGAAGAAAAAATTTTTTAATTGAAAGCACTAACAATTATTGATATGTCTGTATTATTTGTATCTTTCACAGACTTTTCAAGAATGATGACAACACAAAATCTATTTATCAATTACTTCACCATAGTAACAGCATCATATGACATACACCATCACAATTAATAATTACTAAGTTCTAATAATATCCACTGTCAAAACATGGATATATCACTTGAGCAATTGGGTACATTGTAATAGTATAAATTTTTATTAACCACAAATTCTTTTATTGTGCACAATATGCCCACAATTTTGCAAAATTTAATTTCTACCACTTAAATTTATATTAAAAATTAAATATAAACCAATTTAGTAATAGAATAGTTTATTGACAATTTAAATAATTATAAATTAATTTGAAATTCCATCTTATAATAGTATAATATGGAGCATATTTCTAATGTAAATACCAATATAACATATGTTACAAATTAATCTAAATTACAGTATATTATTTTGATGATTAGGAGTGCTAATGATTGATACTAATATCCAACCTTTACTGAATAATTGATTTCATTACTTATTATTAATACTGATCATGGAACTAATAGATTAAATACTCTTATTAAATATCAATAGTCATTTAAATCAATCCTGAAGTTCAAAAAAATCCATAAACTTATTATTTTATTGAAAATTAATTAAACATTATTTTAAGTTTTGAAGATTTAATGTATATGCTATTTTAAATGTTAGAATTGAATCAAAATACTAATATAAATTTTTAAATAGAAAATAGAAATTATTTTCAATATAAATACTTTGAATCTATATATTTTAAGTGCTGTTAAGAAATTCTGAACAGAGTTTGTGGGTTACTTTAATGGAATTAATTCTAGTTTAAAATAAAAGTATTATGCTGATATAAAGATGCATTTTTCAATAAACAGCCAAATATGCTAAGATTTCTTGATAAGCAACAGTAATGTGTTAAAGTTTATGTTGCTTTAGTTTTTAATTTATGAAAAATGTAGAAAATAAATATTAAAATTGTTGTTACAATTAAAGTTTCTTAACTTCTCAAATGAACACATTAATTGTTTTTTCATAACTGAATTGTTTTTACTCCTTTATTTCAATATCTTGATATGCATGAAAAATATATTTCATAGAAATATAAATGAAAATTATCTAACATTAATTACTTGAAATAAAGATTACATTTATAAATGTCCTTATATTTTACAAAAACCAAAAACTTTTAATTTTTTAAAATTAATGAGTTTGTAAACAGATAATGTTCTATCATTAATGATTATAATAATTACAAAAACAATTTACAAAAATCATGCAAAATCAAATATAAAGAAATGCTTTGCTTTATCACTGAAATATTAACATTTTAATTTAAATATTTGATATATAGAAATTTGAAAATAAATCATAAAATTATCATTTTATTTATAATTTTGAAATGTTATAATGAATAAATTAAATTATATAATGTGAAAACATATTTATTA
Source organism: Centruroides vittatus (assembly GCF_030686945.1). Classification (NCBI taxonomy): domain Eukaryota; kingdom Metazoa; phylum Arthropoda; class Arachnida; order Scorpiones; family Buthidae; genus Centruroides; species Centruroides vittatus. The sequence continues at coordinate 1,717,800 of NW_027122272.1, read as the reverse complement.
ATTAATTATTTCAAGTATCTAACTTAGATAGCAATTAAAAAGTTTTAAATAGTATTTGTACAAATCTTATATGATTGGAACTGGAAAAAGTGCTAAGCTATTTTGAAATAATGTTGATGCAGAAAATGCAATAAATAAGCAAATATTTCATTTTGCTTAAACAAAATTGTATATTATTAAAGTTTAAAATATTTTCTTTAAAGTTTTAAATTATAAATTTGACCTTATAACAAAAGCAAAATAACACTTAACATCTAGTATTAGCAAACTTGTAATAAAAAAAATGTTTTACTCTAAAAAAAGCACTTTTGTTAATTATAAATAATTTGGTACTTTTGAATAAAGATGAACCTTAATTCAAACCAATTTCAGTATTAATGAAAACAATTAAAATAAATATAGTGTTGTTTCTAACAATATTATTATTGAAATAAATTTTGCTAACTTTGTTAAAAAAAAAATTCTAGTATAAATTTCATGTAATGTTTTTCTTTGATGTCTGCCAATAATTAATTTTGGCAAATTGTAACTGCTCCATATTATTTTATTATAAAACATCCAAATTAATATTTCTTATTTATATCTTATATTCAAATACAAAATTAGTTATCAATAATAACTAATTTTCAAAAATAAAATAAAAAAATCATAATTTCAAATTATGAAATCATATATTAACAAAATTTTTTTAATATTAACCACTAGACCATGGCTAAATGTTCTCACAATTATTACATTTACATTACAAAGCAGAAATTATGTTCTGAGAACATTACTTCTAATTTTTGAAAAAGTCACAAGAAAATATTGCAGAATTGTGCTATTTATATGGCACAATTTATTGGAAGCAGAATCATTCAACATTGTATACATCATAAATAAAACATGTGGGAAGCACAACATATTGCTGCTGTATGAATTTGGCATGGAGTGAATGCAAATAAATATTCTTAAATGATGAGCATACATATTAGATTCTGCACTTCTACCTATAATTTTATCAATATAATGTACAGTACATTAAATGACTATATACTGTGTATATTTATTGTATATTTATATTAGAGTGAACTTCCAAAGCCATTGATTCATAACAGTAGTGGGAAAAAAAATAAACAATGAAAATTTCATTTACTTTGGCTCTGCTTGTAGCATAATGAAAAATTTTTTCCCTTATTAAATTAAAACAATAACAAAATATGAAGCTACTAATGAACATAATTAAAATAAAAACATAAATAATGAATGAATGAATGAATGAAAACTGCAATGAAAATATGATGAAAGTATGGTTGAAATCTTTAAAAGACATTTATAACAGCAATGTAAGATTCAATTATACAAATCACACAATTAGCACTGCACTAGTTACATTAATGATGACTATAACTGACAAATTAGTTTTCTTGTCTAATAACAGAAAAACCTAAGCTGCCTTTGTCAATTCATTCTTTGGTAATCTAGCTTGATTTAAGTCCAATTTGATGTTCTTACTTCCAGAATATATTTTAAATGATAATCTCACAGCAACATACTCTGTCTCCTATTGCGTCCATTACCTATATATTTAAGATAAATGAATTTGAATAAATAAAAACATAACATTCTCTATATCAATAATATTAGTTAAAGTATCAACAGAATTAACATTAAATCTGAATAAAACTGATAATTCTTTAATGAAAAAATATATTATTTCAATAAATTACCATAGCCCAATTCTATAACTGGTATAAATTTTCTATTATACTCTATAAAAATTACTCATAGTTTATCAATTAAAAAAATAGTAATATAGACAGATAATAACAACTGAAATATATGATATATTTTCTAGAATGCTGTAGAACAGCTGTAGAATATATGTTATTTTCTACAGTTAGTTTAGTTTAGTAAAGGCATACAAACTTCTATCTCAACCAATCATTGTATGTAAAAATAGAATTTATTTTAGTCTGAATCCTGACAGGATTCTAAAGCATCATCTAATTTCATGAGTGTTCTTAGCTTGAGTTTTTTCTGATAGTTACATGATTAAAAAAAAATACTAATTATAAAAAGTATTTAAACATTAAAACTGCTAGATACAAAACATAATATTACAAATAAATCTATATATATACAAAATTCAAGTGAAAAGTCATCATTGAAAAAGTTTTTTAACAAATATCTAATATATTTTAAAAATATATAACAGTTAATACCTGAGTTTGGGAATGCTGATGGCCTGCTTCCTGGATCTCTGCTAAGTTGAATACCAGGAATAATGAATATTGACGCAGCTTTAAAAAAATTAAATAATAATAATTATAATCGAACAGAATTTTATGTTTATAATTTTTTATAAGTCCATAATTTTATATGATTATATTTAATAAAATCACATTTTTAAATGGAAAACAAAAATTAATTTCTAATGTTTTATTCTTTCACCAAAGAATAAAACATTGATTTACTAATACCAAAAATTTACTTGTGTCATTTTTAACAAAAATGTTTAATTTAAATAAGGTAAAATTATAAGTATCTTCAATAAAATCTGTATTTTTTATTTAAACATTTTTATTATTATGACTGAAAATCAGGTTCTGACATTTCAGAGTCCTGCCAGAAAATACATATTGATTATTGACAATCTGTGAGATGTCATAACAAGCAAAAATTTAAAAAATGAATAAGCAGGCTTAAAATTAATAAATACAAATGTATTCTGACAGTTTATGAGTTAATTATACTTTCTATTTGCAAAATTTCCTCAACCTTAACACAAAAAAAGAAAAAAATAAACTTTTAAGAAATTTGTGGGATTTCCCAAGATGAGAAGAATTTCTCGGGTTAAAAAAACAGCCGGGATCCTGTTTGAGAAATCCTAGTAGTTACCCAATTTTTGCATAGAAGTCCTCATTGGTTAGGAATGTTTTTTTACTAGTTTTACAATTCTTTCTTTGTTAATCTGACTCCAACATTCAAAAATTACAGCTTTAAAATCTGATAAACTTTTCTGGCAATTGAAACTTGTCTATCCATAAAATCCTCTGACTACTTGTTGCCTGTTTACACTGCAGCAAGAAATTAGAATAATAATGTTTTTCAGCAGAGTGGATTAATAGAGACTGAGTTAGTGAAAATCCTGTTCAAATCCCACACAATAGTCTATTGACAACAATTACAATAACTCAAAAAACATGCAACATTTCACAAACTAGTTCCCTTCAAATATGAACAATTAAACAATGGTAAACAATTATAATATTGATTGGTGGAGGAATTGTCTGTCCACATCAAAGTTAGCACATGTTTTCTCAAAATTTGTCATCAATTTCATTATTACAAATTTCATTAGTAATAATGAAATATATTCTTTATTCCTTAAAATTATCTGAATTCTTTATGTATACTATTATTTTGAAAAAACAAGGTTACTGGTGTGCAAATGTTAATAAAACTGTCTGGGTGATAATTACAAATCTAATGTCTTCTGAAGAATTATAATCATAATATTGTCTTGTTTATAAAAATGTTAAACTAGAAAACCTTCTAATGAATGGGTTTTCACTTCAGACTTAATGCCATAAATAAACATTATAACTACAATAATCATATACTATAGTTAAAAATATACACCATGCATAAATAATATATAAATAGAATACTTACTATCTGGTAATTTATGAATATTTGGACCCAAGATATCAAAATAGGTATGTTTCATTGCAGCACTTGCACTATTCCTGTACTTAGGATCATACTAGAAAAAAAATTTTGAATTTTACTAAGATTACATAAAACATTCTATAATTAAGTATTCTTCATCAGCATTATTTCTTTTCAGAAATATATCAGTTTAGAAAACAGTATAATACAACTACTGTAAATAGTATATATAAAAAGATTATTTTTGAGATTAATTTGATCAATCTTTGTGAAGAGGATATCTTATGCCTTTTTCATTTATTACTATTTATTTCTGTTTATTTATATTTAGTTTGGGGATTTTTAGTTTTGGGTGACTACTGTAAAACCAAAATTCAAAAACATCTACTAACATGTTTAGGTAAATGTTATTAAACTTTTTCAAACCATAGATAAGTAATCATTCATAAAAGCAACAAATGAAATACAGTGGTATTTCAGTACTCAAACTGTTCAATATTCAAACACAAATTCTGGAAAAAGTGCTTGGTTCTCAACTGAACAAATTTTTGATTAATAACATATTTTTATTTTGTCATCCATAGAAAAAATTATAATAATTATAAAAAAATGAAGATATGCCGATATTTCTGATAAAGATCAACAAAAAAGTTTAGATGAAAACAATACTTTGTAAAAAGAAAACACCCTCATTTAACTAAAATTAATATTAATGCATAATACAGTACTTTTAATTGTGAATTTTAGTTAATTATTAATTAGAAATCTATTATTGATTGCTTTAATAAACATATTTCTCTAACAAGGGGAACCCAAGAAGTTGTCATCACCAATTTTAACAAAATTTTGTGGATGTGTAGTATTTACTTGTACTTAAACTCTGCTAAAGCTGTAGGACCCACTATTTGGGCATTCTCGAGAAAATCACAATTAAAGTTTTTCTAGAACCATTAATACCTATCCAGAAGTGCCATTCGTGCATTTATGGTGTGGTGTGATTAGTTAAGGCATTGCGTGAAGAGCATTAATATGCAGGTTTGATCCCATGTAAAATTTTTATTATTATTTATAATTTAATCTTATTATTATTAAATTTATGTACAGTTTTTATGCCATTTTTAATTATTGAATTTTAAATTTATTATTGTTTATAAAATATCAGGGAATTCAAATAATATATATGCAGTAAATACTTACAATTACCATATATTCTGGCGTATAAGACGACCCCCGACTTTTACAGTTAAAATATAGAGTTTGGGATATACTCACCCTATAAGACGACACCCGGCGTATAAGACAACCTCCAACTTTTGAGAAGATTTTCCTGGGTTAAAAAGTTGTCTTATATGCTGGAATATACGGTACTATTTCACAAAAACATGACAACATTTTGGGTGGTATTTATCATAAAAACAGTTAAAACATAATGGTTTGGTGCACCATGCACAAATAATCATTGCTACTTCATTTGCATAATCTGTACATTTTGTTTTAATAACAAGGGGTGGAAAACAAAACTTCATTAATGCTTTTGAAAATATTTCTTTTCTGTGTTATTTCAGATGCAAACAATATTTTATCATATTGTTTGCATCATATTTTAACATGTCACAAAAAACTGGTTGTCAATTAGAGAGAGTATTGTAATAGCATCTTCATGATTGCCTATTTCTCTATCAGTTTTCAGGAGATAGCTACAGTGTACTAGTGCTCGTTGATGCTATAGGAATATCCATATATCACAAACCAAATACAGTATAAGCAAAAACATCTATAAAAATTTGTCTGGCATGCTTAATGGTTTTATTTATACATTGGGGGTCACTGGTGAATGAAAAGAGAATCCTAGCTGTCAACTTTGATCACTTTCCTTTCTACATCAAAGGGACCAACCCAATGAACTCTAGCAGCACCCTTATCTCTCCAGTAAAACTGAACCATCCAGGCAGAAAGCATAATCTTTGTCTAGTTTTTCTTTCCTGATTAGATTAGGCCTATCTACCTATTAATATATTATATACAGTATATATAATATATTTTTTTCAGGAAAGAATACAGATGGTGTTGAGTTGCTTATTATAATATCTTCCTATCCTTACATATGAAATGTAATATCAATGCATTGATATGCATAATATAAGAACCTACATTACATTAAACAATATAAAATGTGATTATAATGTTATATGTATTTTCTAAATATGAAGTGATCAAAATAAAAAAATAAATTTTCAATGACTTTAAAAACTGTACAAATAACTGTACAAATAAATAAAAAAAATTTATATCTCATACACGATTCGAACCTGCATATTAACGCTCTTCAAGCAATACCTTAACTAATCACGCCACGCCACAAATGCATGAATGGTGCTTCTGCATAGGTATTAATAGTTCTAGAAAAACTTTAATTATGATTTTCTAAACAATGCCTAAACAGTGGGTCTTGTGGCTTTTGTAAAGTTTAAGTACAAGTACACATCCACAAAATTTTGTTGATGACCTCTTGGATTCCCTTTGTTAGTAATGAAAAAGAATCATACTTTTGTTAACTTTTGGAATCTAACCCTATGTTTTGCACTAGTCCTTTGTTTTGTATAGTGCAGTTTTGTACAAGAGATAACCATATTAGTTTTTGTAATGTTTACTTCTAAAAAAGATCAGTTTTTATTTCTTTCATGACCTAGGAGTTACAAATATATAATTTTTAATAATTATATTGTAGACTTACCTTCAAACATTTTATTAAAAGATCAAGACCATCAGTGTCAAGACGAGGCACTCTATTTAGCAAGGGTTCAGGTTCATAGATTGGGAAATTATATGCAAGAAAATCTTGAACTGAGGATATTCCTGGCCATGTTTCTTCAACTGGGGTGCCTAAGGTTCGAAATATTAGATGCAATTCATCTTCCACGGTTGAACCAGGAAACAAAGGACGACCACTTGCCATTTCAAAGAATATACATCCTACACCCCTAAAAGTAGATTTAACTATAAGAAATATGCTTTATATCATCATATAGATTATAACTCAAAGAAATAACACCTAAATGCAATTTCCAGCAAACAACAAGTACTGTTCGAATGCTTTCAGCCACAATTTATTGGCCTTCATCAGGAAGAATACAAAAACGAGTTCTATTAATTGAACAATGCCACGTTCCAATTTTTTAAATCTTCAAAACAATGTTCAAACGAGACAATGATGCACAGTTCACATCATAAATAAATAAGCAATTTTTTTTTACAAAGTATAATGTAAAAATGAAATTATTAATAAAATTAAAATTGTGTGAAAGTCTAAACAACATTTCCAGGCTTGTGGTACTGGAATATAATCTGAGTTGATGCAATTTCCGTTCTTGTCAGCTCTATAAATTTCTAAGGCCTCTAACAATCTTATGTTGTGTTGGTCAAAGACCCTGTGTACAAGGGTAGCCTTGTCCCAACAGGGGGGGAACCCTCGGTTCAACAGCATATTGGGCAAGAGCAGTATTACAATTCCCCTTTGCTACATTGTATTTGTGGTCACGTAACCTGGCCTGTGGAAATCTGTATGTGGATCCGATGTATGTCTCCTGTTAAACTGTCCATTTTGTAATGGGATACTGTAAACACCTGGTGCCCTTGCATCATCTGTGCTGTCTTTTGCGTTAGATAGAAGGCGAAAAATGTTGGGTTTTCTCCTATAAGTTAACCATAGATTTGAATCTCTGGCAATCTTGTAAATGTGATGTAGTGATGGTTCATAGCTTAGAACTACACAATTACCCTCCACTTTGTTAATACTTGTAATGGTGGTGGATGACAGCTTGATGTGTGGAAGCTAGTCTATTGATTAATCAACAACTGTACTCATGTGTGAAAGCAATATGTTTAACATGTTCTATTCATTGTTGGTATCGAACATCTCGGTACAATGTATGTTCTCGTGACTAGGGCATGGAAAGCGGCTACCTTAAAAGACCACATGTCAGCTGAGTTAGCAGATATAAAGAGGGGAATGTATGTAGGTTTGTGGTAAATTGTGGTGTTTATCTTTTTATTAGCAATCTGAATCTTAATGTCTAAGTAATTAACCTCTGTGTAGCTTTCCTGATCTAATTCTAGTGTTAATCCATAGTTGTTACTGTTAAAAACTTTTAACACTTCTATATCAAGTTTAGTTCTCCATATATTCAAAATATCATCCACATAATGGGTATAACTAAGGACATTGTGTTTGAAGTTTACTAAAGATCATTCTTCCAACTGCTGTATGACTAGTTCACAAAGGTCTCCCAAAATGGGGCTACCCATCAACACCCTCTTTTTTGGATGTATGTGTGTTCATCAAAGTAAAAATGGACAAATAGTAAAGTAAGTGCGCAAGCTCAAATATCTGGGAATGGAAAGTCTGAACGTTAGGTGTGGTGCCAAGAAAGAAATCTCTTACCATGCAAAAACATGGCTCTAAACAAATGGGATGGAACATGAATAAAAAATCGAACACCACAAAATATTCATTCCCATTTAAATAAATATTTGCAAGTTTGGAGAGAAGTGCATGTGAATCAGAGATAGTATAGGTATATGAATCAAAGTGGCGGTTTAACAAGTGATGGATTTGTTTTTCTATTGGGTTGTTCGGAAAGTTCGTAGCGATTTTTAAGAGAAATAAAAGAAATTGTTTTAATACTAAAAATATACTTTTATTCCATTATGTATGCGCCATTGTTTTTAATGACGTGTTGCCATCTATGGGGCAGCTTCATGATACCCTCTTCGTAGAACTTTCCAGTTTTTTCCGCGAAAAACTGATCCACGTGGTTTTTGCAAGCTTCCAAAGTATCAAAGTTTTTATCATGAAGGGAATTTTGTAGAGAATGGAACAAATGGTAGTCCGACGGGGCAAGGTCGGGTGAGTAAGGGGGGTGGGGTAAAACATCCCAGCCTAGTTCCAATAATTTTTGGCTGTGTTCGTAAAGACGTGTGAGGTCTGGCATTATCTTGGTGAAACACAATGCCTTTTCTATTGGCCAGTTCCGGACGTTTTTCTTTAATTGCCATGTTCAGCTTATCCAATTGGGAACAATACTTATCAGAATCAATTGTTTGATTCTGTGGAAGCAGCTCATAGTACAGGATTCCTTTCCAATCCCACCAGACAGTGAGCATGACCTTCTTTGGATGAAGACCGGCCTTTGGAGTTTTTAATGGTGATTCATTTTTCTTACCCCACGATCGTTTTCGGCTGATGTTGTTATAAATGATCCACTTTTCATCACCTGTCACTAAACGCTTCAGAAAAGGGTCATTTTCATTTCGTCTTTCAAGAGAATCACAAATGGAGATGCGATCCAGTAAGTTTTTTTCCGTTAAGTCGTGAGGTATCCAAATGTCATAACGATTCACGTATCCGAGCTTCTTTAGATGTTGAAATACAGTACTGTTTGATGACTTCACTATGTCTGCAATCTCTCGAGTTGTGTAATGAGGGTTTTCATCCAATAATGCTTTGATTTGGTCCTCTTCAATAACAGGAGGTCTTCCTGAGCGAGGAGCATCTTCAAGGCTGAAATTACCCGTTTTAAATTTTGCAAACCACTTTCGAACAGTTGATTCTGATACAGCACTCCCACATAAACATCACATATCTTTTTTGCTGTTTGTACAGCATTTTTGCGTTTACGAAAAAAGAAAAGAAACAAGTGTCGATAATGCACGTTGTTCGCATCCATTTTTGCAATGAGCCAAATTAAACGCTATTTGAATAATCTTAACGGTTTTTTTGTAACGGACGCGTCTCAATGTCATTTATCGTAATATTCATTGGTTTGTACAATTCTAATCATTTTTGCGTCAATCGGTGTCTTAACTGTCGGCTGTCAAAAATCGCTACGAACTTTCCGAACAACCCAATAATAAGAGCATTGGAGACCTGGCTTTATCAATCACAGATCATAAATGTTGACCAAGTTTGTGTGTTTTAGCAAAGGCAAAAAGGCAGGGGTGTCAGGAAAACTAACTATTGTATGCTGAAGGCCCAATGCTGCTGCTGCTGCTGCTGTTTCTAGGCCAGTGTGTGCGTGTAAACTTACTGCACGACTTTGTAGTTTTGTTGTATAAGTGACATCTGAGAGCTGACATTGCATTTAGTGGCATTGGGCCTTCAGTTTCAAACTGTTAAGTTGTAAATATAAAGAATTTATTTAACAATGGTTAATTAACCTGTTCCCTGGTAGTCCTGAAATATTTCAGGCTGAAACATGGATGACTTTGACCAGTTGACCCGAGATATCTCGTTTCAGCATCGAAACGTTTTTGAAATTAGATGTCGCTAGTCGATATAATTTTTATATTAAAAATAACTTCTGAAATAGATTTTTTTAATTTTTACATTTATTAATATATCTATTTTGTTTGTGCAGAATAAAAAAATAATTTCGGATGATACAATAGCCACAATTATTTTTTCAAAAACATGTAATTTTTGTTACACTTAACATCAACAAAAATTCAACATGGAGCAACACACAACAGAGAAAAATTTCAACGTGGTTTTAAAAAAAGAAGTCAAACAGAGATATGTATTGTCATTATATAGTCTAACAAAGTATATGAAAATGTGGCATAATACAGATGACAACTGACAATTCATATCAATTAATGAGTTAAAATTTTTATCAAAACAAAATATTTTCCTAAAATTTATTTTGTACAAAAAATTTATACTTTGTTTTTTCAGTGGAAATTTATACACTAATATTAATTATATAGTATGTTTAGGTTTGTGTGCATGTGTAAATGATTTCTAGCTTCTCATTCATTATAAATTTAAACTCAAGATAAAAACATTTGCTACCATTCATATTTCTACAAATTCTTTTGTTATTATATTCATTCAGTATGCAACTGCAGCTACATACATATGAACAAAGAGGTGCAGGAGTACAGATCTCTGTACCTCTGAGGAGTCAGGTTTCCATGTAAAAACACACAGAGGTCAATGTCTACCTAAAGAGATGCCTCCCATATAAACACACTACCTCCACTGTACATGTCCTTTTCATGGATATGAGAGGGATGACACTAGGTTCCTGGCAGTCTTCAGATGAAATGTCATTGAAAATCAATCTGTAATGAATATTTTGATTTATCCATAAGAAGTATGAACCTCCATTGAGTTAGACTTCAGTTCACAGCACAAGTACCCAATTCGAATATTCCCTTCTGTGGTAGATAGTGGCATGAATAGTATCAATCACCTAGCATACAGCCCTTCTTCATTTGCATTTGCATTTCCTTCAAAGGTATCCAACACTGCATGCCTTTGCCCATAACATCCCAGTCTTGTGCATATTAAACTATGTTTAGCCAACTTGAGAAACAAATGAAAAAAATTGACCTAATTTATGAAAACCAGTGAATTAGTTTATTTAAAATGTATGAAACTTTAAACATTTAAAACATTTGGATTGCATAGTATGTAGAATTAAAAAAATACTATGTTCGAATAATTATATAAAGTATTTAATTAAAAAGTTTTATTTTCATTACAAATTGAAACTTACCAGACATCTATAGATGTTGTATAATCTGTGGAACCTAACAAAACATCAGGTGGACGATACCTAAAATTTGAGAAATTCATGAAATTATCATGACATAATATCAAGTAAATTTTATTTATTCATAAAATTAAAACTTTATTTTTATATATTGAATATTAAAAGTTGCAGTTTTATTCAAAATATATTCTATTTTACTTAGTAACATAGATGTTTGACAATATTCAACAACATTTAAATAATTTTTAAAAGACAACCTATTCATATATATATATATATATATAATGATGATCTTAACAAAGAATTATCAAGATTTAAAAATGATATGCATTGTAGAACAATTCTGTAAATACAGTTCAGAAAAAGCTGTTACAAGTTTAATCTTTATGTGAAATTCAAAAAAGTACTTCAAATATACAATATTTGAATTTTTAACTTGGATTAAAGATAAATATTTTCAATTTATACAATAGAAAATATTCATCTTTGTAAAATAAATTCTTAGTGATTTTTAAAGTTGTTTAATTTCTTTATTTTAATGCTTCCATTATTGCTAAAGTCATATGAAAAATCAACATGTTATTATTTTATGCGAATTCTAAATAATTTGTTAAATTAAGTTAAAAACAAAAACAAAAATAGCTTAAAACAGAATGTGAACCCAAAAACTTTAACACAATCAGAAAAGTCATAGGCAATAATATCACAAAAAACATTTCATATTCATTTTTTTTTTTTATAGTTAAAAAGTTTTGAAAGATAAATCACCATTACTTAAATATAATTATGATATATTGATTGGAGACATTCTTTCTTTGTGATCCTCAAAGTATATGTAAGAAATATCAATAAAAATATTGGAGAGATAGTAGGAAAGATGTAATGGCAGCAATAATTGAAAAAAAATTATTATAATAATTACATTAAAATCTTTTTATTCATATATAGAGTCAATTCAAAAGTGTTTTAATAGCAAAACCAGCATTTTAAAAGACAACCTATTCATATATATATATATATAATGATGATCTTAACAAAGAATTATCAAGATTTAAAAATGATATGCATTGTAGAACAATTCTGTAAATACAGTTCAGAAAAAGCTGTTACAAGTTTAATCTTTATGTGAAATTCAAAAAAGTACTTCAAATATACAATACTTGCCAAGCATTTAAGAACTACAGATTCAAATTACCTTTTAAAATCATTCTAAAAATGAATTTAATAATTTCTCATAAAATGATAAGTCTATTTCTAATTGCAAAATTCTTTAATATGTTAGGTTTAAATTTAGAAATCAAAAATATTTATAATTTTAAATAAATAAAATACTTACACTTATAAATTATTTTATATACTTTTTATGAATGCTAATATTTTACAATATATTGAAAAATCATTAATGGATGGTTATGCATTTGTGCACAAATGGGTATTTTTATGCATTATTTTACTATCATAATTATCTCTCAAATTTAACTGCAAGATAAGTATAAATACAGTGTTGTTAACAGTAGGGGAATAAATCATTTTTTTTCTCATTTACTATCATAAAAGTTGAATAAAATAGATTCAGAAAATTTTTTAAATATTACTTCTTAACGATAATAAAACAGTATATATTTAAATGTATTTCAAAAAATGATCATTTTAAAGAGATTTTAACTGAATAATTTAGTCACTATTGACAGAAGGAAACAAAAAAACATCTGTAGAAGTATTGTTACTACTTCCTACAAATTTGAAAGTTACTTTGGATTATAAAATTATTTCACAATCCAACTATTTCAGAGATTTTAATAATATCCCATATTTATAAAGAAAATTTCATTTGCTTAGTCCACTTTATTGCATTAGAGCAAAATAGAATAAAACTTTAATATTTCAGTATATAAATTTAATATAGAATAAAACACACTATAATTTCTTTTGTTAATTAATTTAATAAAATATAATATAAATTATCATGCTTATATTATGTTTTTTCTTGCTAATTATTTAATTCTTTACTTTTTGCTGTATGCTTTTCCATCTTTACATTAAATTTTATACAAAAATGAAAATAGCAAAAAATAATTATTTAGTATGTCATTTCAGAGAAATTTATAAATGTGAATTATATACATGAAAGATTTTAAAATATTTATTTAATAGAAATTTTTATTTTCATTTTTTAAAGAATTGAAAGACTTAGAATGATATGAAATGAAAATATTTTATGGCTTAGGAACAGTAAGAAAAAGAAAAATAAAAATTTATTTATAACAACATAGCAAAATTATAAATAATGTAAGATCATTTAAAAATTGTTATAAAGCTTTTCAACTAATATATGTTTTATATATGATTAAAAAAAAAATAACATTACACTGTAAACATACTTACCATAATGTAACAACTTCATTGGAATATGTTTTTGTTGGCACTGATTTTGCCCTGGCTAAGCCTAAATAAAAGTAACTTGTAATTAAAACTTATAAAATATAATTTTGATTTAAATTGTATATATGAAAAATAATTAAAAGTGAGTATTTATTTCCAATTCAAATTAATAAAATGGCCAGGACAACAATAATATAAAAATATTCAATAAAATAGAACAAACAATAAATGTCATCATAATTCATCCTTTTTACATACCTTAGGAATACAACAGTTGCTACAGTAGAGTTGAATTCCAGGGTGATTATTATTATTATTATTAATTTATATATTTACATTAATATAGTTTTATAATTAACTGTCATCCTGAAATTATTATTGTTTTTGTATATTGAGGCAGAGAAGTAGCCTCCAATAAAAGATCAATTCTGTTGTAGAGGCTGTTGTATTCTTGAGGTGTGTTAAAAGAATGAACTATGAACACATTTATTATTTATTCTATTTTATTGAAAATTTTTATGTATTTAAAATTTATTGTTTGTACTCAATCTGTTATCCTATCACTAGATTCTAGATGCTAATGAAGAAAATCTGGTGACCTTTAATCCCAAATATGCACTTTTTATTGCATACTAATGACAGGGGCAAATCTATATTTCATGGGGCCTCAAGCTTTAAATTTCTGGAGACCTTTAAAAAATTCCCACATACACACATTAAAATAAAACTTTTGACAACATGCATGAATATATACTTTTAACATATTACTGCTAAAAATTGAAAATAAATTTTTTAAATTTAAGCTATGTGGGACCCCTAAATTCAGTGGCCTGAGCTTAAGCTTTATTAGTTTCAATATAAATCTGCCCCTGACTAAAGGTATATAATAATAATATACATTGGTAAATTATAAATAAAAAAATATATATACAGTATATGTATTTCATTAAAACCATTTTAAGATGTTTTGACGGAATGTTTTATTAGAATTGGCAAATAGAATTTTATCTATTATTCTTGCAAACTAAGGTCTTCATGGTATTAGCATCACATTCTTGAAACTAATTTACATATAAATAAATTTTTGTTTTTTGTATTATTATTATTGCAAGGATAATTGATTTTAGTTCTGATTGATTTTTAAATCACTTTAGTCACTTAAATCAATTGAAACTGCCAGTGTTTTAATTGATTTTTAAACCAATTAGAACTGAAATTTTCAAGTCTAAAATGAATTATCAGATTTGAGAATTTGTGAGATCATCAGATAATAATAATGATAATGATAATGATTATAATAATTTTTTAACCTTTACATTCTTTCTCCCTTAAAAGCAATAACAGTTTCTTTTTTTCAAATACTCATTGATACTTTGGCTAAGCTCACAATGGAGTAACGGGGTGGATAGTGAAGAAGTTTGACAGATCTGAGAGAAGAGTGCTCATGAAAAATTTATGAAATCTTTTGATCTGGAATTAAACCATGCCCTCAGAGCAGCAGATTGACATCTTCACACTCATCAGATAATAACCATGATTTGTAAAATTTGTAAAAGTCCTAAATGTGGATTATTTGACAAACATTATTCAAAAAGCTTAATTTATAGAAAATTAAGATGGAATAAGTATTCTGTTCCTTTTTTTTTGAAATAATTAAATCCTAAATAATTATTCATTTTGAGAATATTAGTCATGAAAATATATATTCATTTTCTCTACAAAATGAAAATCAAATTATCTTTACTATTATTAATTAATAAAACTAAGTAATTTGACCTAAAGGTAAGTGGTTACTCTGTTGTCTTGTACTAAGATTATTAATTACATTAAATTTAGGGTTAATGTTACCTATGGTAGCAAACATGGTGGTTTGTCTCTGAAACAGTGGAGATTCATGTTCTAACCTAACCTAACCTATTCTAATAATTTGGTTGGCAATAATTATGGTAATTTATTAGAATAGGTTAGGTTAGAACGTGCGTCCCCACTGTTTCAGAGACGAGCCGCCATGTTTGCTACCATAGGTGACATTAACCAAATTTAGAATTCATTTTATTTTCTAAATACTTATAATCTATACTAGATTCAAACCTGGATACTGTAAGCAGTATTATGATAGTTTAACTATATGATTACTCCAAGTGATTAATATTTTATTTATAACCTATTTACTTAGAAGTTTTTCTAATTATAATTAAATACTTTAAAGATAATATTAATTTATATTTACTGACTATAATTTCACTTTAATTATAAATAATATCAATAAAATAATACTTTTAATATATAAATTATATGTTTCAATTACAAGAATAATAAATATATATAGAATTAAACATGATAAGCCCTTACTATTATCTGCCTCACATTTGTAGATATTTTATTTAATTCAAGAATTAAACATGTATAACAGAATTTTTATGTAAGACATATATATGAATAACATTTACTTCATATTTAAATATTCACTTAATTAATGTAGTATTTTTTATTTTTATATTACTTATGAAAACAATTATATACTAGTCAAATAAAACAAATAATAATAATAATAATTTAAATACTACCAAAATCGGCAAGTTTTAATTCTCCTCGATCGTTAATTAAAAGATTCTGGGGCTTAAGATCTCGATGAAGAATCCTCCTTCTATGACAATATGCCAATCCTCTTAATAGTTGAAAAAGAAAAATCTACAATGAAAAAATTTTAAAACATATTGAATATAGCAGATAACTATTAAAAATATACTATACTATACTCTTGGTGGACTTTGTGAAATACATCTTAAACATGTAGTAAGTAAGCTAAATAATTTATAAAACTACAAAAAACAAGAATCAATAAAGCTAATTTATTAGACTACAAGCTTTACTTATGAAAACATTAAAATTTCATAAAAATAATATGACTATCCAATTTCAAAATGTAAAGAAATCTATATATTTTTCTGTGGTTGTTTAAATCAAAATTAAGAAACTATAGAATGAAAAAAAATAAAGAAAAAAGAAATATTCTTCTTCTATATACAAGTACTCCTCACTTTACGACCTATCTGCTTAACGACCATTCGCACTTACGACCAATCAAGTTTCGACCTGCAATTTGGGGAATCCCCTTTCTCAGCTTGAGTGTTGATCAGTGGCGTAGGGTGACATGCGCACTAAACGTACTATAATAGGGAAATAGCGTATTATAATAGTCTTTTTATGAATAAATTTGAAGTTTGTTGCATAATTTGTATAATTTTACAACGATCCTATATTCCCAGCGCAAGCTCCTCGCTTATCGACCAATTCGCTTAACGACGTAGTCGTTGGAACAGAACTCGGTCATAAAGTGAGGAGTACCTGTAAATAATAGTACAAAAACTTTAGATCAAGCTTTTATTTTTAACTTAACATGAAGTAATTTTTGTTTCACTTTCTGACTTAATTGATTAAATATTTTTCTTATTAATTCAAATATTTTCATTCTTAACAGTTAGCATTACATTTTAAGATTATCAGAAAAAACTATATAAAAACAATTATCATAAAATATCATCATAACATAAAAGTATTTATATTTTTCAACATTTATGTATCTTCCTAAAATTAAAGAAAACTGTAGCTAGTCTGTAACTGCATTTAATTTGTCATGTCTGTGGATGAGCTTTTCCATTCCCTTGTCATTTTAAATTTGAGTACTTAACTAATACTATTTAAAAGTTTTGACAATACAAACATTATAATAGTATAGGTGATATTATTGTAATTGTTTCGGGACTAGCTTATACTAATAACAATAAACAAGTGATGATATTATGTGGTGAAAGTAATTAGACCACAGTTAGTATAAATTTTAGTTTCATTGAATCAGAAAATTTAAAAACATGTTAAAACAATTAAAAATGTTTAAAAATAAATATAATAGTTATCATATAGGTTTATTAATTATAATAATTATGCAAGTAAATTCTTCCAGTGTGTCTTCCAAATTTGTTTTGGCAATATTTCATTAATAAAATTCTCAAATTCATAATGTTTTTGAAACTACACCAATCTGTGCTCTACATCATGACAAAGTACAAGGGCAGTTTTTTTACAGGCTCCAATGGTCTATAAAACAAGACAAGTGTAAATAACAAAATGAATTTATTACCAAAAGTTAGGTACAAACATGGTTACTTTTTGACATAATCACTGTGAAGATTGAGGCATTTGTCATGTCTGTGGATGAGCTTTTCCATTCCCTTGTCATAGAATGTTGCCGCCAGTGAATTGAGATGGCCTTAATAACATTGTTTTGAAGATCATTATTAGTCTCAAACCTCTCCCCTGCTAGCCACATTTTCAGTTCAGGAAAGAGGTGGACGTCTTCACACATTAAAAAGTTCCAAGCTGGGTGGAAATTTTCACCACCTTTAAACATCCAACTTATAGCCTTGATTTAGTGCTGAGCTACTTCCACCTCTTTCCTGAACAGAAAAAGTGGCTAGGAGGGCAGAGGTTTGAGACTAATGATGATCTTCAAAACAACGTTAGGGCCCATCTTAAGTCATTGGCAGCAACATTCTATGACAAGGGAATGGAAAAGTGTGTCCACAGATATGACAAATGCCTCAATCTTCACAGTGATTATGTCGAAAATTAACCACATTTGTACCTAACTTTTGGTAATAAATTCATTTTGTTATTTACACTTGTCTTTTTTTTATGGACCATTGGAGCTTGAAAAAAAAAACAGCATATGTATTTACAGAACTTTGTACCTAAGAATATGTTGGAGGATCTAGACTATCTTCATGTTAATTTTTTCAATTTCATCAGGTAATTCTCCAGAACTTTCTTCAATAACAGTTTGACATATTTCTAATGATGTAATCATAACAAGGAGTGAAATTTCCTTGTAATTTGCTAATCATTTTTTAATTTATTTTGATGTATGTTCTGGAATATTATTTATGATCATCTCTTCAACAGACATAACTTCATTTTCAAATATGTCAGTGCCTATTTTTAAAATTTACCTCCTTTAGAATAATTTTCAATCCTTCTCAGACATTGCCAAAAGATCTAATGCAGTGATAGCAAATCTGTGACTACATGATAAGTTCAAGGTACCCACATTTGAATGCTTAGAAAGTATTATCAGAACTTCTAAACTCCTTAAATTATCATCAGCTTAAATCAGATGTATCAATGAAATCTGCTGCAACTGAATGCATAAATCACAGATGCAGATAGTTTTTCAAATACTTGAAAATTTTCACATGAGATTGGATAGGCATTGGGTTGAAGGTAAACATTTTGTTTTATTTTAACTGTATTTGTTTTATTTCTCAGATTACTAATGCCAAATGATTGCTGGATTATATTGGGCTACTATAAAGCTACTATTTAATAATTAAGTATTAAGTAATTTAGCCTGCAAGTAAGCAAAAGGCACCATCTCTTAATAATTTTAATATTTATAATTAAATTAATTAAGAAAGTTTGGAAAGAACAGAATTGGTAGAGAAGAACTCAAACCTGAAACTTCTGCTTACTGTGAATGTGTTGCAAACGAATGGTATGGAAAGCCTATTAAAGTGGATACTTAAGTCATCCCTACTTGGTGCTGTGAGTAATCAGTGTTGTTATATCTAAATCTATATATATAATAGAGATGGGTTGATGATAATAATAATAATAAGTGCAGAGCCTAAACAGTTAGAAGTTGAAAGTTGAAATTTGGTACACAGTTAGGGTACGTCACGAGAACATACACTAAGAAGGGATTTTCGAAATTCCCCCCTGCAGGGAAGTATTGTCAATGGAATTGTTAACAATAAAAGTGTAATGAATTGAATTGTTAATAATGGAAGTGTTAAGAGAAAGCAACATGCAAGATTTACAGGCACAGATGCGGTTTTTTGCGAGAAATCGAACATATTTTTAGACCCATCTAAAAATTCTCTAATTACTCTGGAACAGGGGGACCTAATTCTTGCATTCTGTGAAAACAGATAAGATTAGCTATAATGTAATCATCTTAATCTTTGCTATTGTTACTTTTTTGCCCGAGCACTGCCGGGCTCACCTGCTAATAATTAATATTTCTGGAGGTAAAGATCAGACGGAAATCAGAGTAGTGTAATTGGCAACACATGTCCTTAAAACATCCAAGATCTTAATTTTTTCCAATCACTTGAAGTCTTTGTTTCTGGCCTTGCATATTAGCACCATAAAGAACTATAATACATTCCTTCAATTATTTAAATCCTTTAGTAGTTTCATATCCAAAGCTATATAGTATGATCAGACATTGAATAAAAATAAAAATACAGGTATACCTCGCCTTACGTCGGTAATTGGTTCCAGGAGAGGAGACATAAGCCAAAAAACGACGTAAGTCGAATTTTCTTGTGTAGTTACGATGTAAGTCGAAACTACGGTGGAAAACGCCAATAATGAGCACTTAAAAGACTGCTAAATAAGACGACAACACAGAAACACAGATGTTTCCATGTTTCGTTCTCTAGGATTTATGATGATTATATTAACATTTACTGTAAATGTACATATTTTAATATGATTTTATGTGCTTTTAATGCTTTTCTAGTGATATTACGGCTTCAATATTTGTGGCGGACAGATGTAAAGTCGAATAAAATGACTTAAACTTGATTTTTATTTTTCCATATACTTTTTTGACAAACGACGTATAATCAGGAATGACGTAACTCTAGGTATACCTGTATTGTTTTGTCTGACATTATTTGGCAAATACTTAGCAATAATTTTTGGCCATTCTAATTTTATCTACAATTCAGCTGACACAGAATCAGAACTTTTCTCCTCACCATGTGTGCTTCAATACACAATGTTCTTTCGTTTTCTCCAATGGCTGAACCACCCTCGGTTACAATAGAATTTTCTTAAAAATTTTTTTTTTACAATAATATTTTTAGCTAATTTTTCTGTTAGGAAGCACTACTGGCCAATGAACAGGTTAATTTTTCACAAACATTATTAAACAAAAGCTTCAAAGCAAATTCAACTTCTTCTCTGGTTCATTTTCTCTTGAAATTCATGTTCTCATTTTTTCTTGCTGACATTTCCATATTCAAAATCTTGTACAAAATTGGTTGTGAAGTTTTAAACAGTACAACAGCAGTGCATTGACTCATTTTTGGCAGCTAATCATAGCATTCTAAAATTTCAAATTTATCTTTAAGGGACAAATCTTTGCATTTCTCAATTGCTTCTTCCACTATGCTAAAAGGCATATTACAGTACTGTACTTTAATTAAACAGTAATGAAGATCATAGTCTTAAACAATATCAAATACAGCCAAACCTTGGTTTTCAAACAATTTGTTCCTAGAAGTTGTTTGAAAACCTAACCTATTTGTTCTAAAACCAAAGCAAATTTTCCCCATAAGAAAACAATATAAAATGAATTAATTCATTCCTGACCCTCAAAACAAAGCCTTTTTTTTTTTTTTTTTTTTACCCTTTTAGCTGTATTTCACGAATAAAAATGCCTACAAGTGTAATATAATAATTATATTAATATATTTATAAAAATAGCATTAATAAATATTAAATATTTTTGTTATTTAATTTAACTTAAGCATATTTAAAAACAAGTTCTTGGATGCAATTTATATTACATGAATGTCAATTAACACAGTTTTTATTAATGTGATTTAGATTCAACCATGGTACATATCGAAAAACAGAAATAGTATCTTTTCCACATGCACATTGAAATCTAATTTAAATAGCAACGTTTTCGATGATTCGTGTAATGATTGCGATCCAATCTCAGCACCACTAACTTATGAATCGATAGTACTGTCATTGATTGGTCAGGCCAACAACTTTCTTTAGCATAGAAAGTATATGGAATTGACTGTCTGTGTCTCTCTATTCTGTGGCCAGCTCTTACCAAATAGCTTGTTCAGCGACTGAGTTATTGTACGGCAACCAGGGCAAATTTGAGTTCAAAATTTTGTTCATGAACTGAATTATTCAAAACGTGAGGCATTCGAAAACCAAGGTTTGGCTGTAGTTATCCTATAAATGCCAGAACTCAAAATTTAAACTACAATAAAGTATACTGTATTAAGTACAAGATTTAAACAAGAGTAAATATCATGTATGATTGAATGATTTAATTCAGCACAACAGCCAGAATCAATTTAATGTTTTTACTAGAATGATATGATTAATAACAATTATTATCTGTGTTGTCGGTTGTTATTAACCATCTAAGTCAGTAATGAACAATCTCTGACCCACAAGGTCCTAATATGAAATCTCTTGGCTTTGGCAATGTAATTTTATTTTGTTTTATTATTTTCTGCTTCATGCCATTATGCAATCTTAATTAAGCTGATATTTCTTCTTTGAAACCGTGTTTTTGTAATTGTCGGACTATGAACTCCAAAGTCCAAAGATCCAAAGCTGATATTCTTCATGAACATTCAAACTAGATTTGACCAATAGATAAGAATAAACTATGTACTGCTAGTTTGCATATCATTAGCATGTATTATTTTAATACTAGTGTACTAATGGTTATGGCATATAGTGGTACTCAGCAGGCTTAAAGCCTGCAAACTCTAAGAAAACATGCATGTAGCCCACTAGAAGCCAATAAAGTTCATTTATGACCTACATCCAGATATGATTGATAATCACTAATCTAAGTAAATTCAAACTTATCATTAGCAACATAATGATAATTATAATTAAAAAGTTTTGTAATATCATTTGATTCATATATTCTTAAAACATGCTGATTCTGATAGTATTAGACAAATATAACAATACCTTCAATTACAATAAGTGTCACCTACTGTATTACATCGTTATATATTAAAATAAATAAATAATATCATTACTGAAAAATTACTTTTATAGTTCTTTCATTTTAATTTTACATCCTAGAATAAAATAATCAACCATTTCAACTTCAGCAAAAATTCTTTAATTCTAAGAACGTTTTCAAACGCATTAAGCATCCATCTTCAGTTACATCTTTAAATTAAATATGAAATTCGAACAAATATTAAATTCGAACAAATATTACATAAATTAACAGTACGATTACAATAAATAAATAAATACATAAAAAATAAAAATAAAAATAAAATAAACAGGATTATCGTAATTTACAAAATTATGTCAATATTTCATCAACAAATAAAAATAAAATAAAAATAAAACAAAAAATAAAAACGAAACAAAAAACCAACGTGCGGTTTAAACCAATCACGGATTATTGCAGTATTTCTTTACAAATGCCTTCATCCGTCATTAAAGATTTAAAACAATATCAGCTCTAGGATTTATTGTACTTCTATGTTTAGCCCAAATCATCGCACAAAGATTTCCAAGCTGTGGAAAGCCCATCAGCGTCCCTATAATTAATGCATTGCGTACTTCTCTGCGCTCTGTGGATTTCCAATTTTTTGAAAAACTTTATTGCGTGTCTCGATCTAGTAGCCCTGATGATAGAGGCTTGGTCCCTTGGCCTTGGAGCACGGCCCTTCTTTTGCTCCGACACCTCTAATACGCCCGGAAAGTATTATACCAAACGTTGAAAATCTCATAAAGGGTATGAAATTAACCACACAGGATTATTACAGATGGAAAACAAGAATATATGCCGAAAAAGTAAAACGTAACAACTCAACAAATATAGTTTTCCAGCAGCGCATTAAGGAAACAAAGGAATGGCTCCAAAAAAATGATGTGGTTCTCTTAAAGGCGGACAAATCGAAAGGTCTTGTACTCATCAAACGAAGCTCGTATAGGGAAAAGTTAAATGAATACATCGATAGCACGGAATGTCATCTTGCCCCGAATAATTACTTGGAAGCATTGCAACAAAGAGTGATAAGATTCACCCTAACTCCTCTAGCGAAATTGCTACATATGGATGCTGCCACTTTACAAGCTCCCAGGACTCCGAGAATGTTTGCTTTCGGAAAAACGCATAAAACAGGTTCCCAATTACGCCCTGTAGTGGAAAAGTGTAATGCTCCGACGTTCAAGATAGAAAAAGTACTTCTTAAATTTATACAAAGTAATATGCAAGTTTCGCCGTTTTCGATCAAAAACTCGATAGAATTGATCCAAAAACTTGAGGATGTTACGCTCATGAATGAGGAGTGTTTGACGGTATTAGATTACAAGGCATTATACCCTTCCATCAAGCTGCCTCCTTGCTTTTGTGCCTTGCGGGACTTTTTATTCGCCAATATTAAGAACGCTGCAAAGTACCACACCCAGATCTTGGAATTAGCGGACTTGATATGTCACACATCTTTCTTTGGCTTCGAGGACAAAACTTATATACAGGGGCGAGGAGTACCGATGGGTAGCCCTATGTCTTATATACTCTGCGAATTGGTACTCCGCAAGCTAGAAAGCAGTATTCTCCCGATAGTAGGGGATGATATTTTATTATACGTGAGATACGTGGACGACATCTTTATCGTGTGGAAGGACAATCGCAACATCAAAAAGTTTATAGATTTAATGAATCAAAACCCCTATGGTTTAACTCTAGAGTTAGATCAGCAAAGTTATAATAGTGTTAATTTCTTGGATCTCACTATAACATGTGTAGGAGGGGAAATCTGCACGAATGTCTATCGGAAACCGATATCAGTCCCAATCGTTATCCCTAGGAACTCTGCAGACCCGGGGCATATCAAGATGGCAGTATTTCGCTCGTGGATACAGAGAGCGCACACACACTGCACCAATGTTTTAGATACAATTAAAGAGCTACAATACATCCGAACAACGGCTTTGCAACATGGCTACAGAACAGAAAAAATAGATGCTCTCATCAAGAAAGACCATAACCGAACGAGTGGGAGGAGTAGAAACCAACCAAGAGAGAAAGTGATCCTCGATTACATTCCTTTTCTTAAGCCGTTAGTTAAAAGGATTTCCAAGAGTAGGAATTTGCAGGTTATTTATCGACGTAATCCGACCATATACAAGCTTTTAAGGAATGATAAGATGAAGTATGAGCGTAACTCACTAACAGGAATTTATTCGATACCATTAAGGGATCATAGGTTCGATTCTAAATTAGTATATATAGGGGCAACTTTGAGAAATTTAAAAAAGAGGATTAATGAACACAAGCGATCGGTGGAAAAATCAGTTGATAGTACCGTCCTGGCCAGTTATGCTAAGCAGCAAGGCATCACGGTCTTTTGGGACCAAGCCTCTATCATCAGGGCTACTAGATCGAGACACGCAATAAAATTTTTCGAAAAATTGGAGATCCACAGAGCGCAGAGAAGTACGCAATGCATTAATTATAGGGACGCTGATGGGCTTTCCACAGCTTGGAAATCTTTGTGCGATGATTTGGGCTAAACATAGAAGTACGATAAATCCTAGAGCTGATATTGTTTTAAATCTTTAATGACGGATGAAGGCATTTGTAAAGAAATACTGCGATAATCCGTGATTGGTTTAAACCGCACGTTGGTTTTTTGTTTCGTTTTTATTTTTTGTTTTATTTTTATTTTATTTTTATTTGTTGATGAAATATTGACATAATTTTGTAAATTACGATAATCCTGTTTATTTTATTTTATTTTTATTTTTTATGTATTTATTTATTTATTGTAATCGTACCGTTAATTTATGTAATATTTGTTCGAATTTAATATTAGTTCGAATTTCATATTTAATTTAAAGATGTAACTGAAGATGGACGCTTAATGCGTTTGAAAACGTTCTTAGGATTAAAGAATTTTTGCTGAAGTTGGAATGGTTGATTATTTTATTTTATATTGTCTCTTCAGTAAGGAAATATAGTTTTATACATCCTAGAATTTATATGTATATATAAGTATCCACTTAAACATCAGTCTAGGAACAGAATAGATCTTTCCAGCATTTCATGACTGTATGCATGTGTGCATTATTGTTCCAGAATAAAATAACAAAAGGGAATCAATTTAAGACAATTTAGCATAACATAAAAATAATTTGACTGTAAAGAATAAAAACAACACTGCAGAAATTGATACATAAAAGTGAACTTTATTTTATTAAAGAACATGTTCAAAATGACTGCCTTCAGTGGCAATATAAAGATGTAGGCAGTCAAGTGTGGTCTTTATACAGGACAAGGAAGCTTTCTCCCCAAATTCCATACCAGATGTTTAGAGTAAAACACACCCGTATACATTATGGAACATGCTCTGTCCAGTGGTACAGATTAGGATGGTTAAATGCTCCATTCCAGGAAAACAGTGCATTGTGAATCCATTAAATGTACTGAAGGAGTTGTGGTTCACATTGCTGTAAATTTAACATCATGTTGTACCACTCAAATCAATGCATCACATCCTCTGCAAGTTGTACTGGTTGCAGATTGCAGTGGAATGGGTGAGTGTCTGATGATGTAATACCTGATGTATTTGTGTCTGCTTCAGTCCAAAACCTAATCTAGCCTAACAAATGCTGAAAAGACATGTCTTTTGCCCCTAAATAGATATTCAAGTGGGTACTATATTGATTCTATTAAAAATGTGGAGATGTAACTGATTGGAAAAATAGTGAAAACCATTTCCACTGGTCATCTTCAGTTAAGGCAACAATAAAAACCGTTTTTTTTTTTTAATGCATATCACAATGCTTCTAAAAATTAATTAATGTATTTTAATATTTTTATGCTGTTTAATTTCCCCTTACCTTCACATTATTCATGCTTAATATATTACCACAGTCATCCATGTATTGTTTGAGATCTTTTTCCTGTAAATAAAGTAAAATTACTTAAATTATCAAATATCTTTTTTTATTCAATCAACAATATGTATTATTTTTATTTAAAAATAACTATAATAAAGATTATGACTTTAATGATATTTGTATTCTTATTTTTTTAATATTGAAATAAAATGAAAATTCTTTTTGCAAATAATTATGAAATTTAACTCCTATTTTTATTTCTAACATTTAACAAGAAGTTATAATAAAAAATTGTTTAAAATTATTGTTCTTAAAATTCTGCCTAAAAATGTTTTTTCTTCTTTTTTAAAGTTGCTTTTAAATTAAGTAACAAATACATAATTTATGATTTAATTTAAGAAATTAATGTTTCTAACTTAATAAACTTATTGTATTATTTAACAAATATACTTTATCTGAAAAAAAAATTCATTTCAGAAAATTTTGTCATTTTCTTTTAATTTTTAATAAATTTTCCATTTATTAAATTAGATAAAATGTAATAATTCTATCCACTTTTTAAAATTATAATTTTTGTTTTTGTCAGTGTGTGGATTTTTATAACTTTAAAGAATTTTTAAACATTTTATTAGCTGAAGTTATGCCATTTAAAAAAAAAATGCATTTTATAAAAATAAAAACTTAAAACTACAATAAGTAATTTTGTTATTAATTTTATCTTTATTTATTTATATTTAAAGATCTTACTAACAAATTAAATGACTCTATTAAAATATTTAATTAAGAGTTTTACAATTTTTAAATTATTAAAAACTTACCAAATATTCAAATACTAAGGTTAAAGACTTTTCTGTGTGAACAATATCATGTAGAGTCACAATATTATTGTGTTTCAAATCTTTTAATAATGATACTATAAAATAAAAATTTAGCAAATTAATTCAGTTTTATTAAATAAAATTGTGTGTATAATGAAACCTATAAACACAAAGTAATACAGCAAAACCTGCCAAAGTTGGAATCATACAGGGCCATAAAATATTTCTACCTCAGAAGATTGATAAAAATTGCAATATAAAGGGCTTCCTATAATAACTGAAAAAATTTCAGAATTTTGTTTATCATTTTTATTAACTGTTGGTAATTATTAAAAATAGTAAGTGCAGTACAAAATATAAAATTTAATGTTTCACATTTAAACATCTCATTTAAAGCTCAACAAAACTTAAATGTTTAGAATTTCAAGTAATGTTACTAGTTTCAATTTTGTCTTTGCAACAACTGCTTCAGTGACAGTCCACAAGAGCTAGAATTTTTCCAACATAGCAAAGTTATTTATTTCCTTAGCAAATTCCTCCAAAGAAAACATTTTAGTTAGGGCTTTTAAAAACCTGATGATCTAGTCATCTCAGAGAACTTGATATACTATTCTGTCTCCTCTATCAGTAGTCAATTCAGGATTGATGTCATCATCAATACGATTAGATAAATTCAGCCAAAGTTTGGCATCCAGTCATTGTAAAAGAATGAATCTTTTACTGCACAAAAAAAATCTTTTACAAAATGAGTGAAAATGCCTAACAGAAACAAAAAAAGAAAAACCAATTATTGCTTCAATGTGTGGCATTTGAGGCATAAATTTATGGCTTCAAATATTGCCAATTTTTTTCACATGAACAAACTAGTTGTTAGTTTTATTTCTTTTGTCACTGTGCTTCTTTATTTATTTTATTACCACTGTATTATGTTTTTGATTTAACTTAGTGTGAATCTGTACTGCTCTCCTTTTAGTTTTGGTTTTGATTCTCTGTAGTACTGACTTCCAAATTCTTGCAACCTTTAACATTAGTCAAATATAAAACAAAACTTTTAAGCTTAAGACAAAGGCCAATGACTATTATTGATCTCATGGTTAGTACTCATTTATAGTATCCATTATCATTCCTATTAGGCAAAATATAAAAAAAATTGTTGCAATGTAATAGAAGCAGAGCAAAACTAAATTTTCTGGCTTAAGCCTGAACTCCACATTACCAGAATCCGCGATGTACTCGTAAAACTGAAAGCCAAACTGATGAAACTTTCAGTTTTGGAACATTCAGTTGGACAGAAACAAGACTGAAAGCAGAGTTAAAAATTATTCAACTTTTCTGTTTTTGCTCCGCACTTCTGTCATACTGTAACCAATAAAAACGCAAGGATTTGTGACGCATAGTCACATGCATTAGTCATAGGTAGTTTGATTGTTGTAATGGTGGAAAGGATGAGGAAACAAATAGATTTGGAATTATTCATTGAATTAGTTAGAAAATACAGATGTCTGTACGACAAAAAAATGTAAATAATTCAAAATTTATTTACAATTTCATTGTTAATAAATGCAGAGAAAGCATGGCAAAATCCATAGCATCGTCCATGTTTGACTCTACGACAATTATAGAACTGATCAACAGATGGCACATTTCCACGTAACGTTCATTTTGGTGCTAGTGGAGTCAAGTTCAAACAAAAACATAACTGAAATAAAAACTCTATGTTTCAGTTCTGTTTCTGAGTTTCTGTTTTCAGGTAATGTGGAGTCCAGGCTTTAGGGGTAATATTTTCATTCTGTTTCTGCCTTATGCAGTTCTAGTTAAGATGAAATTTCATACACCACATCTTGACTTAAAAAAGTTCTGACTTACACAGGTTTCACTGTATTATAATCAACAATGGTAGAATTATTTCAATTTTAAAATACATATTGTTCATTAAATTAATTACTGTATTTTGAAAATCTTTAATGTACAAAAATTATTATTAATTTCATTTATCTTGTTCCTGCTATGTTAATAAGCTGTCAACATATCAGGCAATAAAAACATTTAATCCTAAAATTGTTATAAATTGATTATAAATCCACATTTATAGCAATTTTATTATGAAAATTTATTTTCATAATAATTTCATAATTTATTATGAAAATATCTTATTTTTCATAATAAAATTGACATTTTTGACTGGCTATTATAAATGAATACTTATTAATGTTACTTGTATTCATAGATATTTTTTTTTCAGGGTTATTCCTGAACAGATTAATTTACATTGAAATACAAAACTTTTTATTTATTATAAGACTTTTCATGTTAGAAGTCTTTCTGGCAAAGCAAAAACACTTCTATTTTTCTTAAGAAATTAAAATACAAAAATTTACAATTTTTTAATAACTGATAATTGTTTTTAATTTGTAAACTGTTACAAAGCATTGACATAATTTATAAACACTAAATTTGAAAATAAAATCTAATTTTCTAATTTTAAATTTTCTGTCATGAACAGGTTATTTTACTCTATATATTGTCAATTGTAAGAGGTCTGTTGACTACTTACTATTATTGTCTTGCACCATGACTTGAATTAACTTTAAATAAAAGACATTACTGATGTCTACATTGAATTCTTGTGTAAGAGACATTTGAAAAGTTGTTTATTTTATTTTTTCATCTTTTTCATTTTTTTCAATATAACTATTTTTTTTATTATACAAAAATATTTCTTTATATTTTAATAATTTTTGAAAGTATAAATAATTTGAAGACAAACCCTTGTTATATATATTTTAAACAAATGTTTATCTTAAATTTTGTTGTTATTCAAACTCTCTCTAAAAATTTCAAATGAAATCTTTATATATTAATATTAAAAAAATATTCAACCTTTCAGTATTGTGTTTTAATAATGCAGTATAATACAGATTTAGTATGCTTTTGGGAAGAGATTTCATCTGCTCAAGACAGAAAATATCCTTTTAAAACAGGCATCTACTAAAAATTATATTTTTTCCAACACTTGGTAGTTTTGCATCTAAATAATCCAGTTTTCTTTTGTAAAACAATATGTCATAAGAACAGAATTCAGAAATAGGTAGAGAATTGCCAAAATTATGAGACTATTTATTTACAATAATTAACAAATTGAAACTAGAAGCATTTAGTGCCAATTTAAACTATTAATATATTTAATAATTATAAATGAATTACTAGTTAATTTAAAGAAATCTAGAAAAAAAAGGAGCTAGCTTAGAATGATACTCAAAATTGCAACAATTTTGCCAATTCTTGCTAATTTCATCAACACAACTTGTTTGATTCATTCTGCTTCTGTTATTCTTTCTTATTTCAAATTAATTTGAGTTTCTTAGTGTCATCCTTCCATTATGCAAGAAAGAAATTGTGTCAACTTGCTAATGTTTGATGTAAAGAATATCAGAGTATTTTCTAAACATGGAACTGCAACAGTCATATTACTATAATGGAACCAGATATTTTTGTCTACTAAGTATAAGTGTCTGCTAAACCAAGTAAACTATACTTAATTTTTATTCCAACATTCTTTTATATTTAATTATTGATATACATAAACACATCTATTTTAAAGTTATTGCATAATTTTTTCTGATGTAATATTCTCTTTTAAATAGTTTCTATTGAAAATCAGGGGTCACTCTGAAGAATTTAGAAATATTGCCAACCATTTGCCAGCTTTTAATTTTTTTTCACCACTTCAAATTATTTATTACCACCAGTTTTATTTGCTAAATAATGCAGGTGCTGGTAGCCTTATTAGTTTGGTGTCTGGAAGGTAAAAGTAACATATTAAGCTGTTCACTTACAAGGATAGAACCAGATGTTTGAGTCTCCGATTCAAATGAAACCTGGTGCGCACATAGCCTTAAACACAAACAGCTCCTCGTCCAAATAATAGGACCCACTTATCAAGCATTTCCCAAAAGTGAGCCTCTGAAAATTTAGTGTTTAGCTTATAAATCTTTGGAAGTTTCAAGTCTGTGAGTGGCATAGCTGAGTTGTTGATATGTTATGCACTGGAGCTAGATGATATAGGTTTGAACCTATGAAATTTTAGTTTCCTGCATCATTAACATTATTATTACTATTATTATTCCTCACATTTAAAGTTTATAAAACAAGAAATTGTGATGTCATTTCCTGTTTAGTGAAAGCAAGTATCTGTAGATTAACTCTTTTATGTTATTAAAATGAATATGAAGAAATAAAAATTTTATTTAAGATGTGGTATTGTGATATTTGAAGTGTAACAAACATGAGGAAATTGTCGATAATATTAACAATTAAAAAAATAAAACACTGCAACTATGCTATCCCTTTTGTCATATCACTTGTCTTTTTCATCCATGTGCAGTAATGACCGAAGCTTATTCACCTGTGAGAACATAGTATGTAAAATATGTGAAAATAAATGTGAAGAAAAAGTCTTATTTAATGAAATAGAAGAGTTAAATCTACATAGGTTTGTTTTTGCTGAAGGTTTGAACCTACATCAGCTAGATCCAGTACATTATATCCATTTGGCTATCGCCACTCAGTAACATGAAACTTTCAAAGACTTATAAGCTAAACATTAAATTTTCAGAGGCCCATTTCTGGGAAATGCTTAAGTGGTCCTATTATTTGGATGAAGAGCTGTTTGTGTTTAAGGCTATGTGCTTACAGAGTTTCATTCTAATTGGAGACATGAACATATGGCCCTCTTGTTGTTAGCAATAGAAATCATTTTTGAATAATTTTTTAATGAATAATTCTGAATAACACATTTGATCACAATGTTTAAACAGCACTTCAAAAAGTTCTGTCATGATTTCATTTTAGTCTACTGAAAAAAGATCAAAGTGAAAAATAGTCATCCCAAATTTTCTGTCAGTCAATAAAAAATCCCCAATCCAGAAATGCTGGGCAGCATTGCACAAAACTGCCTTCAGTTCTCAATATCACTTCCTACTTTTCTGCCTGAACTTGCTACATGATGTCATGAAATTGCTAGGTGTGTGGTATATGGGACTCCCATTGCATGAAAGCTCAACATTCTGCTGCTTTTCCTGAAGTGTGATTTGTGGTTCAATTTCATACTGAATGTCAAAACAAGCAAACTAGGGTTTTTATCACCACTTGTTATTGCCAGTACTATATTTTTATTGCCACTTTAATAAAAATATCACCAAGTGGAGATTTTGGCGCTATGCAGTGAGACTCCTGGAAAATCCTATATTTATATGGAAAGTTACAAATATAAACAAATCATTATAATTATAAAATAAAGCATAAAAGTAAATATAAGGAACAATTAAAAACACAATTATAAAGTATTAAAAAAATATATGGCATATTCATTCTATTTACAAGTCATTCAAACAAAGAAACAGATTACATAATATTTTAAAAATAAGCAATTTAATTTTAGTGGTAGTAGTATAATTACTTTAAGGAACAGTTAGATAGTTTTACTATTGTTAACTGTTCCTTAATATTTATTATTATTACTTTGTTTTATAATTGTATTTATTCTGTATTTTAATTTTTTTTTAATGCATTTTGCTGTATTTGAAAAATATTTTATGTTTGTAAATCCCATTCTAAAAGTAATTTTGTGTATTCATATCCCTGCAAGCCAGCGAGCACAAATACAACATGGCCACAACACAGAGCTTGCCTATTTTGCTGCTGAACTTGCAGTTTCCCCTGCTAGGATGAAGCTACACTTTTACACAGGGTCTTTGACTGACATGACTTACGTTTCTTGGAGACTTTAGAAATCTATATTGCTGAGAAGAAAGGATGTTGCGTTAACTCTGATGACATTACAGTACCGCAAGCATGGAAATATTTTATAGATTCACACAGCATTTAATGTTTTTAACTTTAATATTTAATATCGTGTCATGTAAAGACTTTTCATTTATTTTTATTTTTATGCTTTCAACTCAGTATCACAACATGTATCAAACATCCTTTTGAATATTTGGAATTTCTATTTTAAAGGTAAAGGCATTCTCTGTCAAATGATAAAACTGTTTTTTCATTTTTTGTTTTATTTCCTGATAAGGGTTTCTAAATTGTGGCCTAAAATACTAGAACATTACAGTTATTTGCTGGAAATTGTATATAGGTGTTAATTTCACTGTTCCAGTTTTGCTGTATGCTGTTATTTAATTGTGCTCTTAGACTATTAAAAATTTATAAGGTATTTTTGAAAATATTAATGCCAAATTAAGAGTCATATGATTATAATTTTAAAATATTCTGAAAATGTTCAATCTATAAAAGAAAGACTTTCTGAATTTTCTTTCTATTAAAAAGAACAATTATTTTCAATAAATTACCTTGTTAATGAACAAAAAACAAGTTAGATATTATATAATCAATAATGTATGTAGTGTGTAATTTTTTTATATTGAAGGTTTATTATGAAAGTATTGCTTTATTTGTTTATTTTTCATTTATAGCAGGAAAAGAAAATAATTCTGTTTCAGTTGTGATCATAAATGGTCACAACTGAAACAATTATTAAAGAGATGATATTGAAGATTAAATTAATGACAAATTTAGATAAGCAATTTTAAAACAATAAATACAAAACACTAAAAATTGTTTCTTCACCTTCTCTTATTGCAGTGCATGGTGCACCTTCTTCATGTTCTAAACGAATCTCTTTCAAAGCTACTAAATTATCTGTTAGTCGGCTCTTTCCCTTATACACTGTAGCATATGTCCCCTATAAAAATTTATGCATAATAATTTAAATGAGAAAAATGCTTTTGTTAAAAATTTTATTATTAATTGGTATAACAAATAATTAAATTAAATATGGAAATATTTCTTTAGAAAAATTTTAATGACAATTAGCACTTATATAATTATATAGTATACTAAACAGTATATGACAAAGCCAAAAATATAAATTTTGTAATAGTAAAAACAGTAACATATATTTTTTTGCA
This sequence comes from Centruroides vittatus, assembly GCF_030686945.1. NCBI lineage: Eukaryota > Metazoa > Arthropoda > Arachnida > Scorpiones > Buthidae > Centruroides > Centruroides vittatus. The sequence goes on along the minus strand of NW_027122272.1, from coordinate 1,683,711 downwards.
TGCTTATGATAGATCAATGTACATATGACATGTATTATTTCAACTTGTAGAGGATGACAAGATTTCATGCCAGACAGAATGAAAGAATTTCTGATGGCAAACACTATTCAACATTACTCCCAGAAGCTATCATTTTATGACCAATCAATCTTTTCAACAGTCTTGTATTGGCAATTTTTCAAATAGTCAAAGTTCAATGGCAAAACAGTAATAAAACTTGTCCTTTACATACCTCCAGAAAAAGAAAACTAAGAATGAAATAGCTGATAACTGTGCAAACCAAGCTATAAAACTCATTTGTTTTTTCCACCATTCAAGCAATTTTAAACATGAGATGATGCTTTACAAACATGATAATAACAAAGAAACATGAGACAATGCTCCAACTTGCTGAAACAGAACTTTGCATTTATCTTCCAGAAACTGTGGCAATATCCATAGCTTCAAACATTTTTAATACATGTTTCCATCTACTTTACTATAGTAAGTATGCATTCTAGCCCATCTCTAGCAGTAACTAACAAAAACTGATTCTTATACCTACATTATCTAAAACTGTTTCAAATATTGCTTATGACATTTCTGTATTGATAATCATTCCTTCATAACAAATTTCAAAAATCACTCATATAATTTTGACTCACTCTGAGATATATGTTTAAGTAAAAGTCATTTATGATGTAACATGTATTTGATGAATTTACTCTAGTCTGGAGATTCACAACTTGTGTTCTGCAGAACCCTAGGGTTCTGCCAATAAAATCTGTTGAATAGAGATGTATGAATGGGCCAATGCAGATTTGGGATGTGAAGTGCAATTTTTCTAATCTTGGATTGAGTCCTTTTATCACGTCCTATACATGTGTTAGAGTTATAGCTTTATAAATAGTGCGGACCGATTTATTGTAATGAAATGTACCAAAATCATGATATAATGTTTGACAAAATAACAAAAACCATAAAATATAGTAAAACTTAATGTAAAGCTAGAAAATCATTCAAAAAATAAACTTAAAAAGTATCCAACAGAGTATCCAATTATTATAAATAATAATGCAATCATGATTACTTTTAGGTCGGTCACCGAGATTGTATTGTCTGTCTGGAACACAGAATTAATAAATGGTCGTCCCTGCATGGGTGAACTTTGTCTCCAAATATTAATTTAAAATAATACAATCGTTAAATATGATTTAATTTGTATCTGCAGTGCAAGCCTATTGAATCTAATGATGGGAGTGGCCATTCAGATGTCTGGCGGAACTGTACTGTACATACTATGATACTAGTGATGGGACACTCATGTCAGACGAGTGTCACATGTTGGCAAGGGGGTTAATTAATGTGCCATCATCTGTAGTGTGAAGTACAACAGTATAGCATACAAGCAGACATATCAATAAAGATTAATAGAGTTTTCCACTTCAATCGTTTTGTGATAATTTAAGTATTTTTCATATAAAAATATAGTGGGAATTGTATAAATTTATAGTGCTTTTAGTATTGTGTATACCCAAAATTAAAAAATCATGGAGTATTGGCTGAGAGAAGAGTTTTGAAGAAAAATATAGCAAGTACTTCAAATGTTTCTAGTGACAAGAAAACTGAAAGGGCAGATATAAATGAAGATACAAATCCAGGCATAGCGCAGTGTAAAATATTGAAAGAAAAGAAGTTTATCACTTCACATTAATGACCAGTTTGAATTAAATAATAATACTTGCTTTCCATTATTAATTTTCTTTTTTTTTTCTGCATTTTCAATAAATTGTTTTTGGTGTTTCTATTTGCTGTTTTATCTATAATCATTAAAAATAGTCAGGGTTCTGACATTTTTTAGTAAGGGTGAAAAGGGTTCTGCAATAAAAATAAGTTGGGAACTGCTGCTCTAGTCAAAATGTTCAAATACAAAGAGAAATTCTATGTAAATTATTAACAATTGTTATTATTTGCTTATCCATAAATATATTATTCACACATTATTACAATTAAGTTTATTATTCACTTTTATAATATTTGTTCCAAAATTTCAAATTATGCAAAAGAACATTCATTTTCCAATTGAAACAGTCAATTCCCTAACATTGTATTACTTTTAATTGGAATTTAAAAAAACAGCAAAATTAATTCAATTTGTTATTTCATAAATAATAATGATAAAAAACTTTTTAGTGGTTTTTCTGTAAAATAAAGTATTTTGAATGATTTGATTTAAAAATAAATATTTAATCTAATTAACCTATATTTATGTTTAGAAAACTTAATTCATTAAAACTTCAAATCTTTTTAATGATTTTTCTATTTTGATGTTTAATTAAGTTTAATATGACATGATATATAAAAACTGCACTTCCACACAATATAGAGATAAACAAATATTTACGAACATAAAATATTTTGATGATTATTAACATTCATTATGAATTTTAATGGCTTTCTATAAGCAATAGGGAAATTATTTTTGATCAAGATATCCTGTTTGAATTCAGCATTCCAGCATCAAATTCTCATGAATATAAAATTTAAAACAAAAATTAAACATTAGGTAATTAAAATTAATTTTAAAAAATATATTCAAAAATATTTCTACTCTTGCTTTTAAAAACATTAAATGTTTCTTTTATTAATTCTGTTTAATTATTAATGTTTAACATAAATAAAAAATACAGTAGCCTTGCAGTTTATATCTCACATGCTGGTAGATGAACCAAATAAGTGATATATCAGTAACACAATATAACTGATATATCTATCTACCTGTTTCATTCATTTTCATTCTCCATGCCAACTTGCTTTTTTGTAGATTGTATTTCATACAATGCTACTTTCAGTGTCAATGACTGGAATAAAGAAATATTTCTTTGGCAGTAGAAATTCAATGACAATCAATCTTTTCAAAATTTTTGACTAAAGTACATTTATACTTGGAAGATGAAAAAAGGCATAACATATCCAAACAAAGATATAGCAAGTCCCTTGTTATATCTTTGTTTTTTAGTGTCACATTTTTAAAATACTGTAGTCCCATATAACAAGTCCCTTGTTATATGGGACTACAGTATTTTAAAAATGTGTTAATAAATTTGATTACTTGTGTGTTAAATGTTGAATCCTTCACACTAAAAGATTATTTTTTATTAGCTTATTTATTATTTTTCAAATTATAAACAAGTTCACTTAATTTATCATAATCATTAGCTATAAATACTTATATTTGTTACTTACTTCTCCTAATTTATGTAACTTGGTATATGTTTCCATCTTTCCAAAACCTATTTCAGACTATAAAAAATAATAAAACATAATAAAAATTATTATATATTTTTAATAATTTAAAATTAAACTTTTTATTAAATAAAATTTGAAAAACTTAAAATATATTTATTTTCTTATAACTTACATACTTAATATAAAACATTTTTTTACTGTAGAAGAAATATATATTTATATTATATAATTTGTTTTAATAAACCTGGGAACAAAATTGAAAGACATATCAATTTTATATTCAATATATAAGATGAATAACATTTTAAAATTCACAAATTCAAAATGTGAATTATATAAAAATTTATAAAACTTTAAGCCAGTGAATAATCCTTTAAATTTTTATTTATCTATAATATTCTATAAATGTAATCTGGTGCTAAAATGAAATGCAGCACCAGATTTATTTCAGCAATTTTCAGCAATATATTTTAAAAAAAAATAATAGATATAGGACTGCTTTTTTTTCAAACTGCAAAATTTCTTGTACTGAATTCACTTTCTTTCATAAATTTTTTATGGTTATGATTTGTATTAATTTCAAGGATTCATTTTGACACTGAAATGCATCACAAAAAATAATTTAACTTATTTCATCATTAACTATACAAATTTATAAAAAAAAAGTGTCAAAATGACACTTTCTTTTATAAATTTAAAACTATGACAAACTATTCCAATACAAGAAATTTTACAGTTTCAAAAAAGCATTAAACTTATACATATTATTTCTCCCCTCTGTATTAAATTAAATACATTTTAATTTAATGCAGAGGAAAAAAATTGTTAAAAGACTTGCTCATTATTATACAATTGTTTCTTCATATATTACTAATGATCTACTGTGATTTATTTTCAAAATCATAAGACTTAGATATATAAATAAAATAATAAAGTATATGTATACAGTTTGAATTGAACAGAGTAAAAAATGCTTTCTCCCATCCTTTTTTATTGTGTATACATATATACTGTATATACACATACATGCACATGCACAAAAACAAATAAAAGAGAAATCAGATAGCCTTTTTTTAAGAAGAATTATATTTAATTTCTTACTTAGAAATACTTTAAATGAGCAATTATTTATTGTGACATCACCACAATGCAGGGCTGCAATTTTTAATCATATTTTCAATTTATTTAATTTAAAATATATGCTTTCCATCTCAAATTAGTAGTGGCTTGCCCTGTACATCATACTTTTCCTTTAACAATAAAGTCATTCCAGTCATCTATCTAACACCTTGCAGGAAAAAATTTTTGAATTGAAATAACATGACTTCTGATTTGCATCAGAAGTTTATATATAGTTAATCAGGGCCTCCTACTTGTAAGGTTTCCATACCTGATCTCGTTTTTCATTTATCTAACTCCATTCTCAAGATTAAGGAGACAGATTTACAGACAATGAGAATTTACACGTCTACAATTTTTTCAAATTGCAGCCCAAAAATATCTACTCTATATTCTATATCTATATCCTATATATTTTACATATTAAAAGCAAAATGTTCCATCATTGCCAAAACCAAAACTTTATAAAGAAGTGTTATAAATAGACTCTCAACTCTGACTGCTTGGATGAAATATAACCAAATCAATCAAGATAGACAACAAGTACTTTATCCATACTTTACGAAATATTATGTTTCAATTAATTTGATTTTAATTTCAATTTTAATTAGTTAATTAATTAATTAATTAGGATTTTATTTTTAATTTTAGTTTCCATTTTCATTTTGGTATAAAGGCCAGAGCTTTAAATTTTAATTTAGTCTTAAATTTAAATTAAATATTTTAAAACTTAATTATTATTTTTAGTTTTAATTAACTGGCTACCTAATTACATATAAATACAGACGAATACCCAGTGCACCAATACTCCCTCCACAAAGATGAGCTGGATATGCCAGCTTATTGAGTTTACTGGCATACTGGATGCTGTATTAACAGAATTTGTTTTGTTTATGATTTTTAAATGATGTCATGTAACATTTGAATATTCCAGTTTGGAACTTAGTAGAATATTTGATTTTTGAACAGTTTGAAAATATGAGGCAGGCTTCTAAAAGAGAACAAAAATGTTTGTTCCATTAAAGACTTTTGCTGGAAAATATATTGAAGGTGCTGTATGGCTTACTGTTAACAAGGTTCCAGCTTTTAAAAGTTATATAAAAAATAGCAATCAAAAAAATCACTTTTTTTTCTTATGTTTTTTATACTGTCTTGTAATGAAATTAATTGCAAAAAGTTTCTTTAAATATTTTAATTTTTTACAGAATTATTTCAGTTAATTATGAAATAAAAATACTTTTTTACTGTAAAAGTACAGTATGTTTTTATTTCATGATTACCCAATTTAAAGGAAATGGAACTGATAACTTACCAAAGATTGTCTTCTTACTGTCCTGCTTATTGGACCTTCCAAAGTTGGACTTATTATTTGTTTTTCAAGAAAACTGTTTGGCAAATGCAGATCAACTGGCAGTGAAAGTCTTTTACTAATATCCTAACAAAAAAAAAATGTAAGAAAAATTTGTATTTATTTAATTGTAATAAAATAAATAATTTACTTTTATTTTTATTTTGTACAAATAAATAAATTCTTAATTCTTTTTTTAGGCAGTTTAAAAGGTTTCATCTGGCAACAGCACATTATATGAAAGTACTTGATGTTCTTATACAACTGCATTAAGGAATTTTGTTTTCAAAGTGTCAAAATATAAATTAGTAAGTATTCCTTTAGTTATCAAGCAAATGATTATGAAAAAACAACAGGACATTCAATTATCTGAATTGACTGAAAATATAACATTCATAAAAATTTATCAGAAAACAAAAATTGCAGTCTTACAATGAAATGTATAGGTTGATATTATTATATCTAAGCAATATAACTTTCATTGGGAGGTCAAAATTGCTTACTATTTGTTAAGATAAACTATCATTTAATGTAAATTCTTATAGGCAGTTCCACAGGGTCTTAATATTAATGAGAATCTAAAGTATTTTGTAATAATTATTTAAATGTATTCTCTCTTAATACATACTAATTAATACATACATTAAGGAATCTGTTTCATGATATTTTGCCATTTCTTTCATTTTATCTCCTAGATATTATATTTTTCATTCATTCCAATCTTTCCACATTCATAGATTTAGGTTTCTTGAAAATATTTCTTTCATTAACTAATCTAATTGTTTATCAAAGTTTCATATACACATACAACCTGATAAACTGATTATTTACCAATTATTTTCTGTACTGGCATTATTTTTTGTATTACTCAAATAAAAAACTATTTTTGCTTAAAGTATTCATTTCAGCTACTAAAGTAACTGGGCAGAGTTACTGTTAGAATATAAAAGGTGTTCGAGATTCTTATATATCTTAGCATTGCTATGTAATATTTTATTTGAGCAGTTGATTTAATTATAAATAAAAACTTTTAAATTTCAGTAAGACCTATTGAAAACAAAACCTGAATAAAATGGAAACCTTCCTAACAGAAGGGGAAAAAAACTTCAGAATGGAGTGATTTTCTACATTATATTTTACCATAAGCCTGTCTAATGTGAATATAGAAGATTTTTTGGGTACAAAAAAAGTAATTTAACCTAAATAAAGTGGAAAATTATGATTTTTCTTGTATAAAATATTATTTCCAGATATAATGATCATTGCAGAGCATGACAAACTATTCCAAAAAGAATTTCAATCTTTTTCAGAGAAATGAAGGTTATGTTACAAAGGATATAGAAATACAAGGTCTATGTTAATATAGTGTTTGCTTAAATTAACAAGGCCATTTTTTATCACTTGCATATGTAAGAAAAACCTTATAAGAATATATAAGAAAAATATAAAGAAAAGAAGAAAAAACCACCGCCTTGTCTATATATGAGAGTGATAATAAGATTAAGCCAGAACTTGAACAGGCTACCCTAATACAAAGAAAATACTATATAAACCAGCTTAGCAATTTAGAAGTGTTAGAAATATTTAATTAAGGTAGACCTCCAGAGCCTATGTATCAATTTTAAAAAAGAGAAACAAATTTCAAGATCATAGCAAGTTATATTTGACCTGACATTATAGTAAGCAACACAAGTGTATCCTACTGGATATTCAACAGAAAAATTAAAAAAAAAAAATTCAAATTCAAATACATCAGAATCTTATATGCATTCCAAGCTAGAACACTAGCACTGGAGAGATTGGATTCTTTAGGGAAATCTACCCAGGAAGAACCTAAGTGTGAACCAAAAACATTCATAACAGTTTTCACAATTAAATGCAAGGCTTAAATAAGGTTAGAGAGTTTCATTTATATTTTGTACAAAAACACTAAGCTTCACAAAAAGTTTTTCTTCTTTATTATGAAACAAAGACCTTGCTAATTTACTTTGAGCTGCAAAGAAGTCTAAACATAAGAACAGTTTTCCTTAACATTCTAGGTAATATATATATTAGAGTGTATCAAAGAGAAGATGGGGTGCTGCAATATCATACATCAATTTTGTTACTTTAAAATAAAAATAAATATAATGCATATGGCATGACTTCAATTAGGTAAGATTAGATAACTAAAGTAATCCTAAGATAATTGAACATCATTCTCTAGAAAATGAGGGGGCATGTGCCTTGATCCCCAAATCTGCTTTAAACAGCACTCAAAATCCTAAATAGCCACTGATGTGTATACCATTTTTTTGTGTATTTTTGTTAAAGCACTATCTTTCTCTCTCTGAGATTAACATTATAGTGCCATCCATGTGTAGATGACATGGTTCGTGCAGATTTTAAAAGTTTAGCATGTCACCTGAATATAGGTGACCTGGCTGTAACTGCTCCAGCAAAGAAAATAAAAAAAAGAAAACAATCTATAACTCATGAATGAAAAGGTAGTTGCCAAAAAATTACTACCAACATAAATCTTGAATTATCTAACTAACAATCTAAGTAACAAAATTGCAAAAAAATTATGGTCCTAGAAAGTTTTACCAAATTTTGTCTGGCAGTCATCTTGTTAGTATAAATCATAATTATTATTTTTAAGTTATGATAAAATCTTTTTTTTTTTTTTTTCCTTTTTGTTGAGTTAAAGAAACTTGTGTTTGTAATTTTTCTGGAATCAAAAATTTCTAGAAATATTAATAGATTAGTTCTTATAAACAATAACTCATAACAGATTTACATTAAACTACATATAATTTTAAAAATAAATTTAACAATTTTTTACTTATCAAATTCAAACTAAATTAATTATTACCTGATTAATTTTTTTGCTCTTAGGTCTAAGTTTAACAGGAGATGATACTTCATCAGATGCTCCCGATGCCTCTTCACTCTCTCCATCTGAACCAATACGTGGATGTTCATGGACAACACCTGAAATTCAATTAAAATATTAAATAAAATAATTTTAATCATTTAAATATTAGATAAATAAAACAAATGCATTGTTATTTTATAAATAAAAACTTCTGTGTTTTTTACTTTATACATAATAAATGAAAGAGAATCTGTAACAGTACTACTACTTTTGTTTTACTAACATTAAAATAATTTCTATTTCACATTTGAATAATTTATTCCTTTTAAAATGAATTCTGAGTGTGTGTTTACTTTTTAGAATCTTAGAAATAAATAGGAAATTTTGTTTGTTTGTTTATAAACTGTCATACTATTGCATACATGTGAGGCATTTGTAGATACCTTTGTGTTTGAATTTGCAGTGTCATTGAATTTTGTTTTCTTTTCTCCCCACTTTTCTTCAGGAAATTTATCTTTCTTTTTATTTACTTTCCTACAACCTGATCCATTGTATTTTATACAGATTTTGCAAAAATCCACAATTTCTTTAGAATAATCATAAAAGTTCATTTTATTAATGCATTATCTGGAAACAAATTTAAATGATTTCCAGAATATTTTCAGATGTAATAAAAGCATCTCACTTCTATCATAATGTTTTCAATAAGTCTGCCAATAGTTGTTCTGTGAAAAGTTTTAATGAAGAAAAAAAATGCTTCAATTGACTTTATTCAATTAATAGACACTTCTAATTAAAATCACACATTATTAAAAAAATCAAAAAATTGTTCTCTCTCTAAAAATAATAATCCAATAAAATACATGCTTAAAGTTTTACTTTTCTACTCTTCTACTCTATTTCTATATATTTTCTTTTAAATTTATTAAAAATCTTCTTCATTAACACTTAATACAATTTGTTACTTTTGCAAAGTTGTGCCTTATTATTATTACTACTACTATTATTATTATTATTATTATTTTTTTTTTTTTTTTTTTCAAATCAGACACTGTTTCTGAAAATTTATCATTAGGAAGAAATATACTAGTATTTAAAATGCAGTAAAAATTTGTAATATTTATAAAATGCTGTCTACTTTTTCTCAAGTGTTTTCACTACATACGTTGTAGTTTTCGTAAACATCTACAGATTATTTCATATATTTTTTTTAATTGACATTAATCTTATCTACTGTAGATTATGACTTGCTTCTCACTTTATTGAACAAAATTTAATGATAAAAATCAGCTTTATTACAGCTCACTTACGTCAAACAATGTTATTTAATGTAAGTGAGCTCCAATAAAACAAATTTTTTTTTTATTGTTATAAGACATTGGAGTTGTTTTCATTACTTATGAACAAAATTCTCATTATATTATGGATAAATAAATAAGTGTGTATATATATTATATTATATTTTATGATCTGTTTTTAAACAAATTAATGAAATTAATGCCAGTATGCATGTATGATGACTGAAAATAAAGTTCTGTTTTAGGAGAAATGTGACAATAGTTAAAAAAAACAATGTTTAATACTATTATTTATTTATTTTTCTTTACAAATGTATACATTTCTATTGTAGCATTTATAATATTTTCCAATTTTCTGTATATCTATCTGCACTTTCTCTTCTATCTCTTGTTTTGAATTTAATGTCAATTGCTAAATGGTACCCTTTTATGATTTTGCCTTCCTTTTCAAAATATTTTCATTAACACTCTTGTTTCTCACTCATTATATACCTTGTTTCTTGACATGAACATAGCAGGGACAGACAACTAAAGCATGCAATGTCATAAGGCTTCACATAAATTCAACTTCAAAATATAGCCACATACAGTGCCAATATCACCACAATATTTTTTTGCAGCAGAAAACATTATGAGTCAGAATTTAATTCTTCAATAAAATGTATTTAGAAAAAAATGGTATTTACTAGTGATGTAACGAATATTCGGTTACTACCCGGTATTCGGCCTATTCGGCCTATTTTTCACTATTTGGCCGAATACTGAATATTTAAATCACTATTCGGCCGAATACCGAATATTTAGTCACTATTCGGCCGAATACTGAATACCTAAAAACAGGAGTAAGAAATAACAAAAACACAGTAAATTAATCATTTTGGTTACTTTTATTAATGCTGAAAATTAAACTGTAATTATTAAAGTTAATAAGAAATAGCATCTAACTCTAGTATTAAATTATTTTGTAATTAAATAATATTATAGCCTTTATCTAGCCCGCTATCTTATGGCATTGATGGCGTGCTAGGTTAGAATGTATCGGGCATTAATATTATTGTTTAGTTAATTATGTTATATTCGTATTCGCGTATATTTTTATATTTTTTACGATATTTTAAAATGATTTACGAAACGTTTTATTGAAACTTATCGTATTTAATGAAAGAATTATTTATCTATTTCTAGAAGATGAGTAACTAATATATAATTTATTTTATATATAAAGCAAAGAATGAGCATTTTTCATTATATGCAAAAGATAACATTTGAAATCATGTTAATTTTAAAAATATTGACAAAAACAATAGCAACAAAATATCACAAATAGAAAACCCCCAATAATATATTTGAACTGTTCCACAACTGGGCAGAAACTAGACCATATGTCCCCACTAAAGTATATCCTTAGGGCACTATTCAGTCTACAAATACGTAGCAAAAACAAAATTTTAGAGTTAAAAAGATCGATTGCAAATAAAATAACATAAGTTATAACTTACATCCAAATACCAACAACTGCTGAATCATATCGAGCTATTTACGGCTATTACATAAATTATAAACCAATTTGGCACTAGAGGTAGACGTTAGGCTCCATCTCATATTAACTTTAATAATTATAATTTAATTAATTAATTTAAATAATTTAGACCTACTGGAAGAAAAAATCGTAGTGACAGCAGGCCAATAAAGAGCAGAGTGTGCGCGATCCTTGCCATAATGCGGTTTGCGCGCCAATTTTCATACGTGCATTAATCAAGCCGAATAGTTTGGCCGAATATTCGGCCATTCAGCCACGCTCCTGGCCGAATATTCGGTATTCAGCCACGCTCCTAGCCGAATATTCGATATTCGGCTGAGGCCAGATATACTATTCGTTACATCACTAGTATTTACAATGGCATTGTAATTATCAGATGGTACTTCCCATTCATTGGAAGATGGCCTTTGACAAAAGGGGAGCCCCACCCAATTTGCTTTTTACATCAGCTGCAATCAGCCCATGTTTTATTGGCCATAACAAATAAACATTTGTTATGGCCAATAAAATGATCCAATTTGTTTTGTTCATTATGCCTATAACCAGATTTCTCACTTGAACATACAGAATTTTTCTTACTAAACAACTGCCAGTACTAACTTATGTACTAGTTATTGATACTTTTTATGCTATCTGCTGGTATAGTGTACTGGTGCATTCCACTGAAAAATATCCCTGCATTAATTTAATTTTTATAAAATTATTGTATAGAGATAGTTTATTCAAATTCAAAATGAATTATTGTTTTATGACAATATGTCTGATTTATTGTTTTATTTAAATTTGGCACATTTAGAATCATTAAAAATCATTTACCATCATTATATTAACATGCCTTAAATTTAGAATAAAAATCATTTAGTTTAAAATAATTGTCAAAATGTTTATTTAAAAAACAATTTTGCTTTGGACAAATATGGAACAAAACATAACATTGAAATTCACTGTATTTCTTTCTTAGATTGTAGTTTTGATTAATTCAAAATTTAACAATGAAGAAACACACTGTAAAATACATGATTAACAATATTATTTCATAAAGTTTAGAATAAAAGATTTACTGGTTTTGACTATATGTCCTACAGATAATAATTATGTAGTATTTTGAAAATAATGCTCTGAAAAGAATTTTTGTTATTTTTACTTTGATTCAACATGAGCACAAATAAATAAATGTAACTGATTGCAGTCTTCATTTTGTATTTTGAATTAATTGATTTGCAGTTCTAGGTTTTTTAAAAATTCCATTTTTTAAAATAAACAATGAATTCTATTTAAATGTAAAAACAGAATTAAAACCAAATCTAACATAACACATTAGTAATCAGTGCAAATGAGAGAGAAGAGCTGGGATTTTCCCTGGCCCTGGAAAAAACAGAGGCTTGAAGCAGTTCCTACTCTTGTCAAGTTAATGCTGTTTTTACTAACAAAAAATAAAATCTTTAAGACTATTTATAATAATAATAACAACAACATATTATAAATAAAAATTATTGTATAGATATTAATAAAAAAACATTCTACATGTTTCATTTGTTAAAAAAAAAGGAGATTCACTTTATCCTGCGGTTTCCATACACATTCTTTACAGCCCTGTTAGCAAGGATACTTGCAAAACAAATTCCTCTATACAAATTATTAATGTTCATATGAAATTTTTTCCTTTATAGTTCAAATGTTACATAAAATACAATTCATAAAAAATAACGTCGTCATATAAGTTGTGAATTTTTTTTAGGCATTTACTTTTTGTTACTAGCCAAAATTTCTGATATATGACTACTGTTACATGTGATATCTAGTGCTTGGATATGTACAGTGCAGTACAGCAAGTGCTCACTTAATGCCATTTTGTTATAATGTCATTGAGAAAAGATACAAATACATTTGTAATAATTTACAATTGTTCTGTTGAATTTTCTTTATAAACAGTAAAATTAATTCTATTAGGTGAGAAATAAATGCAGGAGGTTGCAATCATGATCCAATTAAAATATTATTAACTGAATTATATCTTGTTTATATCAATCAGCCTATGACAAAATTGGTGTTATTATACATCATTTCATTTAATGTCACAGTTTCCAAGAATCTATTGAAGACTTTAAGTAAGGACTTCTGTATATATCTGTTTGAAGAAACATGATGGTAACATGGCTCAATAATATAAATTTTTGAAGTTGAGAGTCAGAAAATATATTTATGTGAAGTTACTATAAGTCCTTTATTACTATTGTGGAATGTTGTCTTATTACAGTTTTGTAAGAATGGCACTAAAGATGTTTTTTGTGAGATTTTGAAGACATGTTTATTATTTAATGTTCAAATTCTTGAGAGTTTGATTTGATTTGATTCATCAATCAAAAGTAAATTTAAATTAAATTTTTAGTGTTTTTCAGACATCTAACATATGATAAATGCTAGAATAAACAAATAAATAAAATTCTCTCTTTCTTGTTATAAACTAAATTTTAAAGAATTCAAACAAATATGTAAATCTTGTGTTTATGTAGATGTGTAATTAACAGTTGCTTATAAATGACAATATTTTTATATGGAAGAATAAGCTGCAGATGCAAAAATTATATTATGAAATCTTTAACCTGCAAAATAATTAAAATTAATAAAAAATGTTTCTTGGAAATTTGTCCAATTCTTTAGCCAAAATGATTAATTAAGATATTTAGTGTAAGCAGCCAATAAGAAAACAAAGTTAATAACTAATAACTAAGCACTTTGATACTAACTAATCATAACAAATTAAGTCACAAATTTTTAATTCTTTGTATTGAATTTTACATAAATTCATTATTATTATTATTATTTTATTTTTTGCATTGAAGTAAATACACTGTGTATAATTTTATGCAAGTATGTGCTGTGGGACACTTATTGAGATAGGTTAATGGAATTTCAGAGTTCCGTGGAATGCTAATTAAAAAGCACTGATCTATAGCACTAATATCACTATTTACTAAAGTAACTTAAAATTAAACACATTTACATTTTTCATTTAATAAATCTTGTTTTTTATTATCTGGCCATCAGACTATTTTAAAAATATTCATGCATGAATAACTTTTTTTAATTTAAAAATATCAATGACTATGAACTGAAGATAAAATACATCACTAAAAATTTAATTTAAAAATTACTGATTTGATTATATAATAATAGTATTATTATTATTAATTCTGGAGTGTACTGTACATGCAAGTAAAGGATCCACATAGGTTAAGACCAGTTATTCCAAAGAAACATATTCAAATTTGAAAAAATGTGTTCTACAAACACACAAACAGTCACAACATTATATCAAACCACCATATAAAGTCCTAAGTATTTATATAAATTATATATATATTTTTTAAATTTCATTTATAACAATAAAATTCTTTACTCTCTGTTGAATTTATTAGGCAATGTGGAAAGGCAAATAACACCACCTCATTAACAAAACAAAAGTGATAATTTCTCAATAAGATCTGAAAAATGTTATTACAGGATAATCATAATTAAAGTGTAGCTGTTTAGAGCTTTCTGTATAAAGAACTATTGGACAAATCACAACTAAATTTGATACACATACTGTCCGGAGTATGTAGATTTCCATTTTGGGGAAAATGTTTACTTTAAAATTCAGCCACTAGGATGACATTTGGTGCTGTTGTCTCCTTAATGTGCATATTAATTAAACATTGCACATTTTATAACGAATTTCGGGCCTTTTAAACGCCGAAATACCTTAAGTGCCATGCTGGCATTTTTTTCCTTAATAGATGAGTTTAATAACTTAAGTAACGCAAGATCATAAATATAAAAGAATTGTGAAGAACATTTTGCCCCACTCCTTGTATATCTGAAATTCGTCAGAAAACGTATACGTAATGTTCACATTAACGGGACAGCAGCAACGTTTCCCGAAACTCGAAACCGTATACTCGGTACAGTAGATATAACAAATTTAACCGATATTTACCCAAACTTTTTTATACAGAGAACACCTACTCTTTAATTATGATTATCTGTATATAAATATTACGCAAAATATTTATAAGTGAAATTGAAAACTTAAATTATTAAACATAAGCTTTTAAAATAAATAATATAAATTCTTAAGCAATATAAAACAAATTAAAAAATAGCAGTAAAGTCTTAACAAATTTGAAAGACCTTGCAAAGTATTTTTAAGTTTCTTGCTCGAAGCTATTTCTTACGGTAAATACAGTACTGCTTCTTTATTCCAATTTATTGAAAGAAAAAATTGATGTACAGAATCACAACCGACTACATCTGACAAAGATAAATTCCACTAACAGCTGGACTAGTCACTAATATGTGGGTAAAGATAGTGGGAGGGATTACAGACTGTGATTAATAGGAAAAGCTATATTCCCTAATTTCATCTGAAGCGTTAAGTCAGGGATTCATGTTCGATCGCAAAACGTCTGAAATTGATCCATTTTCACTTAGAGAAGATCTCTTAAATATCCTTTGCTTTGAATAAGAAATAAGGAAAACAGGCCCATTACAAACTTTTTATCCTAATTAAACTTTAAGATGTGCAAAATTTCAATAGTTCATAAAATGATATCAAATTAAAATAGTGAATTTTAAATCCAAATTAACAAACAGATCTTCTACTAATGTGAAGAAATGTTTAATTGATGGTAAATTTCGTTTATGAAATAAATTTTTAAGTTTATTTTATAAATAATTTGTTTATTCTGATCATATTGAAACATGACAAAATCTGAACAAAAATTCTTAGTAGTGGTATACAAATAAAATTATAAAAATATTTTAAAAGAATATTGGTATTCTTAAAACAAACTTTACAATAATTTTTTCATCGTTTACACGATATTTTTTTTAAAATCTAGCAACGAGTTGCGTAATTTTCCCAGCTGTTAAGAGATTTTTATTTAAAAAATAACTTTTATATTATTAATAAATAAATTGTGTGTGCAGCCATATCTGGTCTCGGCTTTCATCTATCTAACTCCGTTCTCGAGATTAACCACTTCCGGTTAAATGCAAGAATTAAATTTAAGCCATTAAATTTTACTTCATGATACAATACCGTAATGTAATCGCAAGAATATCTGGACCATGATTTTCTAATCTGCAGTACGATCATATCACAGAATCTTCTTATAATAACTTTTTGCAATAGCTCAACCGAAGAAAAACAATATAATTTATAATATAAATCGCTCAACGCTTGCATTTAATTAATCTTGTACAACTGTAAAATTGGAAACTTTGCAATATATAACCAAAAGACTATAAATTATTCCACAAAAATCCTTTTTTTAAATAAAAAATTTATTTTATAATGACTAATAAGAGATATTCTGTTTAGAATAAAATTCAACTTACTGAACTTAGACCTAATTTTATACTTTGTTTAGTTTAAAATGAATCTGTTTCAAAACAATTATTGTTTTAAACCAAACAAGCTTACTATTTTCTAAATTATAATAAATATAACAAGTCAGTCGATGTTTAGTAAACGTTTTCAAAAGTAGGTAAATTTTATTGAAAATTTTTACTATAACCACGAATAACACTATTTCTTCCTCCTCGAGTTTTAATCCTATTTCTCCAAGGAAGTTAAAAAATAGTGATCTAATTTTGTTCACGTTAAACACTGAATAGTACTTATCGAGTAGTTGATATTCACCTCGAAAGAAATATAAATAAATAAAACCCTAAGACATCTTGAGAATTTATTAAAAATTGAAATTATATTAAAAACGATGATAAAAATTACAATCAACAACTTGTAACTTAAGTTAATAGAAGACAATAAACTTTGAGGATGTTTAATAAAATTTGTATGCTACACACAGAATATTAATAACTACATAATTTACTATAAATGTCTGTACAACAAACAAACAAATCTTATCGGCTTAATGATGAAAATAGTGTGATAAGATAATTTTTTAAATCTTTGTCTGAATGAATTACGATAAATTTTATCCTAAATTCCGATTAATTTCCTCAATAAGATTAGATTATAATCTCTCTCTTCTAATAGAATGTCCTCAAATGAAAGATATGATAGTAATATAACATAATATTAAACCTTTTACCTTTGGAAATCAATCTTTATTTGTAATTTATTTGTTACCTCAAACATATTTAAATATACAAGTATTGCTCGGTACGGATACAAACCAAACTGCATGTTACACAGAAAATATATCAATATCAAGAATTTATGGATTATAAATATTATAGGATTCAGTGAACTAATCCTTCTATCAGCAAGTACCATCTAACTGTACTATATATTTCATAGCGGCCTCGAGTCTGTCCTTGGCCTGCTAAACTGCGCCAAAAACATACACTTCAATTTTCTTCTTATAGGTTGTTCCGCTTATAAAACATGACATTTTGTTCGTATTTATCATCAGAAAGCTACCTTAGGCATTTGATATTAATAAAATGATTAATTATAAAATGTCTAATATTATGTTTTTCTATATTTAATTTCCTTTCAATAAATTGTAATAGAAAAACACCGATAAAAAATTCCCGAGCTATGTTTCATCAAATATTAATTTGATGAAGAAATAGTCTATATCATAAATAAATGATTCAATAACTTTTTATAGATTCATTGATATTCAAGATAAAAATCAATATTAAAAACTTTCTGAAGACTTAATCTATGAGCTTAATAAACGTTAAGTAAATACTACGATGATCGATAACAAACGGAGAGTTGATAAATGTAAAACTCAATGGATACATCACAATATATTGCGATATAAAACGTTTTGTTTCTATTAAATATCTTTTAATAGAAACTTCAAATGAAATGTAATGGAAAAAATACATCTGATACATACATACATAAGTTTTGTATATATATATATATATCCACTGCACTCTTAGGTAAGAGAAAAAGTTAATAAAATAAAAAATGTCTTCTTTAATTTAAAAAAAAAAAAATCACACTTGATTTTCGTAATTTAAGTTTAAAAATAATATTTTTAAATGTACTCGTAGTTAAGTAAAAGTTTAAAGTAATTTAAAAACTCATTTCTTTTTTTTTAATTACAAAATATATTCAGTTAAATCATACGTTGAAAAATGCTGTTTTGAAAATATTGTTTTTGCTGATATACTGAGAATTAGTCTAGAATTCAACACGTGAGAGTTAAAGTACGATAAATATTTAAATTATCTGAATGACGTGTTTAAAATTTACAAAAGGACATAGAAATGTAAGCATTGCGGAATGCTTACATTTGAGATCACTATCATCGAATAAATAAATAAATAAAATGATAACCAAAGAGAAATTTTCAAAATTCTGAAATCATTACAATAATTTGCTTTAATATGTAGGCCTTATATGTAGATTATCTAGATTCTAGAGTATTAACCATGCGGCACTTCCTAATCCTGGAAACCTTTTAAATCATTTTAACTTTTTTTGTAAATTCTATAATTATATAATTATTAGAGTATACATATTTATATCAACGTGATTGTTGCATGGTTCTAAATACTAGTTAATTATTTTGTATGAAAATAATAATTCGAAGTTTGTTTTATTTTTTCTGTAGTTAATAAAATAAATAGCAGTTATCATAATATGCTCAGCAGATAATTATTATTAAGTAGATTTCAGTTTATTATACTAAGTAATACCTAATTATTATTTATTTATCTTACTAAAGTTCACGTGCAAAAGCCATTTTCAGTAGCCCAAAAAATCAATATACCAAATTATCAATATACATTAAACATCTAGGAGAAGCTTAAATGTACAAGATAGTGAACGAAAAATCTGAAGTAGCTGCCTCCTAAATTTCTCCATAAAATACAAAATAAGTTGGTATATTATAAAATAAAAACTATTTTAAATGATTCCAAAGATTTACAATGTTTTTTATAATTTATAAAATGGAAAAATTGTACGATGGTACAAATGAGATTTGGAGGAAGTGATTAAAGATGGATTTAATAATCTTGGTACAAGTATAAATGAATACTAAAGTTATCCTAAATGCAATACTAAAAGGTATTATATCATGAATAAGTTAATAATTATTTAATAAATTATGATATATGATATTTATGAATTTATTATTAAATTATTTTTCTTGTTTAAAATTCGAGAAGGAAAAGGCTGTTATTAATTCTATCTTTTCTCGCAATTTATCTGATATTGACTAGTAAAAGTTTTACAAATAATTATCATTTCTCAAGTGTACCGAAAATTTCGGCAAAAAGTTATTTAGAAAATCAATGTTCTGTTTGTTTATTATTATTTTTTATTCTTGCACGTCCGATAATAAATGATAATTAAGAAACAAACATAGTTTATGTTCTTCTTTCTTAACAAACTTCAGTTGATTGGTTGACACATCAGAATCAGACTGTTCAATCTATCTACAGAAGGGGGAAACACTAAAAGTTTTTGTTTCTATTTTAATATCGATCATTTTAAAAATCGACATGTTGCAATTTATTAAAAAAATAACAAATTTTTGATACTAATCGCTTTTGTAAATTGATAAAATTAATCAGATACACATTGATATCGCCTCAAAACTCAAAATTAATCAAATTATTTACATTTTGACAAAATTTGTCATCGAAAAAAATATGCTCTCACCCAACATATTATTGAGAAAATATCATCATAATCGCTTAAAATTATTTACTTCGAAGTTATTTACTTACTCGAATAATCTTTAGTTCATTTATTGTTTGTACTCGTTTGTATTTTCAAAAACTTTTTCGAAAAATGACCTAGTTTTATTCAATGAAAATTTTCAAAGATTCACCAAAATTAATTAACTAAATATTTTTTATTTTTAAATGAATATGAGTCTTATGACACTGGATATGACGTAAAATTTGTAAATATCATTTTTGTCTTGTTTATGTATTCTGTTATTTATTTACTTGTCGTTACGACAAGACGAGAATCCATTTTAAAAATAAACTATAAAATATAAAAATTTTACTTTTATAGACAAATCGTTTATCGTTTTACAAACTGAAATTTAGTTCTCTCTGCGTCATGTGTTTTATATGATTATATAATATTTAATTTTAATATTTATGAAAAAAAATTTTTTAAATAGTTGATAATATCAAATGTTAAATTATTTTATATTTACGTAAGAGTTTAAAAATAATTCTGAATCTGAAACTTATATAATATTGTTATTTATACAATTTTATTCGGCGAAAAAATAACTCAAAGGAAATCCAGAAATAGTAGGCTGGAAAATTGAATTCCGGAATATGGAACCTATATAATTATAGATCAAAGGATATAACAAATCAGGCGAAAATATTGTGGTTCCTTTCATTAACTCAACCGAGTAAACTGCTCCGAATTAAATTATCGGCTTCAGACATCATCTTGAATAAAACAGTAGTGATGTCCACTAATGATACTTTTATACTCAATCAGGAAAGGCATATCATATAATTTTTAGTTAGGAGTCCAAATTATTCACAAAGCATATAAATAAATCCATGTATTTTCTCATAAAATAATGAAAAACTTTCTATCTACATTATTTTGCAATTCCACAGCTTTTTTACACTAAAACAACATTCTTTTTACGGCATCTCAACATTATAACTCATCTGATAACGTCAACTTTATCTATACTAAGGTTACAACAGTAAAGTCGAATAGAAATGCCTGCCTTGGGGTGAGATTTAGGGCCATTTTAAAGCGATCAACGTCTTCGTTTACACTCAAATCGTTAGTGTGTTGCATCGTAAATCTACTACGGATTTTACTGACATATAACTAGACCATCCAAACATTAAAATAGTAAGCATTAGATCGATAAGTTATCTAGCTAGCCTTTTGATTATCTAGATAACATAAATCAATGACGAACATCATTCCTCAACTGATATTCTTCCGGATAGGAGGGGGAAAATCAGTTAGAGGAGGAAAATTCGATAAAATAAATGGGGTGGACGTAAATTTTAAATCGTTATTTCTTCCTGAACGAGAGAAAGGGATGGCTCTGCAAAGATATTGCCCATTTTTTCGTAATTTAATTAGCATAAAAAATAAATTTCTATACATTAAAGAAGTTTTAAAGATTACGCTAGAAAATGCCACTTGCATTGTTATATTCAAATAAAGTCTCCCCTACCTCTCCTAATTAAAAGTGCAAACGAAAGTTTCTCACAAACATTAATCACAAGATGTAACCGTGACTTAAACGAATTTAGCCAATGCCAATTCAAGAACTGAATCAGAAAAATCAATAGAATACGTTTAATCCGTATTCCTTAGTGAAAAGTTTAAATCCAAAATTAATTTTCAAAAACAATTTTATTAATAAAATTCTGTTTTTATTTCAATGCTGTCACTTTCAAAGAACAGACATTTTTTAAAACTGAATAAGGATATTAAAATTGCTAATGATGCAAAACACTATATAAACAGAAAGATTTTTTTTTTTATTATTATTTACACTTCATATTAAAAATTTCTTTCCTGGTGACAAAAACATTTTAAATTAAATTTTATTATATAAATAATAATTATAAATTTTAAATACAACATAAAAATCTACTTTAATATCGAACATTATATTAAAAATGACTGTAAACAATTAAAATTTATTTTAACTGAAATAATAATATTCCATAAATAAATAATTTATGAAATAGCTGATACTTTATTGTTCATTAACAAAAGAAAACAGAATTAAATTTTTGAAATTCATTCAATAAGACAATAATGAAACTAAAACTTTAAAAAAAATCACAGCACATCAATAGCATTAATAATTTATAATTCAACAATTTAAACAAATACAGAAATACGATAAATCTTAAAAGGAAACTAAAAATGTTTTGCTAATTAATAATAAGCAATTATTTATATTTTCATAACAAATTATTATTATTATTATAAAAATAATTTAAGACATAAATAGCTACTGCATTGATATTCAAAGTAACGCAATGATGTAAAATCTACCATAAAAAGTTAGAAAATCGGTCAGTATATTTTTCTATTCCCTTTGCGAATATAAAAAACGAATACCGTCTTATAAAATGTTCTCTCTGTGGAATATTTACTTGTATATTTCTTGGATTCATACATTAACTAATACTTTTTCTAAACCATCATTGGAATTGCTTTTCAAACTTTCGTATTTTATTTCAGTCTTTAAAGTAAATCATAAAAATAAAAAAATAACGATTCTTAAAGTTTTATTATTAATTTAATAAAAAAAATTGTTTAATTTGTCATTAAAAAGCCTCTCAAGCACTAACGTTTTACATTAAATAATATAAGTTAGAAGCCAGCTGTGGTATCTGAATAAAAATATTAACAAAAAAAATAAAATAAAATAATAATTCGATTGCTTGTGAATTTAACTATTTAATTTTGTTTATTTAGATACATTTTATTTTTTAAAACACCAAAATTAATCTGTCTTAGAATTACTCCTTATCAAAATTTTAATAAAAGCAATCAAAATTAATACAAAAAGTGTAACAAGTAATAGCAACAAATTGCCAATATATTACTACTTTTATTGAACTTTTGGATGATATGGGCATTTTTTAATTTATTATTTTATTTAATCAATGCAAATATTGTATGTCGCAATGACTAAAAATATATTCTGTATGTGCTTTTTCAACATATCTTTATGGCGACGATTAAAACAGGAAGAAAATGTATTGTATATTTTTAAACCGTCTTGCTCACCATTACGAGGATAAAATTCTAAACTACACTCATTAACATATTTACTGTAGTAAAAAATGATCATAAATATAAATTATATCTCGTCATAAGATGAATCCTTACGAATAGCTTAACATAAAAAATTTTATGATGTCAATGCATAAATCTGAAAAAAAAAATGCATCCAACGACGTCAGTTTATTGATTACTTTGATAAACTTATCATTTCATTTTCTAAATTTGATCTTTTCTGTTTTTGAAAAACAATATTTAATAAAAACTTGTTTATCAGTAAGAAGTCAAAGACATCGAATTTGCCTAAATATCCCGCTTTTTTCACTTCTGATTTTCAGTTCAAACATGTGATGCTCATTTTATTCGTGAGATAACTTTCTAAGATAGTAAAAATTCTTCACTAGTCTAGCACCATCTACGTATTTCGTTCAATGAATAATGCATATTTTTTATTTATATTTCTGCATACTAATTCTGGAAGATGTTCTCTGCCAATAGCGATCAATACGAATACCCCATTTTTTCATACTTTATTTTTCTTCTCGATTTATAGACAAGAAAATTCATTTAACTGTTATCATCTTATTATGATCAATTTTACTAACATTTAAAGCGATTTTCTATCTATTTTCAATTGTAGTTGCTCAGTTTTCTACACCTTCCACATGTTATGACATCATTTCTTTCTTCATTTTTGTTTTTAAATTATCTTCACAGTTTTCTTTTGTTATTTTCTGTCGGAAATTGCATATATAATGATTATAATTACTTTTACTCATGTTTACTGCTGTATCAGGACGTCATACTGACTCGCCACATAATAACAAACGTTCTAAATTTCTATACACTTTTAAAGTATTCTTTCTAAAATTTATTTCACATTATTGTTATATGAAAGCAATAAATAATTATGTCAGCATCTGTTTTTAATTTTTATAGGTTAAAAATTCGAATTATTTTTAAGTCGAGTTCGTAATAATTATTTTCTTTATATAAACTTAAAAAGTATTAATAAATTACTACTTTTTAAGTTTATATAAAGAAGAGTACACAGATTATTTACGTATATTTATTGTATTAGATATGCAGCATTAGTCTATCCAAAGCAATCTTTTCTGCCGGAGATTAAGTTTTAAATGCTATATATTTATTCATAACCATAATGCTACAAATCTACGATCTAATTATCTCCTTAAAATGAATTATGAATTGCAATATTTTTGTTAGTTTTTGAATCCACTAAAAAGACTAAGACTTTAAATAATGTTATTCTGTTATCAGAAAATACTTGAAATAATTTAATTTCAAAAATTAGCATTTACAGGAATCCTCGTTAGTTCGAAATTTAAGGGACAAGATAATCGCGACTTCGAATTATCCGAGATTTACATATTTCTGTACAATATGCTAATTAATAACAAATAATAATAATGTAAAAAAACTGCGGGTAAGTAGCACGTGTATAGTGAAACCTCACCGGTTGCCAGAGACGTTTAATAAAAATTAAAGAATTCCTCGAAACGTAGCCCAAATTATTTTTAATAATACATATAGTTAACAATGTAATAGATGAAACGTAATATTAGCATGAATTATTCATTACAAACATGTTTAATAAATAATTCAGATTTAAACGAAACTTTATATGTATTTTATCTCTAAATATAGGCATACATTTAACTTGTAAATCATTCTATTAAATTATAATTACAAATGTATAACAAAATTATTTCTGTTGAGAGCTTAGACACTTAGTATTTTAACATACTAAGAATAATATACCTTAAGTGCTATATGTAAAATCAAGATAAACAGTAAAACTTTGTTAAGTCGAAGTTTAATGGTAAAAACATCCAGACTTCGGGTTAGAGTTTCGAGTTAACAAGTTTAATATCGAATTTTCCAAATTTTTCTGTGATTGTAAATTTCCCGTTATCAATCTGTTGTAAATTTTCCGTTATCCTTTTGATAACGGAAAATTTACAAGAATCAGTTCGCAGAATGATTACAAAATTGTACAATTTATCGCGCTTTTGAGTGCATTGTCAAGGTGCCCCTTTGTGTCCCAATCAAAACGCCGGTAACACACTGTATCAGTAAAAGGCTGACATGAGGTTGTAATGGCGTGATGTTGCGTTGGCATGAAGCCGTAGTGTTTATATTAATCGTCTGTATTCACGTGGAATATAAGAGAAAAAGAAGATCACGGACCTATCAAAGAGTGGAAGAAGAGGTACAGGAGAAAATAGGTTCTAGTTAAAAGTGCTGACAATTTCGACTTAACGAAACCGTAATACTGTATATAGAAAACCCTGTATACTGTGCCCGGGACCTATAGACAGCTTCCAGTTAACGTAGTTATACTTAATGTAGTTTCACTGTATCATTAAAATTTGTTTCAAAAAGATATATATTTTTAATAGCACAGATGATTAAAGTTATATTATATTTGTAAGATATTGTTTAAATAACTGTTTTACAATATAATTATGAAAACAATTATTGTCTAGGTATTACAAAAAAACCCTACTTTATTTAGTTTACTTTTTTTCAAGTAAAATATGACAACATGATATATATGATACAAAATATACTATTCAACAAAATATATATAGTTTACTATTCTTAAACTATAATTTTCTTTAAAAAAGAAAGAGGGGGAAAATCACAAAAATATTTTGTAACATATAATAATGACATTCTTCAAAAACCATCTCATTAAGATCAAATTCTTACGCTTATTTATTATCTGTCTAAATAAAAACCAACAAAATCACTCTACTGCACGAAGAGTAAAACAATATATCAATTAAATAGTAGGTCTACGCCAGAGAAACTATTACGAACAGCAATTTTAAAAAAGCATTAAAATGGTATATATAACCGCTTATTACTTTTCTATGTGTTAGACAGTGTGTCCGCGTTCGAATATGTTAATTTTTTAAATTTTTGCCATCTGTTGACGAATACGATATTTACAAAGCAGAATATGTCAACATCGTATGGTAAAAATTTCACTTGCATCCAGATTCAATCAATAGTAATTGCGTGAAAAACGACAGCACTTTCTGACGTTGGTGGGAAAATGACACTTGAACAAAGAGCAAATATCAAATTCTGTCATAAAATTGAAAAACAGCAACAAAAATATATCAAAGATATAAGTTTGTGGAAGTAATCGTGCCTGTATTTTTCGGTGAGTTGCTCGATTTTGAGATGACAGAATGAGCATTAAAGACGACGAAAAGACACCATCATGTCCGCACACAATCCGTGAGGCGATCAAGTGGAGAAAGTGCGAGAAATATTTAAATCTGATTGCATCACAAGAATTCCAAAATCTTCTGTCTATACCATTCAGACAAAAGAAAGGTCTGTGCACGCTTCGTTCCACACGCACTTTCTAATGACCAAACGGTGCACAGAGTGAAGCACGCGATGGACGAAGTCAGAGGCCAACAACGATCCAAACTCCTTAAAAACCATTGTGCCTGGTGGCGAGACATAATTAATGGCTCATACTGAAAGCACTAAGTGCCAGAATTCTCAATGGATTAGTCCGGACAAAGACAAAAAAGTGCGTTTGCAAAAGAACAAAGTCAAAATAATGTTCATCATTTTCTTTGATTACCACGGCTTAGTTCATAAAAAGTTCGGGGTCGACAGTTAACGGCAATTACTATTTTGATATTATGCAACGTTTGCGAGTCTGTATTCGCCGTGTTCGTCTACAATACCGCAAACTATGGAGCTGTTCGTTGTTGCATGATAACGCGCAATCCCACAGATCGAAACAAATAATCAAATTTTGCTAAAGACATCTTATTACTTGACAATTCACCATAATCACCTGATTTGATCTCGGCTAAGTATTTTCCATTTCCCAAATTAAAACTGAAGTTGAAAGACTCGTTTCGATATTTCTGTCATCCAAAAGGTTTACGACCGCTATAAATACTGTATCGAACTTCAATAAGTTTATTTGAAAAAAAAAACCTTGCTTTTGTTATTCTTATTTAACCAGTCGCATCGGAACTTGGACACACTGTGTATTTATTTTAAAAAAGTTAAAAATTCTATTAAAACATTTCATAATTAATCAAGACGTAACATAACTGTCAATCTTATGCCAAACAAGAATACAATTAAAAGTGTAACTAACTAAAACTGTTTAAAATCAACGACAATAAAGAATTTACAAATGCAGTATTATGAATAAAGCAAGGAGTGTTGGACATCTCTATAACATCGATTTCTAAAAAAGGATTAATATGTTGGTACGGTTAACAACAACGTTCATTTATAAGACACTGCAACTTAATATCCTAGTTAGTGTAACAGTCAAGACTGTATATCCGTTAAGAGGTGTGGCTCCCTTCATAACAAATCTACTTTCTTAGAAATCATTTGATATTTATGAAACTAAAAGTTTAAAAATTTATGCTATTTGCCTATCCTAGTACTTCCGTTAAATAAATTTTACATATTAAGAGTATCGACCGTCTTGTATATTAAGAAAAGTATCGTATAAGATTTCGTGATTTATAATAAATTCAGAAAATTAAATACGAATTGTTTAATGTGATATAATTAAATAAACTAATCATATCATAAAAAAATTATTGCTATTATAAATATTTGCTCTTACATTGCTACTTATTATATACTGTATATTGCGCTCATTCATTAAATAAATGAGCCGAATATAACGTTTTATTAAGATTAAAATGTGCTACTGTTAACAAATTTAGTAAATTGCTAATATGAATTACATTTGACAAAGATTTCACGTCAATAGTCTATTAATTACAATATAAAGATTAATAAACATAAATATTATACTATAAAAATGTGTTATCTGATATTAATGGTGTTTTATTTATTATTATTATTATTTATGATAAAAATTTATCGCAATTTTCATATAATTTTTGTGAACACAAACCAAATCCTCGGAATTCTAAAATATTACGTAGTTTAATTTTATAAATTAGATTTGTAGATAATCGGTATTTAAAAAGAAAATGGTTATTACATAATTAAAAAGTTTAAATAACACTAAAATAAGATTAATTGCCTAATGCAGTATTATTTTTATACAAAAATAAAACTTCAAATAATAAAAAAAATGATTAAATTAAGAAACAAGAAATTTATTAATTCCATTAAATAGTAATGATTCAGTTTTAACTCGTTATTTTTAGAAACTACAGAATTCATTTTATTAAATTTAAAATATTTCGCTTTTTCCTTTCATATCTTAATTAAGAAGGGGAAAAATGAAATATTTTTAATTTAATAAAATCTATTTTATAGACGTCAAAATATTGTATAATCGTATGAATTCATACATAAAAATAAAACAATTTTCAAGAAAACGAGTGTTAAAAATATATTATATATCTTATGATATATATATATTCTAATAATAAAAGAAAGTCACAATATATGTCAGCTTATATATATATATATAAGCTGACATGTAATCAAGATACATTTCGAGAGTAAAATAATTACACAATGTTATAAAAAACTGTTTAAATTTTTAAACAACATACTCATATTATATTAATGTATATACTGTAAGTTTATTAAGTGAGCACATAATCAAATATTTACACTGTTTATTTCGTTACAAACTTAGGCAAATATTATACACTTTTTGAAAAGAAATTTAGGTTATGAATGTTTTTTAAACGTATTCAGCAAATTAAAAATAATGTTTTAAGTTTTAGTGTTCAAACAAAATTATTCTTAAACATATTATTTCCATATTATATATATAAAATATGAGAATACTATTGATATTTTATTATATATACTGTACATATACAGTATATATAATAAAAGAAAGTCACAAATTTGTTTTCTTGGCAAAAAAATTTTTATCATAATGATATGTACATTTCAAATCGGAGTTTGTAATACGACACTTAAATATATAAAATTTCCACACTTCACACTAATACAATTTTGATGGATATCTGACGAACATTTTTCAAGCAACCCAGGTGTTAACGTTTATATCAATAATCCAAAAAACATCAAGAAGTGCTAGATGTTCATTAATACCTATCTGTAAAGTTGTTGAAGGCTGTTGAACCGTTTCAGAAATAGAACATCCAACTTTTTTTCGTGTTTCTTTTTTAAAATTCTGTTTGTATTCTTGTCGGTATGCAAGTCAGCGGAAACTTCCTGACTCTCTAAGTAAGTGGGTAAATGATCCTTCTCCAAATGGTATTACCAGAATTAAAGAATAAAGAAAGTCTGCTGTCTGACGCTAATGCGAATTAAAATATCAAAACGAGTTTTTCATTTTATGTAACCGCTGGTGATACTCTGCAGAGTAAGCAAGGTCGATGCTACAAGTATGACGAATTTTAACATAAACAGATTAATTTTTGAATGCAAATTTCTTCAAAAACTTTTAAAAAAAATAATATTGAAAAATTCTTATAATTAAATTCTTTTTATAATGAAAATAATTCAGTTTTTGTAAGCAATTAACTAAATTATATCAAAATAAAACCAATTTCATTTTATAAAAACTAAAATACGAAAAAAAATCTTTAACGGAATTAAACTATGACATTTTAACTTTTTTATATTTTATAATGAATTTTTGAATTAAAAGTTTAAGCATTAATCATAAATTTGATATTAACTTATCATCCTAAAAAATGTCACTAAGTCACCACCAATTATGTTTAGTAGTTAATAAGGTGTTAGAACAACTAGAAAATTTTAAAAATCAATAAACAAATAATTAACTTGTAGCAACATCTTAAGCACTTCCAAGAATTTTTTTTGAACTTTAATGACTTTAATTATCGTATTGGAGAAATAACTTATTATCAACGATAAACTTCTTTTTATCTCGTATAATCTACGAAAAATTGCTTAAATCACAAATTATTCATTTATTTGGTAAAATTCGATTAAGCAACTAAAAATTCTACATCAGTTATCTATATTTATATCTATTTTATATATGTAGCAATGTCTTCTATGAAATATTACAAATAACAACGCATTATTTATTCGGAAAATTTCGATTAAATCGCTAAATATTTCAAATAAATGTATATATTATTTCTCGAAACAAGGATTATGCAATTCATTCCTCTAACCATGCTTTTATATATAAATTTAAAAATGCAGCACCATTTAAGGATTCTATCCGAATCGGAAGTAAAGTTGATATAAATTATATTGATATTGCAAAAAATAAATCTATAACAAATATAATTGTATACAGTTATGTTATCAATATTACTATTATAAAAGATAATTATAATAACGAAATATAACGTTATTATAAATAAACAATTACTAAGGTATAATTTATAAGCTTTATTGTTCTTTAAAGTTGAGCATCGTGTACTCGTTACATGATCTCTCCAGGCGTTAAGCCCAGAATTTTTGGACGAGAGAAGCGGTACCATCTACGGGTTTCATAGGAAATGTAAGAAAGGTTGATAAGACAGCACACGAAACAGTTGACTTTTATACTCGTGATTCGACAATATTTCTTAATGTTAAACATTTGAGCAATTATATATTATTTTAAATATGAATTATGAGTAAATTTGTGCAAAGAAATTAATAATACAAGCAGCTTTTTATAAACAAGTTAAACTGCTAAACTAAGTTTTAAATGCTTTATTTTAAAAAAAAACAGTACTTATTTAAAATAATTCTTAGAAGATAATTTTTTTTTTGTTTGTTGAAGTTACTTTTCTACAAATTTAATTACAAATTAAATTTATGAAAACGTAATTTTGTGGTATGCATATATATTAAATATTCAATATAATTTTTTTAAAAATAAATTCAATTCAGATAATTTATAAATATTAATGAAATCAATAAAAGATGTTCTTTTTAATACTTATACTGGTATATTAGGCCCATATAAAAAATATTGAAACCTAATAAATATTACATTGTTCGTGACAGAAACCGATTTTCTGGACAGACGGGCATAAAAGAACTAGCCCATCACAAACAGGAAAATAAAACTAGTTTAGCTTCTTTCACAAGAAAAAATGCAATGGTTATTTATGTTTAATGGTATAAAAGCAAAAACAGCAAGAAATAGCTAGTATAATGAGAACATATCAAAGATTTATGTAAAAGCTTTACTTCTTTCACCTGAGAAAGGCTTTTGAAGTTTCGGACGACAAAGTGTGAATTAGGAGGCTCGAGGGAAATCTCCACATTTTCCACAAAAAGAAATCCTATTTTCATGGGTTTGAATTCATTGGATGTATCGATTTGTGTCTGTTCGATATTCCTAGTTTTGAAATAATCGATAATGAACAGAACTAGAAGGAAATTTTTATTCGGAAATTCAGCATTTCTAGTATCATGTCATTACGTCGTTAATAGAAATTTCAATACGAGTATTTAAACAGTATTAAATCCTAAAAAATTTCTTGCCACCTTTTTTGTTCTCCTTACTCTATTCATCTATAAAAAAAACTCTAAAAAGCAATAATTTATCATCATCTTAAATGAGGTAATAAGAAATTTGACGCGAATAAACCAGAATGAGATTTCTTTCGAAGCGCTCACAGGGAAAACTAATGAGGTTCTAAAATGTTTCCTCCATTAAATAGCCTATCTTATTTAATAGATCGATTTGAAACATTTTTTAATAACAGCTTATCTCAGAAATATTACTTTCGTTACAATAACGATTTATTCTATAGCAGTATTTTAAAATCTTTATTACTAGAATTTATATTTCAACACATAATAGGAAGGCTGAATATTGAGAAAATCTTTTTGAATAGATTACAACAAAGAAATCACAAAATAATTTCAAGATTATTTGTTAAGTCATTTAATTAAAATATTATATTTTAATGAGGAACTAATGGAGTGTCGTCACTCTACACTAGTGGAAATTTCCGTTTGTTGAATTAGCGTGAACGCCGGAAATTAATAAGGCATAAAAATCCCAACAAATTATGTCATCTTATTTCAGTCAAATGGCTGATCTTTATTACAAAATTTCTTTAATTTTCTTTTACAGGTTTTGAATTTACAGATAGATTACGTGATAAAGAGAGTTCAGATCAAATTTAGAGTATTAAAAACCTCATTTGTAAAAAACAATGTCTAGTGTTGTAAGACTTTACAAAAAAACTCTTATAAAGTTGATCATACAGCATTGCATAATATTTTTTTAATATTTCTATTTAAAAAATGAAAATTATAAGTTATGAGAAGGGAATTGAAGTACAGCTATCATTTTTAATATAAATATATAAATAATGAAAAACATTCAAAGAAAAAAATATATAATTAAAAGTTTAAATAATGCTAATATTTTCTTTTATTTTTAATCTAAAAATATATACTTGAAATATTTTAGAATTATATAAATTCACAAGATTTAATGATGAAACTTTCAACACCTGGTCCAATATTTTCTTTAAGGGAAGAAGGGGAAAATCTAGAATTCTTACAGAAACAGCAAATCATTTTGAGTAATTTATAAAGTAGTAGGAAGAGGGAGAAAGAGTAAAAAAGAAAAAAATAAGTGAGACTAAGAATAGAAAAGCAACCACTGTTTGGCAACACTCCACACTGGTTTAAATGAAGTAACGTGAGCCGACAAGGCCATCTGACTGTCGTTAACACGTTACAGCAACCTTTATGAACTGCCTATGAGGACAGGGCGCTGACCTAACGATCTTTATAAATGTAATTTGTGATGTGATCTCTGATATTTTTCTGATTCGAATAATATGCAAATGGTGACTTCATGGAGGAAAAAAATGTTCAAAAAATTTTAGTGTAGTCCATTATTTATTTTCGTGATTTGATTAAAAGTTTAGTGCCAGAAAAAATTTGACAGACAGTTATGTAAATTTATTATATTACCTTGACCATTAATTCTATGCAGTGGCAAATAGCTTGATGGAATGAAAAGCCATTACCGAACTGGATGAGTTTTTACAAAAAATTTTTAAATCTTCCAGTAAGTAATTAATTTTGTAAATACCTATACTATGTATAAAGAATAAACTTATTAAAAAACGATACTTTCTGACTAAATATTGTAGTTAGCTGCTAACAGTTAACTGCTATCAGTAGATGATAGTTAACTGTCTGGTGATTCAGAAGTGTTTTCAAATTCGAAAAAAATAAAAAAAATACGTACAACTGGATTTTCAAAAAATATAGTCTACATTCCCTCCCACTGGAATAAAAACTGAAATGACACCCACCATTTCGATTGTAAACTAGAGAGGGTGGAACCAGTATTGATTACAAGCGGGATTTCAGAAAAGTTCAGAAGTTTCTTTCCTGATGTTGTTGCAAGTCAGACAAGATAATCGCTGTATAGAAACTGTTTCAATGCATTTTTTATTTTAATAAAAAAAAAGGAAAATCGTTTTGAATAATCCAGTAATTTCCCAAGATAAAAATATAATAAATTATTATTAAGATCCTTCTACACTAAAAAAATGTAGGAGTCTAAATATGTTATACGGAAGTAGCAAAGAAATATATAAATAAAAAATTTAAAAATTCACAGTTTGTGGTTTTCTTGAAATAAATAAAATAGAGTTACTTTTATTTTTTCGTCACGATTAATTCAATTTATTAGTTTTTTCTCCCCTTCCTTTTGAAGGCTGGAATAAAACTTGGTTACATTCCAACAAATCAAATTTAAGATTCTGAAAAATTTCAGGATAGTTGCCATAATGTAATTCTGATGAAATTTTGATTAACTTCTAAGATAGAAAACAATTTCTACATCAATATATAATCTATAATTAAATCTATATCATTATCTATATAATTTTTAAAAATTTACATAAATCTAAGAATTATATCTAACTATGAATTTTCTAAATAACTTAGAAATTACTCGTACAGACATATTTTGTAAATTCTTTTAATTTAGTAAAATGTAATATTACAAACATAAAGTTTTAATCATACATTCCTTGAATTCATATTCTTGTTTCTAGATTATCTATTATATAAATGATTCCAATTACGTAAGTTCAGAGATGCATTAAATCAGTAATGATTTATTCCAACATATCTAACCTACATTTTACCAAATTTCTACAAAAATTTTAAATTTATTAAAGAAAAATATTTTAAATCTATTTAAATTATAATTTTATCTGAATTCAGCAATTTCAACGACTAATTAAATCTAATAATAAATATACTTCAATATTAATTATTAAGAAAATAATGAGATTTAAATACAAACACGTATACACATAAAGTAATAATTTTAAACCTAAGATTAACAACTGAGAAAAGAAAATCAATTTTAAAATATTGATTACGATGTGAACGGAAAAAGCTGTTCAATTAAAATTATCATATTCGTCAGTAATTCTTATACAGATCTCAATACTATCGATTTTTCTGTCTAAAGAGATCGAGAGGTCTTTGAACTCTGCTTTTACTGATGGAACAGTTCATATCGAACAGTAGCATTTTCAGTAAAATGAATTAAATTTTTAGCAAAAAAATATTATAAATACTAAAATGTTTAATAATATAGCAAACTACTTTTTCCAAGAACAGAAATGTTAACAAAAATATTGTAAATTTTAAAAAATTGAAGCGCGTTTACGCTTAAGCATTCTAAAATAATATTTAAAGAAATACAAGTAATAAACTGCAAATTTGCACATTATAAATATTAAATATTATTTTAGAATGTTTGAAGCTTAAGCGTGCTTCAATCGATAATAAAATGTATATAAACAGAATTGTTTTACATAAATTGAAGTCAAATTAAACGTCTTTTTTTTACTTTCCTGAACAATTTTTTATGTGACTCTGACTATTTTTGAAATGTCTCATGGTTAAAATAATGGAATACTGCAATTATATTTTCGCAAATATTTACATAAATGAATAAAACAATATGGCTTGTTTCGTGCAAGGAAAATTCTTCCTATATACTATACTGTACAGTACAGTACATCTTTGCCATTTCTGTCACAATTTTTCGAAATATAAATTATTAAAGTTCAAATCACAAAAAAAGCATAAGAATTATATAGTATATATCATAATTTAGATTATCCTAAAACACACAAAAATTAAATATATAATTTCATATTCTTCCCTCTATTGAAAATGTACATAAAACTAGAAAATACAAATAAGTTAGAAAATAGTAAATTGAAATTCAAATAGCAGTAATCATAACACTTGGAAAAATTTAAGAACTGACACAAAATTAAATTTGAATTAATAAAAATTTAATTTTAAGCAAATTTCCATATTTAAATGGATTATTTATCAAAGGTTCTTTCGTTCTGTAATGTCACGCTGTAAGCAACTTTTAGTAGGCAACTAAAAGTTCAGTGAAACTTTCTATGATCCGTAACATAAGAATCAATGCATCTCAACAAAACAACAAAGTCTGGCTTTGTTCCCACTATTCATTCATTTATTCTATATAAACAAAAGTCATTGCATTCAGATAAATTCACAATGTTAAAACAATAAGTAATTATAATTTTAAAAAGTATAAATTGTCTTAAAAAATCATTATGTAATGATTATATTTATTTCTAAAACTAAATAATTGTAATATTATATTACTAGTATTTGTAATCTGTGTGTATGTGTTTACTAAAGGCATATTAATGCACTGACAGTTCATAATTTTAGTTATAAAAATTGCAAATTTTGTGTCTGTGATAAGATGACAGTAATAAATAATATCACCCGCAAACACAATTCAATTTCCATAAGTAGCTAAGATAAACGGACGGTTGCTCTTCAAAAAGGGCAAGCAGATTAATTTTCGTAAGAATACAAAAGAGTGCAGAAGTTACGTCATTCTAACAGATGTTTCCCTTGTGTGATATATTATCTAACAAAAAATATCAAAATTCTATATAATTACGTGAATAAATTTAAAACGATTAATATCGCAAACTGTTCACAGTTCGTTTATATTTATATGACTTCTTGTTAACTTTCTATCCATATAATAAAATGTCGTTACCTATGCACTATAATACATACATTTCCTGAAACGAAAACTTCTCAAAAGAGAAATGAATAAAGTGCTCCATAAAGCAGCTGTCAATGCGAGAAAGGGTGATGTAGTATAACCCACGCTCTGACCGCTTTTACTGCTGAAAAAGACAAGGTATCCAATTGAAAAGGAAATTGGGTAGCATTAATGCCACTCCGAGGAGATCGTTTCATCAGTGGAATCGAATATATCAACCGACTGTAACTAGTAACAACACATTGGCTCATCAATAAATGCAAAATGCAATTCTCAATTCATTAAAAATAAATTCATGTAACGAAATAAGAAAAACAATAACAAAATTTATATACTAAGGAAAAGCATTTTGATTTTCTTA
The DNA here is from genome assembly GCF_030686945.1 of Centruroides vittatus. Classification (NCBI taxonomy): domain Eukaryota; kingdom Metazoa; phylum Arthropoda; class Arachnida; order Scorpiones; family Buthidae; genus Centruroides; species Centruroides vittatus. The sequence continues at coordinate 1,647,214 of NW_027122272.1, read as the reverse complement.
TAAAAACCAGTTATATTAAAATCTTCACTGTATATATTTATGTCTGAATTAAATCTAAAACTTAAAATAGTTTTAAATTTTTAACTAACAGAAAAAAATTTCCTGTATCACTAAAAAAATTATTATTTTTATAAGGTGGAAATATTTCGTACATAAAACTCTAGTATAGGCTACTTTTAATTTTATCAAAATAAAATTTTTAAAAATTGCCGCATGGAATTTATTAATTTTTCATTTAATAAAATATATACATATAGAAAATTTGGACATACAACATTACAGTTTAACTCAAAGTTAGAAAAATATTAAAATTATTCATTAAGATTTTCATTTTTGCCATGTAAATTATTTTAGTTTCCCCTATCAAACAAGAGACAAAGATTAATATTTTTTGGAAAAATTAATCTGCACGGAATATGGCAGCCGTGAACAAAGATTATATAACATTAATCAAAGTTTCATTAAAATTTTATCATCCTTCATTTATATCTTTCATCACAATCCCCCTTGTAGAAGCTGAATCACAAAACAATGAAATGTCTTGAAAGAAATGTAAGTTTCCTTAATTAAAACATAAAATATAAACAAATATTGCACTAACAAAAATATATTTAAACAGAAAATTCATATACAAGATTTTAGAAATTTACTTTTACAACTGTTCGTTTTTAGAAATTTTTGGAACCGTTATGAAAAAATTAACACTGAAATACTATTATTAGTAAAAGTTTGAAAAGACTCGCATACAGTAAATGGAAACAAGAATGAAAATGTCTGAAATAATTTTTGTTTTCATGTAAATTTATACCATAAAGAACTAAATTCGTTTGGGCCCATCTAATAATTTCAATAATGAACAATTAAAGCATTACACGTTTCGTGTGATTTTTTAATCCTATAAGAAATGTTTTTAATCTATTAAATTGCCTTCCAAAGAATGAAGTTTATATACGAATAATAAATTTGTAGGATGTAAACTTCCAACTTTTGATAAATTTTTTATACGAAGTAAGCGTTTATATATATTTATGTATTTAAAATTATTGTGTATTATTTGTTATATAGTGTCTAATATTAATTTTAAAAATTTAAGTATGGAGGCTATTTGAATAAGTTATGTAATTTTTAACATAAATTTTCATGTTCCAAAAGAATTTAAATATAATAAGCCAAAGAGTAATTAAAAAGTTCATATTTTATATTATAATTCGTATGTTACGAACTATAATATAAAATAGGAACTTTTTAATTTATATTATAAATTTTAATATAGATTTTAATTTAATATACATTTTATATTTATAATCTATATTAATAATAATATAGATTATAAATATATTAATCTATATACGTTCAAATATCTGTTTGAACGTATGTTAAAATACGTTCAAATAGTCAACAATTTATTATAAAATTCCATTTCTAATTTTCACAATATTTGTCATTACTTTTTGTAAAACTGCATTTAAATTAATGGAGACCTAATGGTCACTTTATTACTGCTCCACTTTTTAATAAACAAGAAATATTTTATGGTAATTTTTTAATAGAGTAAATTATATGTCAAGCAATAATAATTTTTCGTTTAATATTCAATGTCTTCAAATAAAACGAAATTTTACTTTATTTTGCATAAACAGTGTGAATTTTTATCATCTTGTTATAATGTATATCTATATTAGAGTTTAGTTTAAAAATAACGCTATATCAATTTTAAATATTATTTAATCAATTTAATATTTTATTTAATGATATCTTATACGAATAACTATATTTTATAGTATGTAAATACCGAAAAATTTCACTTCAGTATTTACTGTATATTAAATAAGAAGAAGACGGAAAAAGTCATTAACAACTTTAATCCAAATATGCCAGAGAAACAGAATGATATATATTTAAAAATTTTATATGAGCCATAACCATAATAAATTATATTATTATTCTTTTACATAAAATTCATAAATATGAAGTTTGTAACAGGAAAATATTTGCTCAACCCAATAGGATGTAGGAGGAGAGAATGTAGTAAGAAGGGTGTAAACTATTATTGCATCGTCTTTGTTCAAAGTGTGGATAGTGCGCGACTGTATCAGTATATCATCTTTGTTCTTGTGGTCTGTTGGATTCACCACAATAGACACTTTATTATAGGCACCAAGTTTTAATTTAAACTTAAACATTAAGTATAACCTTTCGACATTTCTTTTATAATGATAAAATCGATCTCTACGATCACATATAATCAACCAGCCATTCAAAACATGGCAGAAGTATAAAAGTTCCCGAAAGAAAATCTTCACTAAATTACTGTATTTCGAAAATGTTCTGTGTTTATAGAAGACGGATAAGGACTTTCTATCTGAATCGATATGTCACTGTCATGGTGTTTATTGGCTCGGTAAAGTGGGAAATTGATTAGTGACACAAGCGTACGTTAAAAGAAGTTCTCCTCTTATCGATCAGGCGAGGATGATTGGTCAATAATGAAAAGGTTCGCATCGGTTAAGAGTGCACATCCTGAAAGTGAAAGTGATCAGAAGTCTAAAGATATCTATTTCTACCCAAACCACTCAATTTTACGCTTTATTTAAAATTTGTCTTTAATATAAAGATCATAGTGATCAACCATTTACAAAGTTATGAACAGAAAAATAAAAGGAAATGCAACAAAAATTGGCAGACTTGGTAAAAGATAACAATATAAGATCTTTTTACTTATAATTCCGAAAAAAAGCATAAATATATAGAATTTTTCAACACTATAATTTTAAACATTAATATTATAGAAAGTAAAAATTTATATTTTTTTATTTTTCTAAATATGGAAGGTATTTAATCTATTGTACTTTTATTATTCTTTATCAAATTATTATTTAACACATTATTAATATGTATTCAACAGAGCGTTTGTGAGAGCAAAATAACACAGTTCAAGAAACTGAAATTTTTATCAGATTTATAAATTCGATTAAAGAATATTTTAAATAATAACAACAAATAATAATTTTAAAAAACTTTTTAATGCTCTAAAATTTAATTAAACATAGGATACCGGAAAAATATTATTACAAATATGAAAATGATATTAAACATCTAAAACTTTAACTTTAATTTTAATTAAATTAAATATTTAACAATATTTCTTTCTGAAAATCTCATAGAGAATATCTCTCTATTTAAAAATTAAATATAAAATTTTAAAACTGAAGAGAATACATGAATCCTATAATTTGTTTCAATCTCATAATGTTTTAACGATTGAAATTTAATATTTAATAATTATATTATTAAATATAAATAACTCTTTTAATATAAGATGGTCTTCAAAAGATAACACTGAAACATTTATTGCGTAAATAAATGATAATGATAATAAATACATTATTATTTTTCTGATCCTGGACCCATTTTTTTTTCTTTCTTGTGGATCTCTTTTTGAATGGAGAAAGACTCCATTGATCTAAAATTATTCCTAAGGTAATAATAATTGTAAAGTATGTCAATATGATTAATATTTCGCTTTAAGTGTATTATATAGCCTATATATATAGTAGAGTTCATGCACGTATGAAAACAACACATATACACACACATACACATTTAGTTATTTAGAATTTTCACAGAAACAGATCTTAGCTTATTGTTGTATCATTTATTAGTATTTTATATAAATAAAATATGTTGAAATTGGTTCAATTCCAATCGTGTCATAACAGAAAAGAATGTTTTTAAGAAGTTTAAATTGATATAAATGAACAGCAATTTACAGATATCGTATAACACTAAAAAAATATCAGGTTCTTTCGACTTGAAATCGAAACAGTTCTATAAACAAGCGTTAACTCTGATGGGTATTATATTCGTTTATATCTGTTGACGAAGATACAGCACAAACGAATATAATGTTGTCATAGCAACGAAGAAAGTGCACTACTTATCCCACGTAGAGTAGAGGTAAAGAAAGCTCAAGGAGATGCGAGAAATACTTTTTAAATCCTACGCTGTATTACGATTGAAAGGCGTCAGTACATTTCTAATCTCTTCAGTAATGTCTCTTCTTGCTCATACGAAGAGGAAAAAAATCAATCCTTAAACATAAATTACCCGTTTCTTTCCCGTTTATAAATGGAAAATATTAAAACAAAAATATATACTAAATCCAATTTCTAAAATTTAGTTAACTTCTACATCGAAAAGGAAAAGTGATAGTTAAATGTGAAATAAAAAAACCCTCGTAAAAAAGTAAATCGTTTTTGTTTCTGGTAGAAGCTTTAAATGCTTGACATTGTTACAAACTTGACACTTGAATAACAAATATTTTATACATCAATATTTGTAAAAGTTAATAAATTACATTCCGAATAATATAAAAATTTACCCAGAGAAAATATTTACATGAAAAAGCAAATACAAATTCTTTTAATGTAAAATTTATTTTCTTAACTAAAAATGCAACTAAAAATAACAATTTTTATATAAAGTCGTTTTAAAATATTTTGTAACTAATATATATATATAAAATAATTAAGCATTGCTATTCAAAATTTATTTCCATTTACTATACAGACACTGAAATTTCTATAAACTATAATAAATTTTAGTAAATTTGATTATATATATTAACTGTTTTCAACTTATTTTATCTTGTTACTTTGTCATCATTTATTTAAAAAATATAAATACATAATATACAGCAGGGACAGGCAACCTGCGGCCCGCATTCATATATTTTGCGGTCCGCGACGCATAAAATGTGAATAAGTATATCAATTTCCCAGCTTAAGGAAGTATGCAGCAAAAATTCAAACGTTATTTTCTACAACTTATGTATGTGAATAGTTTTCCCGCAATGAATTTAGTAAAAATTAAAACAAGAAACAGGCTAACAGACACATCGAAACTAATTTAAAACTAGCAGTGACGAATATTTAACCAAATATTTCCAATATATTACGTTTACATCAGTTCCAGAAGCTAAATTAAGTATACCTATGCTAATTTATAATTATATAAGAATAAATAATTTTGATTTACCGACATTTTTTTCTCTTTCTCTTGTATGCGGCTCGCATCAGTTCAAAAGTCTTAAAATGCGGCCCTTACGTAGAAAAAGGTTGCCCATCCCTGATATACAGCATTGAAATGTTTAGTACTGTAGATTATGTAGCCTATGTATTTATATTATTTTAATATAAAACTCAAATTCACCATTGTAACTATTTAATGTGTTTCATAATTTAATAAATATATATTCCATTACGTCATTTATAAAAAAAGTGATATATACATAACACTCTTTAATGTATTTTATTTTTCAATATATGAAGAGATATCGATTTTTCCCATAATAGACCCGAATTATAAAATGGCAGCTGCTCGAAAAATTTCATTGATAACTAATAATTTATTATAAAACTAAAATAAAAAAAATAACAAGCAAATAAAAAATAATATTTATTAATTGAAAAAAGAAACGCAATTAGAAAATATAAGATTTTCATGGATTAAATTTTCTTTTTATTACTAATCATTGAGTCAAGTAATCAAAAAATTCCTGTTCTCGTTTAAAAAAAACAAGTATTTCTAAATTACTTATTAATTCAAAGCAATTTTACAGGTATTAAGATTTTGTTTTTCTTCTTGCAACATATACGATCAACAAAATGGAAAGAACAGGATGAACAACTAATTAGTGCTTTAAAATTCAGCCAAGGATGTCTTCTTACACCTGTTTAATTAATGTGCACTTCAGCGGTTCATTTAGTTAATCTATAATCGATATTAAGACTTTTGTGAAAAATTTTCTTGTCAAATGTTTGTAATTGCTGTTTTAAAAAGAATTTTAATAAACCAATGCTACTACAATCAAGAAATATAATAAACTAACTGGTTCAAAAGTTACATTTATCAAATCAAATATCATTTAATAACTAACCTTAATCTTTTTTTAAAGTTCGTGTATAGAAAATAATAATACATTTATCTGATAAAATTATTTTACGTTAAAATTTGCAATTTTAGTAATTTCAATTGCTCACACTAATTATTCAGTAATTTTCTAAAAAATATTTATTAGCTTTTTACTTTTTCTAGAAAATAATAAGATAAAGAATTTATATTTTAAAATATTTAATTTAAATAACGAAAATAATCCTGGTGCATTATTCAATATAAATATAATATATAATTTCGATTTTTCAATTTTAAAAAAACCTATAATTTCAAATCACCAATTAAACTTATATAATTTTAGATTAGTTCCTATAAATTTTTCATACTACGAAGATTATTTTTACATTTTAATGATGCACTATATCATAAATATTCATATTAATAATACACTGTTAATATTTCGTCTATAATTTAATTACTATAATTGATTTTAAGTGCGGTATATTAATTGAAATAAATAATTAAAAGTTAATGGCTTTCTTCATAATTTCTAAAGAAATGTATTCAGGTCATCACCATTTTACATCAAAATAATTATAGAATAACTAATTTTCCTTGTGGATCAAAGTACACTCTAAGATACTTCAAAAGAACATCTTTTACTTTAATCCTTTTGACATTGTTGAATGTAAATGAATAAACTAAATTCTGCATAAACAAACTAAGAATTTTTAAGGAATATTGTTTAAAATATTCTGGTTGACTTCCCTTTTATTAGAGGAAAAATAAGTAAGTATGAAAATTTTCTCTTTGACAAAAATATTAATAGAAAAAAAATCTTACAAAAGCTCCTGCGGGATTACGTATCAAAGCGGAAGTATTTCTTTAATTTCTGTCGAGGAAACTAAACAGTTATTCATAAATTTCGTAAAATATAAATAATGTAAGCATAACAAATAATTCAACAGTCCTGTAAATTTTCATTATTATTTTTTGATAAATTCAAAACTGTATTAAGGAATAAAAAAAATAAACGGAACAAGGATGGTAACGGGCAAACCGCCAAAACTGAAAATGGATATTCGTTTTTTAAGGCATATTATATCTTTTCTAATCCACCCTTAATTAATTTTAATATAAATAACCTCAAAGAAAGTGAAGAATGCATCAATCACAGATGAGATAAAATTATTTAAAAAAATAAAACAAGAAAAAAAAGAAGGAAGGAAAAAATATATGACAAAGTCTTGAACCTAGAGGGTGTGGGACACTTGTTATGTGTGTGACATGTTTAGTAACGTGACTGAAACAATTTTGGCTAGTTTCCCAAAGAGAGATTCCAACGCAAATACGTCATCAAAACTGCTGTCTGGGTGACTCAATGTAGTCCCAGTCGGATATCTGAATCAAATTCATTAATCAATGTTCAGAATATTAATACTATACAGTCACCATATTTACAATTAAGCCGGTTAATATTGAAAAATTTTTTACAATTAAAATAGAAAAACTTTTAGTTTTTTCTGGCACAAAATCTGATTACTCAATAAAGTTGTTCTCTTCAAAATCTAAGAATGATCTTCAAAATACATATTATTTTAAAAACCTAAAATGAACAATTCTAAGTGGAAAAAGTCATTTTCATTTATTTTATATCGCATTTACTATTTTTATATCTTCAATTTATTAAAAATAGATAAGCTTATCATTACTCAATAAAGTGTAATTAGTGAAATATATGTTTAAATTTCAAATAAGTATTGTATTCGTTAGACTCAATTTAACCATTAATATTTAAATTAAGATTTCAGAATATCAATAAATCATTATACTAAATACTGTATTATCTTTCAAATCTCGAAAAAACCTGAAAAATCATTTATAACAAACTATTAATTATATAGTTTCGATCCTGTTTAACTCAGTCACAAAATTTGAAAACAAAAATTTATTTATAGTAATTTTTTATTTATTCTATTTCTTAATATAAAATGGCCTCAAAAAACCCAAATCTATTTTAAAAATCAAATTTTCCATTTACAGTAACCATTTCCTCTTCAATAAAGTAGATCAATTAAGAAACAATAGAAGAGAAAATTTAAAACAAATTTTAACTGTTTTAAAATATGAAATATAGTAATTGTAACATTCAGATAAAACACTGAACTGGTCGTTCACCCAGTTAAATACTTGACGCACTCGATCCTATGAAAAGAAACAAAGTCGACAACGTAAAAAAAAAAAAGAAAGACACTCGTACTTCAGACGATAAACAAGCTAATAGACATCGTCCTTGTTTCTGATTCTGACTGTCCCTTCACGACTTAACTGAATATGGCACACATCAGAGGGGTACATTCGTGTGACTTTTTGCCTCCTGGATTGCCCCCTGGTTATAACAACTATAATAAAAATGATTATTTTTAGAAATTGCAAAATTGAACATTCTAATAGAATATATAAGTGCCTAGTACCTTATCATCAGATATTTTTAAAAAATTATCTGAAAATAAGACGTTAAATTATGATTGATTTCCGTATTTTAAGTGTACGATAATACTATATAACTGCCTTTAGATGTAATAATATATAAAGCTTATTAAAACGAATTCTCACAATATAGTATATCAGAAATTACAAGTTAATATCTATTGAAGAGACCAAATGAAATTCATCATTTTGACAAAACAATGGCGATTTATTTGACAATTTCAAGTCATTCAAATTATCATTATTTTACCAATTTATAATTAAATTGGAATATTTTTAAGACTTGAAAGTCATTTACCCAGTATCATTAAATACAAGTTATTTACAATAATTTTGTCATTTCGAGATGACTTGCCGAATCAGAATTTCAGCAATTAAATCATTAGATTCTACGTAATTAATTCAACAAGTATGAATTCTGGAATCCTTCCGTAGAATTTATAATTCTGGTTCGTGTGATAAGAATAATTTTAAGATAATTAGAAGTTTACTTAATTTATAAAATTCTTTGGCTTGTTAATTGCTATTTGATGTTTGGAAATTTATTAATTTAAGTGAGTTCTAATCCTGTCAACTGAGAAATCGTTTATGAATCATGGCTTTAAGATAATCTTGATTTAAAAAAAATGAATTTCGAGCTCCAGACCGAAAAAAATATTTAGGTTAAATCTTTCTGATATATTTGATTGATGACGTCACAATCATCCTTATCTTTGGAGTGAATGTAGCAAACATCCAATAGACAGCCGGATTTTAGCCGCAGTCGACCATCTTGGTTGGACAGTTGTCATAGCAACCTGAATGACGTCATTGAAATCAACACCAGTCTGACAATCGGAATGGTTTTTCTTAATGACTTTGTATAATAAACTAACTATAATATAAAGTTATTAGTGTTTATATACTCTCCGATTTCGTTTGGTCCAATTTAAAAATATAAAGTGAACAAATATAAAATTAATTCAGCAAATAATTAAAACATTTTATAAATCTTTGATAATATTTTTCTTGTATGTTTATCGCTTTGATACAACTTATCAGTTAATGTTTATAATATTTTGTTATTAATTTTATTTAAAAATAATAAATTGCTTTTTCAATGACGTAATCGGAATAGCTACATTCCGGAATAAATCTTTTTCTCTTAATTAAAATATTTAAATTTCACTTGCATTACATAGCTGTAATCGAAAAAATACGTACATAAAAATTTTTTTAAGTTTAATTAGTTGCCATAAAATATTTTTTTCGCGTTTCTCAAATTTCGACTGTAAAACAATACATAGTCAACCATATTTATATAATAATTTTCTTTGCTTGAGTTTAAAAGCATAAATTAAAATTCAGAAAATCATATTCTACGTGTTTCTGCTTGAATGCTTTCCAGAAATAAAACTTAGCTTACACGAACAAAAATTGAATTGTTGCCAAATATAATGCAGTTTCAGAAATTCAAAACATAAAATGAGAAAATAATATAAAAGAAAAATATGATAAATCAATTTTACAAATACAGTATATCCTATCATGTTTCATTGGAAAGATAACTGTTGTACTTTTGTATAACTGTAAGAATAAACAGAACAGAGCTAGATTTTATTTATTACATTTAAAAAATTAGATATGAATTCCTGAAATTTGATGTATTGGTTAAATGACCAATACAATAAATCTGACTGTAAAATTATAACTTCAATTTCTTAATATCCTAAAATATGATTGATTTAAATTGTGTAAATGTTCATATGATATCGTGGCTTAACATTAATAATATTTTATCACTTGCAATATAAATTGATCCTTTTTTTCATGTTTTTACTCTAAAGTTTCAATTTATTACTTCTAAAATAATTAAATTTATATGTAAATGTTGGTATACTTTTTAAATTAGTATTACATATTAATTATATTTAATGAGCATTGTATATTGTTTAATCCTTCTTGGTAAATTTTTGTGATTCAATATCATAATGTGTTGTGTAGAATTGCAAATATTTTCTATTTTATGAGCTTTAAAATTTTTATATAAAATGCAATCAATCATATTATTAACTATTTCAGCACAACAGCTTTTCTCCTTTCAAATATCTGCATAAAGCTATGTTTTCAATTTCTGATTCTATAATATAGCATAAATTTGATATACAGTATAAATTTTCTGATTGCAATTTGTATTTGCCAAAAATTAAGAGATTTAAATCCAAATATTCAGGTTACATATATAAGTTATCATTCAGAAATTATATCTGTTAATAAAAATGTACTTAAATAAATTTTAGAAAATAAGACCTTAATATAGACTTTCAATTAAGTCATATCCATTTTGAATTATTATGATTTGCCTCTAATATTACAAACAAAAATACTTATTATTCACAAATGTTTTTTAAGAGTCAAACTCATGACTCTAAATAGACTGTGAATAATGCTTGATGATACCAGAAATTGGTATTTTCATTATTCTATTTATGTTTATAAATAAAATAAATTTGTATAATGAAAATTGAAAATAACATAACTCATATAGTTTTCTAGAACTAAAACAATGGAAAAATGAAAAATTATAAAATTACAGTTTCTGTGGTATTACATTAAAAAAGTATAATGTTACAATTCTAGGGATTTTGTAAAAATGCAACAAACCAAACTGCACTTTTTTGACAAAATAGTTCCTTAATGATGAAAATATTATCATCAATTAGCTTCAATATAAATAATATCAAAATGAAATAAAATGTAAACTACTTGTTAAAAATGCCAAAAATAAGAATTTATTAAAAATATTTTTGGCACAGTGTTCATCCAGCTTCAGCTAACTATACCTAACTAAAAGGAAGGGCACATCTATGGCAGACTGGACCCAGGATAATGATATGTGGTCATTCCAGGTCAAGTTTAGACATGCAACTCCCATTGCTATATATATTTAATATATTTATATATTAAACAAGTTGAACAAAAAATGATAAAATCATCATTGAAAATGATAAAATTACTTTTAGAATATGTGATATTTGCTTTAATATATATATATATATATTAAATAGATCTATTTCAGATTGATAAAACTCAATATCATGATAAACAATGTATAATCTCTAATAACTTTCATTCATATTCTTACAACAGTATTGGTATAAAAATTAGCATTTCATCATATACAATTTTATGAACTAAAAATAAAACCAATAATCTTTATTTATATCAATGCAATGGAAGAAAGATGATGTCAACAAGATTCACCAAATCTGAACAAAATGATTCATGTGACTGACTAATTCAAGCTATTTTTATTGGTATAAATTAGAGGTTTCAAAAATAATGTTTTATGAAATTCAAACAACTTTGGAAATATGAGACAATCACCATAATCAATAATTTTTAATACATTTTAAAAAATTGGTTTCATCATGTTCATCAATACATTTTTCAACATTAATTTTTGTTTTTAATTCTTCAAAAATCATTGTACACAAGAAATATAATAAAAACAAATATGATGCCTAAGAACTTAGATATTATGTAGTTTCTTCATTCTGTTATATATTATTATGGTAATCAATGGTAAATTTTAAAGTATTTTATCACTTGAATCAATTTTCAATATGCAGTACTATATTTATAATTGCATTAAACATTTTTTAAAAGCTATCCATAAAATTAAAATGTATTAATTAAATTAATTAAAAATTAAAAAGCAACCAAATCCAATTAATCATTAACAAATAATTATCTGTCACTCTTTGGTACATAATCATTAACTTAATTAGCCTAAAAATTTGGCAGTTGTTTATGGTTATTGAAAAAAAATTAGTAATTATTTATATTAATTAACTAATTAAAGACATTAATAGGACAATATATTTGATCCATAATAAGTCATTGTTAGTTAAGATATTCATCATAAAAAACTATTATATTTATTTTTAATATCAATATTATATACCAAGGGTGGCCAAACCTTGTCATGATAGGAGCCATATACTGCCAATCATAAATGAGAGCCACATCATCTATTTATAGTATTTTAACTATATATAATATAGTTATCACTGTTCTATAGTAAATATCAGAGTTACTTTACTCCTTCAATCATTTAGCTCCTTCAACTTTATGAATGTAGGGTCAATGTGGTTAAATATGAAAAACTTTTCAAAACTTTTGTAACAGCATTTGTTAGGATGAGTATTTTACAAAGAGAAATACATGACAAGGTCTACAGATGAATACTCCATTAGATTTTAACACCATTTCTTCTGTATGTATGAGAAATGCTAAGCAAAAAAATTTTTTTTGTACTTTACTTTCAAAAGGTAAAATATGAGACACTGGGAGGTGAAAAATGAGACACCCATTATATCACTGTACGGACTTGCCTATGTCAACAGGGAAGTTAATAATGAGGTACTACAGGTTAAATGCAAGACATTTTTATATAAAACGTTGCTCCATGATATTTAGAAATTGATAAGATCAAATATTCATCAGTTTTGAAAAGCATCTCATATTTACTCACATTGACCCTACTTTTTAGTTTTTCTCTGATAATTGTTTGACATCTTTATTATTTCATTCAAAACTCACACCTATAAGAACAAAGAAATATTTTTACTATGATACAGCACAACTAAAGTAAAAATGTTTCATGGAAATTAATGACTGGTGAATAAAATCTGGTGTGTCTCATTTTGAAATGTACAAAACTCAGACAAAAGATGATATATGCAATAAAAACAACTAGCAACTGAAAGCTGCATTTATATACTACATACAAATTTCTAATTAAATATCCATGTCTTTTGTAGACATATACAGAGCAAAAGTTAGTTGAACTGACAGAAAAGTTTTTGCACCTATTTTTGTAGTGTTTCTTAAAAATTAAAAAGACTCAATGAAACCATAGTCATTTTCATTCAGAAAAGTTATATGTTAAAAAGCATTAAATAAACTTTATTTTGTATTAGTACAGGTCAGATCAGACATAGATTAAGTCAAATTTCACAACTGTCTCATATTTTCCCATTTTTTGGACTGTGTCATATTTACCCACATTGACGAAGTTTCAGCTAAGCTTTCAGTTGCCTGTTTGAGGTTAAGTTGCAAGTTACACTTACAATCTCTATGTATATTACACTATGTAATAGCCAGAAAACTTACAAAAATATATATATATGTTAGTAGTATGTACCAAATTTATAAAAAGAAGTTGTATAAATATATGGGAGCCAGAATAAGAGTCTAGAAGAGCTGTATGTAGCTGGTGAGCCACAGTTGGCCACCATTGTTATACAGCTAACCCTTGATAATCCGACGCTTTTGTAATCCAACATGCTCAGTAGTCCGCTGCACCTCCCGTCAAGGTCACTGTAGTCCCCATCCCATTATGTGTCTGCTTGCACAGAAGGATGTCGCGACATGAATTTCCCCACCCAATTCTTACGCGATGACACACATTTCTTGTGTTTTCCGTGAGCAGTTCTGTATGTACTGTATTATTTATGCCTATACATACTGTATGTACATTTATTGGCTTCCATATTTCTTTTAATAAACATGTTTTAGTTAACTGAAATGGGTGTTTCATTTCCATATTAACCTAGGCAGCATTTTACTCATAAAATGTAGGAATATTGTAGGCTACTGCTAGCAAAACATTGCCAAATATGTAATCACTTTCAGTAATCCGGACACTTTTGGTAATCCGACACCTGTTTGGTCCCATACCTGTCGAATTATCAAGGATCAGCTGTATACCATAATGCAGAAAAAGTACTGTAAATATTAAAATCATTCGAAATTAAAATAATTTAAATTCTTAAATATATACTATTCATTATTAATTTTTTCTATTTAGAATTTTACAATCTTTTAATATTAATATTGATAATGATGATAAATTTAAATAAAGTTAAAAAAAATCAATTTTTTTCTTATTTTATATGACAATTATTAAAAAAATTTGCTCTTCCAACAAGCTGATTTTAAGTGAGTTACATATAATACACATCTCAAAGCCTGATGAGTTAATATAATAATCCAACGATCCATTAATTATAGCCATGTTATAGTCCAAATATTTAGGCAATCAGATTATTTAAATAAGTTATTTCATTCAAACTCTGTTCAAAAATATTTATTTCAGAAAAATAAATCTGTAATCATTCTTATATCTAATCAACATAAATTTTTGTTCTAAACAATAACATTTGTTTAGATATCTGTTAGAAACAATATCAAAATAATGGAACTTTCTACTGATTAATCATTTATAATTTGAATAAATAAACTCGGGTGTACAATCATCTGAATACTGTATTTATAATTAAAAATGATTGTTGTTTATGTATAAAAATATAAACAAAATTTACTGATTAAACATTTAATTTTTTTTTAAATTCAACAGTTCATTTTAGATATTCAATCATTTGTATAAAATTGAATGAATAATCAATAAATTTCTATGTAATAAACAGTGTATTTTGTAAATTTGCTTTTTCTTAAATAATACAACAGGAAAAAGTCAAAGGCTAATTTAAAGAAGCCAAAATAGTTTACTCTTTCCAAACTTTTCAGGATTCTTCAATCTTATCTTCAGAAAACAGTACAAAATAATTATTCAGTGAACACTATTTACAATGTTCAAAATACATTGAACATTGAATGTTAGAAAATGTTTTAGTTTGCATTTGTAAGACCTGAAAGATTAAAAGAGCTTTCATTATAACATATAGTAAATTTAATCTTTGAAGTGTTTTTCTTCAACTATTGTGAACATTTCTGAGACTGATTCTTAAACTTGTTTATTAGTTTACAACAGGATAAGTTCTGAAGGTAGTTTAATGAATGATGCCATTATTTAAATGATATAAGATTTATTATAGCATACAACATAAAATGATAAAAATAAAGTTAATGATGTAAACAAAAATTTTATGTAATTGGTCTGTTATTATTCAATACATTTTTCCATGTTGAGAGTAATATTTTGCAATCTATTGAATTAATACATTCATTTTTGATTTTCTGTAAATAAACTTCACACAACAAAATTAGCACAAGAATTAAATTCTTAATCAAAAAATAAAAGTATTAACACAAGAGATAACAAAATGTTATTCCTAATGTGAAAATTAAGAGGAAGAAAAAATTTCTATAATATTCCAATATGAAAATTTTGTTTACATCATTAACTTTACTTTTATTTTTTTATCGTCATCATCATCTTATAAATTCTAACTTTAAATTTAAATTAAGAAACTTTTTATTCAATTCAAACAGTTTAAAACAAGAAAATACATAATAATCCAACAGTAATTTTTGAAATGCAAATTTTTATTTGCTATACAGTTGACTTTTAATAAGTTAAACTTCATAACGCTAATCTCTTGCTAAACAAATCTGATATTATATGCTTTCTGTTGCATTTTCAAGGGGTCACATTAAAGACCCATTAAGACAATCTTGAAATAAAAATAAACATTTAATTAGGTACACTTGGAGAAACATATAAGGTCACTTAACATGTTAGTGCCCTGAAGCCAAGATAAAAAAAAATACAAAAATATAAGAACATTTCACACCTAAAGTAACAAGTTTATTCTTAGATGTGAATTAGCTAATCAAATTTTGTAGACAGTGTTTGCTTTTTAAATTTTCAAAGATGATTTCTAGAAGCTATGTCACAAGCAAAACAAGATGCTTTTAAAGTAATCAAGCTTATGTAAAAATATTGACAAACAAGAAGCAATAGATAGTCAGCATGAAATGCACATAACAGAATCTTTCTGTTTATATGAACATTTGAACATTTTATTATTTTATATATGCACATACTTGAGAATTAATAAAAACACAATGCATTTAAGTTTAACTTATTGCTTGTATTGTGATTTTTATGATCTCATTAAATTAATGGTAATTTCCATAACTAGAAATTTATTTGCTTCATGTTATCAACAGTTAACTATATTCAATTTTCAATATTCTATAAAGGCTGAAAATGGCTTATAGATATAGACAAAACTATTTTTTTTTAATTAAAAAATTGCTGGAATCCTAAAAATCTTTAATTGTTTTTTAGAGTATACAAAAACTTCTAGACACACTGTAAATTATCAGACTTACTTCAGAAGAACCTGAGGTTCGAAAACGTTAGTGAAGAAAGAAATATAGTGAAATTAACACTGTTCGGTTTGCGTAGAAGTAAGTCTTTTTAGAGTATATTTCTCTAATTGAATTTTGTTATATGTGCATACAGTACAATACAGCCAAATTTTCTAACTGCCAGATTCTTAGATTATAATTAAAATCTAAAATATATGATTTAGCTAATAATAATTATTAAGATTTGGTTGTTGTTTATAATGTTTAAAGTTGTTCTGCTCACTGGAACTTGAAATCTCTTATTACAGCCATTGATGTTATTACTTGATCACTAGTCGTATAAAGTTCAAAGGATACATCTAATATTTTTAATATTAAATATTTTATAAAATGTGAAACATTATTATGCAAATCTACATAAAACTTCTTAGACAAGTGTACCTTATTATAATATGAATATTTTAAAATTTTTTTCACAATGAATAAAGTATAATTAAATTTTCATCTAATATTTGTCAGATAACTGAATAACTGCTTGCAAAACTTAAATGGATTCAAGAATTTACAAACTTTAACAAACTTAAACAGTAAAAGTACCAGATGTCCATTAGTAATTCTTCATAAATACTTCAAAAATATCTATAAATTTTATCCACTCATTATACTGCTCATAAAATAAAATCATAAAATAAATTTTCACTGAATTATTGAAATTCATTGTTGGAACACATTAACAAATTCAGGTCACTCATTACTAGGAGGCTATGCTAGTTTGGAACAGTTTGAAATTACTTTTTCTTAACTATATAGTCAATGAAAAATTATCTTGAAATTATTCAACATCTTTCCCAACAATATAATGAAACTTTATTTTTGCATTGTAATCTGTTAAACTGTTCAAAACTGGTTCCTGTCTTTGCAAACACAACTAACATTCTGAGATTTTGTTAACAATAGATAAATCAGAGTTCAAAATAATTTTTTATTCATATAACACAGGCTTTAACTTGACACTGTTTGAAATTTGACATTGATATTGTATTATACATTTATTTATTTGTTTTTGCTGTGCTGGTCCAAATAAATTTGCACAAAGTAAAAAAAAAATTAGTTCTCTGATGATCAGGAGCCAATGCAGAGGAGGGTGGCTGTCCAGGAAGGCAAATTGCTAGAGATGGCAAAATTGGCTGAAGAAAATAAAAATAATAAAACATTCTTAATTTCAGATATTCAATTATTTTATGTTTTGAAAATAATTACATAATTAAATGTGTGAGATCCAACCTCTCAATCTTTCAATTAAAATTACCCTATGAATATATTTAAAAGGGACAGCAAACAACTATCTTGCCCAGGACAGCATAATTGATAGATTGGCCTCTGCTGATGATGACATATAATAATCTTGAAAAATGTTTTATCAAATAATAAACTGACTCATTTAAAAAATTACCAGCACTGTATCTTCTGGACAACAATAAGAATGATATCAAAAGTGAACTGTAGTAAAATCTGCTTATTGTAAATTACAGATATTGTTCCAAGTCGTTTACTGTTATTACAATTAGCATATCCCAATCCTTATAAGTTAAAATACATATAAAAACTTTGCTTATTGTAATCAGAGCTTAGTTATATTTATTATCTTCAGGTAAGTAAGCATTTTTAAGATGTCTTTTCACAATGTCAGTCAAGATGTAGTAGATATCATGCAATCATTAAATTTATCATGTTCAGTCTTAACAAATGCTTTAAACATTAACAGTTTTAATTGATATTTACTCAAGTTTAAATTTCTGGTATTTCTTACTTCAGTTATATGCTAAATGAATTATTACTAATTAATAATTCTTCAAATTAAACTTTTTTATATATTTTTAACTTGTCCTTTTAATTCACAGTCAATAAATCTAGAATTTCCACTAATTAGTGGAAATTCTAGTTTTATTAACTTACCTTGCTCAATGTTATCAATCAATTACCATCATCAATATAGATGAATATCAAAGTAAATACAATGAACAGATTCTATTGTATCTTATTATTTGTTGATTTGTGAAATAATCTTTTATTCAATTGCCATTTTATTGTCACCATTCATCTGAAATTAATTTCTAAAACTATTAATCAAAATTGGAATTTTTCTCTTCAGAGTTTCAAATTGTCAGCTAACAAAAAAATTTCTCAATAGTAAAAACCTAGTTTGTAGACTAATGTTTCTTCTTGTTAACTTTAATTAAAAATCAGTCTTAAAATTATTAAAGTGATCCTTACATATATTTAAAATTGCTGTTTATTGTCAGCCAATTTACAATGTGACTAGTTCTGAAGGTATTATTTGAAGGAACTAAAATAAAACTATTTAGTTGTTTGCAGATATAACAAACAAATTAATGATAAAAGAAATTAAAATTAAAACATTTAGTATTAAAAGAATGTTTAAATTTTGCATGCTAATACAGTTCATTTAATATTATTTTTCTGTACTGTTTTCTAAACATGAAATTATAGAATACTCAAAACATTTTTTAAAAAAACCATTGTGGCTTTTTTAAGTTAGATCATGCATTTACTTAATATACTAGATATATAGTAAAATAAAAAAAATATATGCTGTATGTATTTTACATTTAATAATTAATGAAGTGTAAATTTCATAAATTGAAAAATAATTGAATTTTGTAACTTGCTAGTATGATTTTAATTCTTTTTATTAACAGATGAGACAAATTTATTAACTTCCAAAAATAATGTTTTCCAGTAAAAGAAAACTCTGATAATCTTAACAAGACATTAAAATCTGAATTGATAAACTTAATACCCGATTAACGAATAAGTTATAAGGAATGAGTTTTTCCAGCATAAATAATTAAACAACTTATTGAGTTACTTAATTAAGGAAGACTAATGGAAGTGTGAAGTAAAAAAAAATCTGAGTATTTTCATTAATGAAAAAAAATGAACAATGATGAAATGAATAAGGATATGCTAATAAAAGATAGGTATAGATAAATTTCAGGATGACACACTCAATTAAAAAGAAATATTATTTATAGTTTAATGAACAGTCATACATACTACAAGAGCAGTTATAAGAAAAATTATAATATATAATATAATTTTTAACAGATTTATAAATTTTTAAGTTATAGGATTCCTGAAATAAAGAAAATTTTAAAACTTATTAACAACAAATTTATCTCATTTTCAAAGAATTATTTTACACTACTTTTACTAAATATTTGACAAACTTAACTAATAAATAACTATGAAATTTATTTCCAATTAGCATATACATGATTATCAAAGTGGACACATCTCAAATGTTTTATTGAAACAATAAACAGAATTACAAAAAAAAAGTACAGAAAGTTTTTCACTATATAAAAAAATCAAACCAAAACAAATTTTTCTTTACAACATACTACTATTTTCAATTTAATACCTTTTTTGTTTATATAAGCCCAATCACCATATTTCACAGCATATAATACTAGCATCTATTTCAGCACAGAATATTTGGGAAAAATATAGTATTTAGTGTATTTAAACTGTCCTATGTCTTTGGCACTCAGCCCCAAAATTTTTTCACTGTATCAGATCTGGTTAAAAATTTAAATTAGAATGCATGCTTCTATTTATCAAGGAAAAGAAGAGTTTAAAGGAAGTAATTTACCATTGAAATATTCTACATTAATGCACGAAAAATCTGCTAACTAAAGCAAAATTAAAATAAAATAAGCAAGCTACCAGTATTTTCTATTGAACATAAAGCAGAAGATGAACATAAAAGAAGTTCTTTGCAATTAAAATATCATACTTGAATACCATTCGTGCAAGAGCTGCTTAGATATAGCAAACATCTTAAAATTAAAATACCCAATAATTGTGAATACCAGAATGCTGTAATTTGAGAAATTCATTTGTGTACAATAGATTATTACTTCACAAGATGTAAGGTAATTTTGAGTTGTCATTTTGGACGAAAGTTGGATCTTATATGCTGCAAAATACAGTACACATTCAAATTTTATATAACAATAACCATTGTGAATGAAGATATTGAATTTTTAATTTGCTTTTCATATAGAAATTGTAAAATATGCACAATGTTGCTTATCCTATATTGCTATATACGAGTGATGAAAAACTTTCTGCTGATCACAAATCCACAGAGGAATTTCTTAAATAATTTGAATTATAAATTTTTTTTTTAATGATAATTATCATTAAAATTAATATATAGTATGGACAATATATTAGTATCCTTCAGATTTATTTTCAGAAATATATTTATGTAACAATTCAAGAAAACTACCTTGAATTAAAATATAAAATATCAGGATATATTCTGGCATATATAATGCAGAATTGTCTGTCATCATCAAAAGTAAATAAAAGACCAATAGAAGTTTATTATATCTGAAATATTTCTCATAGTATTTTTTTAGTATTGGAAAATATAAAATTAATGATTTCTCTGCTATATAAAACACTGGAAAAAATTAGCACTCAAATAAATTTGACAAGTTCCATTCAACATTTGATATAAAATTTTAAGAAAATTCAAACTGATAAATTAAATCTGAAGTAAATGCAGACTATCAGCACATAAGTTTCAATAATAATCATGTCTGAGACTGCAAAGAGTCTCTAAAATTTTTTGACTTTTGACTCCTTTAAGGATTCCTTAACCTTTTATTGATCTCCTCTTCTTGTTTTACTAACACAGTTAATAAACATATTAATAATAATAATAATAATAAGTCTGGTGAGCCAGTATTAATCAACACACCAATTCATAGAAAAGATCTACTTACAGTGTGCAAAATTTATATCCTGAACTGTCTACACATGGACTAATAACTTTTAATGAACTGTTTTCTATCTCCTGATCAATTTTTGACTCTGAAAATGTCTTATTAATCCCTGGAAGCCAATATTGACCACTTTGGGGGCCCCTTGTCTACAGTATGTAGTTGTAACTTGATAGCTAAGTATAAAATAATTAACGAAAAAATTAACTGCTTGATATGTTTAAAAAGATTCACAAAAATGATAACTCTGATAATCTCACTTTTCAAATCAAGAATCTAAAAATTTTGCTAGTTGTCAGTTGAAAGTAAATGTATAAATTTAATAATTAAGAATCCTTATTAACAAGTTATATTAGTGAAAATCTTTCATGTTTTTTGGATATTGTATTTATGAAGGTTATAAAATTGTTTACAGCAAGCTCTTAAAGTAGTACTCCTAAGATCACCACACATTAGGACTTATAATACATATTGTTTTTTTCCTAAAAATAAACTTTCAGCTTCTTAGTTATGTTCATTAGTTAAATTAATTTTTTTAGGATCTACAAGATGACTAAGTAAGTCAAGAAAGGAAAAAAAGCTCAAAGCTGTAATAAAGTATCTGCATAAAAAATGTTGAAACTAAAGGAAATTCATGAGAATATAATGGAAATAATAGAAAAAGATACTTCAGAGATAGAGCAACAGAATTAAAACATTGGAGAATGAGTGTTGAAGAAATGATCATTGCTCAGGCAATCTGAAACTATCAACCAGGAAAATATATAAAAGGTTTATGAAACAATACATCAAGATTAACAATTTAAAACTCAGATAGATTAGTAAGTCACTGGACACTGAACTTGAAAATAACTAATTACATTCTGATAGTATATTTGGCAATAAGAAAGATTTTTGCCATTTGAGTCCCAAAACTCCTGACACCTCAGCAAAGACAGATATAATGGACATGTCATAGGACAACCTTCCACTATTTGAAACCACTCCAGAAGATAAACATTCTGCAATACTTTGTAACCATAGATAAAGCTTGGACCCATCATTTTATTCCAGAGTCAAAGTGCAGCAGTTAAAACAATGGAAGACATTGTTCACCCAGGCCAAAGAAAGTAAAGACTGTTGCTTCTGCTGGAAAGGTGATGACACCAGTTTTCTGAAGTGTTGAAGAAACCATGATGGTGAATTGCAAAGAGCCAAACCATCATTGAAGAATATGATCTTAAACTTCTAAGAAACTTTCAATAAATTTTGAAAGATAAACACAGGGAAAAGTTAACCAAAGAAGTGTTGTTTTGCCAGGATAATGTTCAAAACTACACATCAATACTTGCTGCTTACTCTTCATAAATGTGAGCTTGCACTGTTACAACACCCTATATAATCACTTGTTATTGACCCTTCATATTATCATCTGTTTCCATTTTAAGAAAGAATTTATCTGGTATGCATTTTGGGATGAAAGAAGACATTATTAATACTGTGGGAATCTATATTGATATTTTTGACAAATTACTTCATTTGGAAAAAATAAAGACCATACAGCACTACTGGAAAATGCATGTAGACCTTCAATGGAACTATATAAAAAATATCATCATCATCATATTTTTCCAAGATCATTCTTACACAACAAAGCTGAGAATCTTTGGAATACCCTTGTATACAGGATTTACATGAAATCTAATGTACAAAATACTTGGTCATTATTTTTATTTTGTTTAAAAATATTTCTCTTCTAGTACATATTTTGCAGCTTGTGGAAAAAGAAAGAATAAAACAACAAATCAATAATCATAGTGAATCCTTTCAGTCTAAAAATACTGTAAACTTCACTTATTACAATCACAAATATTGTTATAAGTCAATTTGTGTTATCAGAATTATCAAGTCACAAAACTTACACATTAAAATACACATATAAAAATTTACTTATTGCAATCAGAATTTGGTGATAGTTGTTATAATTAAAAAACGTTTATTTGCTGAAAATAATGTTAAGCTTTTGTTTTGCTCTATTAGCCTCAACACATGACTGATAACATGCAATCATTATCAGTCTTAATCACTGCTTTAAAT
Organism: Centruroides vittatus; assembly: GCF_030686945.1. Classification (NCBI taxonomy): domain Eukaryota; kingdom Metazoa; phylum Arthropoda; class Arachnida; order Scorpiones; family Buthidae; genus Centruroides; species Centruroides vittatus. The sequence goes on along the minus strand of NW_027122272.1, from coordinate 1,623,833 downwards.
GTTAAATTCTTACCATTGAAATTGTTGTTTGCTCATAGTTTAAATTGTTGGAATTTCTTACTTCCATTATATGCTGAACAACACTGGATGAATTAATAATTGTAATTAATAAATCATTTCATATCCTTTTAATACCAGAGTCAATAAAACCAGTATTTTCTCTTATTATAATCTTTATTTATTTATTACATTACTAGCACATAAGCCAGGCGTTGCTCGGGCAAAAAGTAATGATAGCGAAGGTTAAGATTATTACATTATAGCCAATCTTACCTGTTTTCACAGAATGCAAGAATTAGGTCCTCCTGTTTCCAACTAATTAGAAAATTTGTAATGGATCTAAAAATATGTTCAATTTCCCACAAAAATGCAAAAAACTGCATCTGTGCCTATAACATGATTTATTAATGTAAGTGTTAAGAGAGAGCAATGTGCTCTCTTAACACTTCCATTGTTAGCACTTCCATTGTTAACACTTCCTCTGTGGGGAAAATTTCAAAAAATCCCTTCTTAGTGTACATTCTCTTGATGTACCCTGTTAAAACGCAATCAAAAACACAAAAAACCGCATGTAAAATCGTATAATAGAAGCCACGTTCTCAACGGTAAGCCTTAATTTTGTCCCTCTCCCCTGTGGGGGGATTCGACATCTATATAATAGTAAGTATATAAAAACACGCGTGTATTCGAATGCAACATTGTGTCAAAATTTCAAAACAATTGGTGAAGAACTTTCAAAGATTTAAGATTTTGAACAAATGAACAATTACATTTTTATTTATATAGATTTATTTATTCTTAATACTAACCAATCAGTTATCATCATCAATACAAATGAGTTCCAAAGTAATTACAATAAACAGATTCTATTGTAATTTCTAAAAGCTTATTAAAAGTTGTTTCATGAATCTTGGTCAGAGCTGCACATAACCTAAATGTGACTCTAGAGTACTTAAACAGAGTATACATTGGTGTCTTGAGATGGTTATCACATTCTGTTAAGTTCAAGTAACCTGCACCCTTCACATATTAACATAGACTTGTCTTTACTACAGCACATCACAGCAGTCCTGAAATCGATTTCCAGAGCAGTAGGCTTCCTCCTTCAACTTCAGATTCAGTTAACTTCAAATTCAGACTGGTCGAAAAATCCCAGGAATTTTTTGGGGTGGTCCATCTGGATATGTCAGCCTCCATCCCTCACCACCTAACTGCATTATGGACCTGTGCAAACCCTTAATGGGCTGGCTAAAAAAAAGGACCCTCTTAGTGCAGACAGGGTGGAGAATTAAGAAAAATGTACTTCACTATTTTTAAACAAATACATTACTTATCACTTTATAATTTTATGTATATTAAGATGTCATGAAAAAAGTACAGAAAGCCCAATGGGGGCCTGTTTTGTAAATTTTGCACAGGGGCCCCATTCTTATGTAGTTAAACCATTGCTTTGAATACTTACACACTTTGAAATAACTCTGACAATAACATTGTTACCAAAATAAAATTAGATCTAAAAAGAGACTACCTCAGCTGTACTATAATGCATAAAAGAAAAAATGAAGAGGCTACTGAATTGTCTATCAGAAAGCAGAAACAAACAAATCTTAAAAATCATACATACTGGCATAAAACCTAGGCTTTATCAATCACATCAAATAGGAGGAGCAAAATACATTGTAACATTCATCAATGACAAAACATAATATATTAACATAGCTTTCTTCAAAGAACAAAATGATATACTGGAAGCCTTCATAAAATTTAAAAACTGATCTGAATGAAAAACTGGATAAAAAAATAAAAATTCCAAGAAGAAATAATGCAAAAACATAGCTAATTCATAAATTCATCACAAAAAATGAAGTCATCAGGCATCAGCTAACTGTAGAATTTATTCTACAGTTAGCTGATGCCTGATGACTTCATTTTTCTCTACACTCCATAACAAAATAAAACCCTGAAAGAGCAAACAAACGTCTCATAGAGATACACAATGTATGCTCTTGCAAACAAAATTATTTCAAAATTTATGGCCAAATGCAATCAATGTAAGTACCATAAGCCTACTCCTAGCCTAAACAGCATAATACCTACATGTTTACCGAATAGATATAAACATAGCTTATCACAATAAGATTTCGAAGAAACCTTCTTCGTGAAACAGCTAGAGCTTTTTTGTTAAGAAAGAGAATAAAGAGAAAGGTATGTCTTCTGAGACAGCCAACAGATGGTATAAGACAGCTGGGAGAAAATGGCATAAAAACTTAGATAACCTACTGAAAGAACTATATATATGGCAACTAAAGTGCAACCTGTATTTATATTACACGAGACAAGGAAGATCTCATTATAATCACCATTTATTTTAATAACTTAATAATCTCAAATAAAACTACAAAAAAAATTAAAACAAACAGGGAATATTTTCAAGATAAAAGACCAAGGAAAACACACTACTGTTTGGAGATTCCAGTTAAAAAGAACCAAACTTCTGGAAGAACTATCAACTTAAATAAAGCAAATTTACTAACAATCTTCTTAGACGACTTGAAATGGAAAATGCAAAACCTGTCTAAACCTCACTCAATCATAATGAAAAATTAAATAAAGGAATGAGTTTTCAGAATGAAGAAGAGAGAAAAAGAATGAGAAATAAGTCTGCAAAAAGTGGACTTACTGCAAAAAGAGTTGTCTTTTGCAGTAAGTCCACAAAAAATTATAAACTAGTCTACACTAGAGACAATAAGCAAATCACTGGCTATTTGAATGCTGATTAGGGAAATGATGTAGACAGTAAGAACAGTAGCATCACGAAGAGTGCAGAGAGTGCAGACTGCACTGGATGACACCATCAGAGGGGGGGTATTACCAAAATAAGTCTCTAATATTTTTGTGACATGATTCAATAGAAAGTTATTATTTTAAAAATTTCTTATAGTCAGTTATAACAAAAACTTTTTTTGTAAGCTGGGAAAAATAAATACAGGCATCGATATCTCTACAATGCTAAACTCTTCTAATTTACTTTTTTGAATCTTCTAATGCATTCTGGTCAGAGCTGTCAAATTACAATAAAAATACAAAAATATTTTATATTTCACAAGTATAATATAATTACAAAAATAAAAATGAAGAAATAAATGTAAATACATGTAGGCTGCAGAATTTTGTAACTCAAAAGGTATAATTTTAATTTTGCTAGTTGTTTACGTTATTGCCATTACATTCAGTAATGTATGGAAATTACAATTTATAAGTAACATTACTAAAAACAAAAAATATTATTAAAAATTCTGAATCCTTTATCTTTATTCAAAATCCTTATAAAGATCCATGTAGGAGGTGACACCATAAGTTATGACACTGGGTGACACCAATCCTAGTAATGCTGCTGGGTAAGAAATCTCAAGACAGATATGATTGTATTTTAGCAGAAAATGTTATATCATAAAAATGAAAGAAAGAGAATAGTAATTCTCTCAACTATAAAAGTGAAATATATTATCAGAATCATATTTAAAAAGTATTACACTTACACCTAGTAACCAACTCATTAAGAATCCCCTCCAAATATTCTAAAACATTTTTTATGCTTTGATGTAGCTTATCACAGTGTCTCAATTATTGATACCTTATATTTGTTACAGTAAAATTAAAGTATTTTACATTTAGTGATAAAGTATTTTATAAAAATTATCTTTAGCTAATTTTAACTCAAATAGTCATAAGAGAATATGTATCAATTTATACATAGTGTAATGAATATCTTTACCAATATTTAGAGAGATTCTAGGGTCAAAAAATAGCTTAAAATCTATATATGTTTTTCAAATTGTACTTCATTTTTGAGTTCTGATCTGCCAAAAAATCTTATCAGAAACCAATTTTAAACCTCTTGCCAAAATGATAACATTGTTTGTTTTCCACTTTAGTGTTTCCAACACATACAAACTGAAGCTTTATTTTAAATGTTGGAAATTGTTTTTGAATACATGGAAACTGAACTTATACTACTATTCAGGATCAATTGTTTTTATAAAAGTAAACATTCACTTCTGCAGAAGACATTTTGAGTCATTCTTGTAAATTATTCTATTTAATTTTATAAAAAAAAAAAAACAAAATGTTATATAAAGTAAATTTACATTGAAAAACTTGTCAAGTTCCAACTCTTTCACCCCTTATTAAAACAAAACGATTCCTGGAATGAAAGAAAGCAAGTTGGCACAGGAGGTGCTGAGAGAGAAAAATTTTAGGCAACAAGAAGAGAATCTAGCCCATGGACTAATGGTGTGTGGCAGACTGTATGGTGGATTGTTGAGTTGGTGTCATTTGTGTATGTTAAAATGTGTTTTCTTTTGTGTCGAGAAATAAATGTGTTTACAAGGTTCTAGTGCATCGTCTGACTTAATTAATGGACCAGGACTATGGTCCCTCACAACTCTTGCTTCCCAACTTTTATTTTTTACTATAAAACAGGTAGATTCTGAAAGATCTTAAAGTGTATTAGGCTTTATCTACCATTAGCTTTATCTACCATCAGTAGGGCTTCCATGGGCAACATTTACTTACCTCAATCTATTGACAGAAACATAAAAATATAGAAAAATTTCTTTAAGTTTACAATTCTAGTGTTAGAACTTTGGCAGGGAATTTGAAAAATACAGGCCAGATCTCAAAAATGAAACAGAACTTCAAAAATGTTTCTAGAGAATTCAAATTCAAAGGTTCAAGTGAGTCCATTTTTTGTTATATACAAACCGGTGTGCAGTTGCTGATTTATGAATTTTAACTTATTTTGGCCCTTAGAATCTATCCCTAAAATATTGACATAGAGTTTTTTACATCCTGTATATTAAAATGGCATAAGGCAGCTTTTACAAAAAAATAAATAAAAAAAAGTGATATTTGTGTTTATATAAAATAATAAAGTAAAAATTTACTTATTTATAGTTCAATTTTAGAGTTCTACTTAACTATTATAAAAGTTTGCTATGTTGCCAATTCTCTCACTCAACATTCATTAGAGTACTTTACACATAAGTACTTTAAGACATTGCCTATTAGCCTAATTACTTTAATATTTTGTATCTGTAAATGCTAACTTCATTAATTTAAGTCTTAAAACACTTTAAGCAGTCTAATCTAAACAGGTATTAGTTAATTGTGTTATCTGCTACTTCTGACATTGGTCCAATAACAATATTTATATTGTATTGTTTTAAATATAGTTTTAAATTAATTACATCATTCTATTGAGATGTTTGAATACAAATTTAAAAAGATTGAAGATATAAAGTAACTGTACGGTAACTATAATTAAAGCCTCTTCATATAAAGTGCTACATCTTCCAACATTATAGTAAACACTGTAGATGAAAAATTATATCAACTTTTAAATCATATAATGTATTATTCTAAACTATGGCTTTATATAATTTTCATAGCTAAGTAAGGGCTTAATATATTTAATATACAATCTATAGTATAATACATTGAAAGCACTCCAATATAATTTTTCTATATTAATAACCTTTGATTTGCTTTCAATTATTGATTTAATTTAATAAAGTTTTAATAAAAAATCTAATTACTAAGGAATTTATAGTAAAAGTATTATTTACAATAGTAATTTGGTTTACTTATTACATTTAATTTTTACATTCATAACTATAACAAAATTAAATAAAATATAAATTTTGGAATAAATTAAACTGTATTGAATTAGTTAATATCAAGTTATATTTTTAATGATTCTACAATAAGAATATATTAATAAAAATTAACTTTGCAAAAAGTAATCATATAAAACATGAAAACAATTGATTTATTTATAACTGCATTTTTAATTTAAAGAATTACCTATTTTATTATGTTCAAAAATCAATTCAATTAACATAACAGTTACTTTTACTACAAGTTATTTTTACTATTAGTTTTACATAAAATTACAATAACTACTTGCTGCTTCTGGCATTTTACAAAATTTTCTGTAATTTACACTTTTGAATGTATCTCATTCATCTTCAAAGTCAATTCTATTTCAAATACCTCATCTACCTTTTCAATATCAGTGAAACAAATCAATGGAAAGGATATCAAAACTTAAAAAAATGGTAAAGAGTAGTGTGATTTGAATAAAGATAGAACATCAAGAAGCCATTGAACAATTAAGAACATGGAGGTTTCAATTTAAATTTAAATAGGTAGATGAGGTATTCCAAACAGAAGCAGCATTTGATGGAATTTGCAAAGTTTCATTTGGATTATGACGATGGAAGAAATGCATCTGAAAATGCTTAGATTATAGAAAATTTTGTAAAATTCCAAAAGCAGGTAGTTATTGTAATGTAACATTTACTATTCTTTCCAATCAAACTAAAATATTTACTTATTTTAACTAAGAAAATTCAAACACTTAGAAAATAAGACACAGTATTATATTAAGCAATTTTCAAATAAATTCCTTTTTTACAAAATAATTATAAATTTAAATACATTTTTTTCTGCTAATTTTAATTTATTTCTTTTTCTTTTCTTTTTTATTACCATTAATTATTTCTGCTTTCCACAAATCTAAATCTTTGTGCTTGAAAAAAAAATGAATTATATCTTGTAAGATATGGTAATTATTTCAAATGAGAATTTATAAATATTGAATAAAGTACAGTTTAGTCTATAAAAACAAATCAAAAGAATTGAATTAAAAAAAAATTATACATATTAATAATATCTGATATAATTTGAAAATAAATTTAAGATTATTATTATTAATGCAGTACAAAATTACAGAATGTTTGAAATTACCATAATATTAAAATGTCAATTAAAATGTTTAAATAGAAAAGATCTTTTCAAGAGATTTGAGAAAAAGAAATAAAAAAATTATAATTATAATAAATAAAATTTTTAATAAATCAATTTTATGAAAAACAACAATGCAAATATAGAAAATACCTATTTTACAAATCTTTAAATGGTGTACAAAAATAAATTAATTTGTATAAAGATTTCATGGTCATCTTTTCTATATTTATTTAGCAGTTTAGACAACTCATTAAATTATAAATTGGTGATATTTAACATTATTCAATTTTCAGATTGTAAATTCAGAAAGAAATCTATATATATATATATATTTTAAATATGTCTGAAGAGTAATATTCACTATTCAATAGTTCTTAAATACTTATCTTAGAGAATTTTTACAGACTTTTTATGTATTATAATAATACTTTCGGATATCAGACGACGAGTTTCAAAACTTATCTACGGACCGTTCTCTTAAATTTAACAGTTTTAAACAATAAATTTCAAATTTAATAGCTCGTATTAAGCATAACAGAGTACTGTAACAGATAATCTGCTGTGTATTAATCGTAATACAGTATGCTTTTTCAAGAATATTTTATTAACATAAAAGAAAAGACATTTCCCAATAATTAAAAGATTGAAATGATCATGTATTTAAAACCATTAGTTAATATTTAATACCAAAATCATATCAGTTATTAGCTATTTATAATTAAATAATTGAATTACCAGTAAAAGAGAATAATCAAGTTTAGGATAACAAATTATTTATCTATAAATATTTATAAATTTAAATATAAAATTTATATTTACAAATGAGTAGATAACAGCTCAGTGTTTGGTTATTATGAAATATAAAAATAAACTTACTTAAACTCTTGGAATTCTTTAAGAAGCTGTTCTTCCTTCTTGGATTGCCCAAAGAAGAAAACCAATTTCCTAATTTGTGGCTTCCAAAGTTACTAAAAGTACTACTCTTGTGTAACAGTTTGATATCCATGATGGTTTCGACTAAACTAGGGGCATCAACTTTGATGTCTCGGATCCAGAAACAGATGGGTTGAGTACAACTACACCAGCACACCTTGATTGTCAGTATTGAATCAAATGTCGTAGCAAATAAAAAAAAAACAAGTCTAAACACCGGCGGCCGTGTGATACAGAAAGGCCTTCACTCGGATCAGTGCCACATTGGCACCGATCTGAGTATTAGCCGATTTAACCAATCTATTAAAGATAACGATCGAATGTAGACGAGTAGAGCCTTTTTTATAAATAATTTCCGACTTCCCTTCCGAGTTCTTGCTGAGTTAATAAGTATGTTCTTCCCCTGTGAAATCGGACGAACGTCCGTCCGAGACACTGCCGAATAGTTGACTGACTCACCTAATCCAACAACCGGAATAACCGACTGGAACGACTGGTCGATTGCCTTACGTCAGTAATGACGTCGGCGGTCGATGTTTACAAACTTGGTGATGAAAGAGATTTTTCTTTTTACACGTATCATTCATAGTTTTTATTGATAGGCGTATTTAAATATGTAATTATTTCGAAATAACTCTTGTGATTACGCGCTAAAAATAGATTTTTTAGCCATTTATATTATAATAATGATATAACCCTTTAAATATTTTTAATGAAAGTTTTTAATATTTATCTTTAAAAATAATGATTCTGCGTGTTTACGGGATAAAATACAATATATTTTAAATGAATATAGTATTTTAGCGGATTATTAAAGGTAGAAACGTTACCGTAATAGAAACAATGAGAATGAACGAGTGGATAGAATGCAATTTTTTTTTATTTGTTTATTGTTATATCTTTTTTCATTCAATTTATGTCTCGTAAAGACAGATTGTTGTTTCATTATTTTATGAAGGCTAAAGTGAATTGTCTCTTATCACTGTGCTTATTCATATATATTTCTTTATCGGGGAGGTGGGTTAGGGTCATTTCCGGGAGAGAAATGGACTTTTGTATAACCGTACATAAAAATATTTCATTACACAAATAAATGTGCAATAACCGTGAAATTCTGTTAAGTACATATACGTAAAATTATATAATTATAACCTGTAAATTTCTTATAAAAAATTTCGATTTTTTACCAAATTATATGGGATAATTAATTTGTCTCTCGGAGATACTGTATTTCATTTCTAATAAATTAATAAAAAAAGTAAAAATTTAATTATAAATTAATTTGCAACTTTTAATTAAATTAATACGGGAAAATATAAATTTTTAATATTCCTTAACGCATAATTTAATTGGCAAATATTATTTATAAATTTGTAATTAAATTCTGTAGCTGAAGTTTTAATTTCGTAAGTTATTTTGGTAAAAGTGTTCATAACTAAAAACAAAAATAATCATAATAAAAATAATAAATAAGATTTAATTTACAGTAATTAAACATTTTAGGATAAAATAATTGGAGAAAATTATTCACTTTTTATAAAAACTTTTTTACGGGTCTAATAAAGTCTTTAAAAAACGCACATTTACAATGGGAGTGTATCTATGATTTAATCGATAATAGGAAATTCAATAATGACCACCGACGACCTTGACCTAATTTTGGGGGTCACGCAATCACTGACTTTTTAGTCATTGAAGATAAGGAGAAAAATTCAAATTACACGAGTTATAAAAAAAAAGAGTCCAGTTATGCATAGAACAAATCTCATTTCAAGCATTCAAACGAAAACTACCAAGAAATCCTAAAGGATTATGGCGACGCCTTCGTCGCATCGTTTATAAGCGTTTGAGATAACTGCAATGCTGTTTTGCATCACTTGCGTAACGATAAAGGCAGATTACATCTTTTACAATATTTCAACCTTTAAAAATTCCTTCATATCGTTCATCAAAAATTAAAAGTATAACATTAACGTAAGAGCGACGCGGATGTTATACACTATAAAAGGTAAAAGACGATCGTTTTCGTTAATTTTAATTAGCATATTTATAACGAGAATTGCGCTTAACAGTTCTTTTCCTATATCTTGTAATTTGGATTTTTTTACTTTCTTCCTACTTTCCAGTTAAATTTGGTAATTTGTGAACTTCGAAATTCAGGTCATCGTTATCGATTTAATATGTAAAAATATTCCAATTTTTAAACTTTGTATTTCTATACTATATATAAGTATTATATACTGTATTTCTAAATTAAAATAATTGAAATTTTATTTTTATTTTTTAAATATATCTAAAATAATTATGAGCCTAATTACATAACCTAAAAGATAAATATGACCTAAGGTGTGTGTATATATATATATATATACATATATAAATATGATAACATAGACTTACATATATAAATATGATAACATAGACTTACATTCGTAAATATGATATATAAACTTAGGTGTATTAAAATTCGTGTATTATTATATATCAGCAAGCAGATATACGATTTTCGAGTAGATGAGCATATCATATTTCTTCCAGAGTCTTATATAAAGGTATCGTATTTCTTATAAATTTCATTGTCCATTAGAAATTTCGTGCCTAAAATTTCTAATTGACGTTTACACGCTATGTATATATAATATTTTAAATATTTTAGTAGTTACATATATATGTAACTATTTAAAATAACATTTTAAACTTTGTCTATAATTTGACTGAAGTTTTATGGAAGAGCGACCATGCACAGAAAATTTAAGCTACTAAAATTATAATCACTTTGTTTATTATATTCTTAACGAGAAGTTGTTTAAATAAATATTTTATATTTACTCTTAACTTCATCTATTATATTTATATATTTGTTTAAATGTAAATGAATTACAAGCCATTCCATGCTGGATACATTAAAATTGTTATTTTAATCAAATATGAAGTTTTAATCAAGGGGTGAAAAATGTAAGTTCAGCTTGCCCTTAATTGAAGTAGTAGATAATTGTTTGATAATGCTTCCTTATTTGCAAATTGAACGTATTTAAGATGCCTAAAAAGCTGTATTTTTTTCGATTAATTTAATTTGAAATGAATAGTTTTAATTGATGAGTAAAATATATATTAACAAATAAACATTTCTTTAATAATAAATAGTATTCCAACTTCCCTATAATTAAAAATAATTTATAAATTATTTAAGACAAGCCAAAATCTTTATATTATTTACATATGAATTTATTTTTATGCAAAAATTAATTGTAAATGTTTACATAATTGAAGAAAAAATAATTATTTTCAAAATTTAATATATAATTTTTGTTTTCATTTATTCAAGATAGTGTTACAGATATTATGTAATATATCAAACTAATTGATTAAATCTATAGATATTTATATGTTAATAAGTCTTTATGAAATACTAATAATGAACGTTTTGTACAGAAAAAAATATTTTTAATTTAGTCAATTCACTTCAAATATATTTAAAATAAATCCTGAAACTTAAGTTTATATTCTTTAATGTTTACTTTTTATTATAGGTTTAAATGAAAAACTTTTGACTTAAATCACGAAAGCAATGTATCATCGTACTGAAATATTTTATTATTTTCTATTCCTTAGTTTACGCTCAAAAATTTCAGAACTTTAAAAGTAAATGTAACATTTTAGCATTGGAATGATTAAAGATAATTTATGAAAAATTGTAGTATAATAGAATAAAATCGCAAAATCTCCGCTATCTCAGTAATAAATATTGAACAAAATGCGGATAGTCATAAAAACAAATTTTATTGCATTACCGACCAATATCTGATGTATTAAAAATTGAAAGTATAGTACTTTATAAAATAACTTAGTTTAACTATTAAGGTCGATATAGTTCATGTAAAAATACATAATGCATTTTAAACTATAAAATTTATGATGGGTCTAAAATTTTTACGATAAATAAATTTACAATTTAAAAAACTTTTCTTAATATGTTTAGACAAAAATCTTTATAAAATGCCTATTTAAATCCAGTTTATCTAGACAAAAATTACCTTCAAAATTTTAGTTTTAGACAGCTGTTCAGCACTATTAATATATATAAATATATATTCTTTGTTTAAACAGAAATCTGAATTTATAAATTTTTAATAAACAATTCTGAAAGTAAGCGGTATATTGAATTTATCTTTTAATATAAGCTTATATTATTATTTTCAAAATAACATAAGTAAGTTTTACTAATAATTACAACAGTAATAATTTGTTTTTTCTGCAACGAAAATTAATTATAAAAATTGCTAATAGTAAACATAAACAACATACTTCTATAGAATCATTAGTTACATATAATTTTGACTATTTTTAAATTTTAAAAAAAAATTTAATAATAACTTCACATAAATAACTTTTTGGTAAATAAATCCTAATTTTTAATTATGCGACATAATATTCCTAAAAATAGTGACTTCTGGCATTTCTAATAATAATAATATAAAAAAATCTAAGTTAAAAATAACTTCACCAGTTTGCACATTAGTACAACTGCCTACTGTCTCGTTAATTTTAGGAAAAATTAAGTAAATATAACGTTTCTCATTTTCTAGTCAGTTAAACGAAATTTATAGAGAAATATTTATAATTGTGGTAAATTTTTAAAGAAATGTCACTTTTTTTAATTACTTTCTATTAATTTTTGAAGTAATGATGCTAAAATCAAGAAATGTAAAAAATTGAATCGGCATTTTTGTTAAAATGAGCAATAAGTGTGTCTTACAATAAATCTTAAATATGATGATTTGTTAATTTAAATATGCAACGAATTTTTATAAAACCATGCTTAGAAAAATTTTAAAAATTTATTTATGTTTATACTGTTTTCAAATATTTGTTAGAAAATTTTCTTGAAAACTAAACAAAATTTTATAATAGTGCTTTGAAGTAGTAATTATTTACATTACATCTCGAGATAAATTCAATATTATAACATTGGTTATCGTGTTAAGTTCAAATTTAAATATTGAAGTTTAAAGTTAATTGTAATTATTAAAGGAAGAATGTAAGAGAGAGAGAGAGTTATTTTAGTGTGAACTCGTTATAAAAGAACTTTAAAAATTTTTACAATCTTTAATCCAAACTATCAGATTTATATAAAGCTATATTTGCAAATGCCAATCAGAGAGAAGAGAGAGAGAGAGAGAGAGAGAGAGAGAGAGAGAGAGAGGTGTTTAATTTCATTGCAATATCGTTATCATTTAAAAGTGATATAGGCTATATTTATAACTATACATTTATAACTTAATATTTTTACAATAAGAATTATTAATATCAATCAATATTTAATAAATTTTAGCAATGAAAAACATTACAAATTCCGCGAAAATCTCGAGTTATGAAAAGTATTACAAATTATTTTTAATAAAAATTACTTACTTCTTACTTTTGATATAAAATTAATTGTTAATTCAATTAATTACAATTAATAATATTAATCTTATTTAATATTATGTTCTATACTTTTTTATATTGTTGTTTTCATAAATAATATATGATGTCATATTTAATTGAATAATGTATTTTTGCTTAATGAGAAAAACAAGCAATAATGAATTTTTTAAAGGTATAACATCTTTTAAATAAAATATATTCTTGCTTCTATATTAATCTGTTCCATTTTACACTGAGTAATTAACTGTTTTTGATTAATATTTTAAAATTAAAACATAAATAAATACATTATTAATAGAAATAGGTAAAAGAACAGTTTGCTTCGTCGAATATATTCCAGTTATTTTATCTGATTAATTAAAATATTAACATTGCTAGACTGAAAACAAAAAAAAAAAAAAATATGGCATTAAGTAAAACAAAAGTCTGGCATCGTTACAGGGCAACAATATGCGCTTTACCTCATCAATTGTAGAGCTGGTTATCGTGCAAACTTGAATTAAACTCATTAAATATGTAGAAGATGATAATAAATGTAACAATATCATGGAACTAGCGAAGTATATTGAAGTCTAAGCCAAAATGAATCTAATTTTAATGTCCTAAAACGACAGACACTTTACAAAGAATACAGTATTTGGGTAGCATGAATGTATTGTCAAATTTCTGTAATCTGCTCTAAATATTTAACCTATGTGTGATATTGATATTTTTCTTTTAAGTCTTATTTCCCTTCAAATTTTAAGATTAATAACAAAAGAAAACAATAATAATTTATAAATTTTGTTTACTATAAAAATCCAATTTAAGAAGTGATTTTGAATAATTAGGCCTATAATTCAAAATAGTAAGCATAAGATCTATACGGAATCTAAGATGTGCAATAATTGTTGAAGAACTTTTACACCAAAATAATAAAAGAATTAAATCCGAGATAATGTATTAAATATTAGATATACAAATTAAGAATCAATTGACATATTAATAAATATGCAATTAAGTTAAACAATAAAATTTATATTTGAAATAATCTATCATTTTAAAAATTGAATACATGATTTTATAAATTTTGTATTATTCTTTTGAAGTCATAATAAATCATTTTAAGTTTAATTTAAAAACATAGAATTTGATATAACTATTTTTCAAATTATTTGAGCAAATATGTATCCCATATATTTGAATAGATATAACAATGTTAAATTTAATTTGATTTTTATATTAACTATTTAATTTATATTTAATATAATATAAGCTCAAAATGAAAGCTTATAGCAACATTAAACAATTATAAATATATGCCAAATATGCGTTAACATTTGATAGGCCTATAAGATTTATTAATCTAAGTTGGAATTTCCGTTCAACATTTAACCATAGATCTATTGTAAGTACAGTACAGTGCATGACTAGAATAATTTTACTAACGGTAGGCCTACAATTATCTGATGTGGTCACGGCTATTAATGATGAATTTTAGTATATGATTTGTTATATTTTTTATTCATTGTATTTAACATGAAATGAGTTATCTTATATGCAATGCAATAATTATTAAAATATCTCTAATTAAAAAAATAATAAATTACAAGGTTCTTTAGTTCTAAATAAACTGTCCTTTAAACGATTTTTTTCTATGCAAAAATTATTTAAATTATGTTACATACAAAAAATGACGATAATTATTGTTTGTAATTAATCGTTTAAATAAAATATAAATTGGATTGAATTGGATTGATGGACTAAGATAACGCAACGAATGGGCAATCTCCAAGGGAGGAGGGCGCCTCCCTGGAGGACTTTCTATGGGAAATCTGCCCCTAATTAAGTATTAGATACGTGAAGAAAATCCGATAACTTCACGCAATCCATCCGTTGGCGAGGCACTCCGCGATTAACTACCGTTGTTCAGTAAAATATGAATTAAAAAACATTCGAATCCGCGGGTCGGCTCAGAAATTTTCATGGGTGAATTCACTCGGATCTTCCGGTCTCGTTCCTAACCATCCGATCTTCTTTATTGTAGACTGGCCTGACACATGATGGACAAATGAAAAAGACCATCTCAGTATAACAGGACATAAACAATATAAAGAAAACGATGCTCATCGTTTCTATCAAAACAAATTCAGCCATATAAATTTTCAACATGTCGTAAACGAAAGCCGAATCTTTTTTTTTTTTTTTTTTTTTTTAAGTATAAAAATTACTCTTTAGCAGTGGCGTAGCGTGGGTGTCAGCCGCCCGGAGAAAAATTTCGCCGCCCCCTTATTTAGGTACTTTTACAAGATATTATTATTTATTGTGAAATTTTGCCGCCCCCTATAAGTGCCGCCCGGGGCGAGCCGCCCCTGCCGCCCCCACTACGCTACGCCACTGCTCTTTAGTAAATATAGTAATAGTAATAAATATTCGTAATTTATTGGTGTTTTCTTTAATAGTCTCGTAATATTATTTCATAGTGTTAACGGTTCAATAAATAATTATTTTAAAAAGTGAATGCTTTATGCCTTTACTTATTTTTAAGAAACTAAACATTGTTTTTTTTAACCAACAATAATTTTAACAAATAATGATAAACCCTAAAAAATATGAAATTATTACAGTTTAATTAAAGTTAGAAAAGATACAGTAAACAATGTATTTATTATAATAATATAGCATAATACCTATATATAATTGTGTTTTTTAATTTTTGAAAATATGCTTTTATAATTTTGGATATAAATATAATTCGATTTTTTAAAAATTTGATCATTTAACTGATCATTTTGACTGATCGTTTGACTGATCATTTTAGGATTAGGAAAATTCTGATAATGGCCCGATGTGATTGTTTCAATTCCCATGATATTAAGGTAGTAAATGTAATATTCCCAGATTATTATTGAACACTTGTTTTTCCTACATGTTAAAGAAATTTATCATTTATCTTTTTACTTTATTGTCTAAAATATTTTATATTTACTTTATTTTATTCATTTCTTTTATCACATTCCATATCATTTTCCATTATTAATTTGTGGATCGATTCAAAAACGTGAGTAAATAATATAGTAATTTAATGTTAATCTTCAACAAAAACAATATGTCAAATAAAGATTTATACAGTATTACAGTTTTCCCTGTATTTGATCAACAGATGGATCATTCTTAAGAAACTTTCCAGAATTGCCTGATAAGATTAATTCCATGGTTTTAAAGTAATAGTAATATTTAGTTAGCTATTATTAAAGACTATTGTTGGCTAAGCAGTAAAAATTATAATTAAAGGTAATATGAAGTTTATTAATACAACAATAATCAACATGAAATGTTAAAAATAACAATGTTAAGAGAACATTTTTATGAGACTACATTTGCTGGCATGTAAAATGTCCTTAAGAAAGTGCAAAATATGGCGTCAGGAAGTTTAAACAACTAAATTTCTGTTTGCATATTATGAATATTTTTACGTATTTTCTGTTGAAAAGTTTAATTGCATACTGAATATTATGCTTTTGTCCACATTAGACGTTATTGTGATATAGAACTTGTTACACCGAGGGAAGAGAATCACACAACATTTTAATGTAACTTAATCCTAAAGATATTTTAAAGTGGACAAAAGTATAATGTATATAATTAAGGACAAGAAGTACGTATCAAAATGCATACTGAAATTCATAAAAACTTTCTACGAACACTAGGTTTCTCTATCATTTCTTAACATTACTGACACTTATTAAAACTTATTTATGTTGTAAATATTTAAAATATATATATATATATACATATAATGACTATATTTAGGACATTCAAACTTTCGAATATTTGCTTCCACACATTAACAGATAAATCTAGCATTCGAGAATCTAATTACTTGCTGTATCATAACTTATTTTTACAATAGATCCAAGTAGAATAAATACTTACAAGTTAATAGTTTTCATTCGTAACTTTAAAACAAGATTTGTTTTATGCATAATTGATTTCGCTCTATAACCTTTGTTTTGATTTGTTTCTTTGTCTTTAACGGGTAGAAGTTTAGTGATTGTTTCATTTCAAAAATTGTTAAAGACATTTATTTTGAAAATTTTTATTTCTCTAGAAATTATTGACTTTTAATAAATTTTTGAGGAATTTTTAATATAATTAACGGTTAATTAACAAATAACTATATTAAATTAAAACATAAATTAGGTAATAGTTAAAAATTCTGAAAAATAAATTGAATATATTTCCTTTCTTGCTACTTTTATAGATACATTTTTTTAAAAAAATGTATATTGTTTCAAAGGACTTGCGTTGGAAAATTTGTAATTTGAATAAAGTTTACAGCACTGAATAATTTGAAATATATATAATTGTTAAATCAAATTGAATTGATTTTATAATTTTAAGCACAAGTTATAAAGTTATATACTTTTAAATGCTTTGTATGGTAGTAGCAAGTGGAAAATTCCAAAATGTGTATTGTTAAAACGAAGTAATGCAGTAATTTTACGGAAATGTAATAAAATAGAAGGCTGTAAATTTTGATTAATAAAAACAGTGATTGCAAGTCATGCTTTGGTTGGTGTTGGAAAGTTTCTCTAGAATTTATAATTTAACGAGGAGTAAACAAAATATAAACTTTTGCATATAAATCTCATGTCCATCAAAAAGGAAGCAGATACGACAGAGAGAAAAATGGAAAAAAAAAAATTGTTTTGGCTCCAAATGCATCTGGTTCCTTTCTTTTGATGGATATATCATTCATAGTTTGAACGTTTTTGTTCCTAACAATTTCAGTCACTCATTACACGAGTAATTGTTAATTAATTGTACTGTATAGGCCTATACTGCAAGTTCTCCTCAAAAATAACAATTCACAATAAAAAAAGAATAATTATACCCGATAGAAATCAAACACGCGATCTCCCAGACACGATACAATACTTTAATAAATTCTACTACTAAAGTGATTAAATTGAAATTTGTTATTAAAAATATTACATGAATAGAATGCCATTTCAACTTGTATCAAAACTTTGAATTTATTTATGGGGTAATTGATTTGATTTTAATACATAACACTATTGCGTAAACCACTCATTCTGGACAAATTTATATTCAAGTTCAAATATATTTTTGCATTTTTATCTGGGAATCTTTTTATTTAATTGATTAGATATAAATTTTTTAATTTATTTTAATTATAAATATTAAAATCATTAATATAAGATATTATCAAATAATTATTCATAGAAAATCACCTTCTTCCTCAGTTGTTTTTGAAAATAAAATAAAATAAGAAAAATCGTTAGGTTTATCAACAAACATTATCATTTAATTATCAGTATAAATATTTACTTGATAAACCTCTCACATTCTCAAATGAAACGATAACACAAACCCGATAACTAATAACTGTCGTTATCAATATAACTGTCATCATAGAAATTTCTAAGATATTTTTTTCCGTTGTGTATTTGTTGTTTTGAAACCGTGTTGTACTAAATTTTTGAGAGCATTAAACACAAAATTGTGTTATTAATTAATCACGTGACTTCACGTGATTAATTAATAACACGATCTTGTGTTTAATACTCTCAAAAATATTTTTTTCCAATATAAGATATCTTCATGTAATTTTTACCTATAGATATAATATAAATTACAGATAAAATATTAAAACGTAGTATTTTTAAGATAAAGGTCCATTTAAAAAGTACCCTATATTTATGTAAAACAATAATTTAATCATTTATGATATTGTGATATATCTTGACTTTGTGTTCATGATTTTGAAAGTAATTTTGGCAGATAACCAATTTTACTGAAAGAAATAAGATTATAAAAGAAAATTCATCGATTTTATATCAAATGCTTTTTAATCACCTACAAAATTTTTAGTTTTTTCAATGTCACGTTTAAAAATTGAAAACCAAAATATCCAGTTTTTAACTTTTTTATTTTTGAATATTTAAAATGTTTGAAATATTTTCACGATAAACTTATAATAAATACATCTTTTAAAGATGATTTTTACATTATGCGTGTTTTTCTTTATTTCTCGTGACTAGAATTTTAATTTTTCGTGAGTTTTCTTACATAAGAGTACCTTTACAATTTATATTACCATTTATATTAATATATTTAAATTAATTACTTTATAAAATTACTGCAATAAAATTAAACACTTTTATAGATTTTTATTTATTAATTAGTAATAAGAAATAAATTCGTAAATAATTAATTCAACTTTCATTAATAGCAGACAGGCTACCTCATTGATGTATTAATTTTAGAAATCCTAAAACTTTACCTAACCTTATATAGAATGAGCCAAATTCCTTGGGGGTGTTTTTTAATGAAGTATTTATTTTTAAATAAAAATTAATGAACTAAATTTGCAAGTGATAATTTAATTTGTAGTAATTTATGATTTTTAGATTAATTGTAAGAAAATTAAAAAAAAATAATTTGAATTAAAAAGTTATAAAAGAAAACATAACTTTTATATATAATATATATTAAATATCCTACATAAACTCTAATTTTATACAGAGTAACTTAAACAGTTGCATATATAAATATAAAATTTGTTTTCTATTACAGCCTTATCAACGCTATGTGTTATATAATTGTTAAATTGTAACGAAATATAATAATTATAATATTCATTCAATATTTCTCTTCTCACAATCTTAATTATATTTCAGAAATAATGTAAACAAGCTAATTCAATAATTTCTAATGGTAAAAATTAATAAAATACTATCAAATGAATTATTAATGTAAAAGAAAATCTTTAATTAAATAACTCATCTATAGTTACATCATTTGTTTTTATGGTATTTGAATTACTAATTTTCCTATTTGCAGCTGGTTTATAGATAAAACAATGGATGTTTAAATATTAAACAAAATTAATTTGTATTAAAAGAAACAAAAAATAAGTCTATATGAAAAAGCTGTATTTGAAAGAAAAATAAACAGGATTCTATTTACTTGTAAATAATAGATAAATTCATACTTTATTTTTATTAGGATCAAATGTTTTCTTTTCCTATTACTATTTTAAAATACTTATAAATTGAGGATCTTCCTCCTAAATTTTACAGAAATAATACATAATTATCAAACACAATAAACAATTATTTTTTTCTAGTGAACAAATTTTATATAAATCTACAATGCACTACGCAAGTAAATTACTTATATTAAATCTATACATTTTATTTTTTAAATTAAACATTATAAAATATTTTTCTAACTATTATAAGTATTATTACTATATATTGGTATGCCTGTATGTGCCGGTAACATTTCGATGACTTATGGGAATATCGCTGGCCTATCGGAAACTCGTATTATTCAGATTGAATGTTTTTAAAAGAAAAATTGATTCGTAAAAAGTTTTATTTGCTTTTTAATGAATTATGGGATTCGACAGAATCTTATTCAGCTGTTTTTGATTTAACAAGTAAGCACAATTTAATAGAAATCGAAAGATAAAGATATAAAAGCATTGGAAGAGAACTGACGAACAGTGATGATAGATGGATCTGAATACAGTTTTTGAAAGCAGTCAATCACGTAAAATATATCGAAATGGAATTTTTGATAAAGTTATCTGTATTTTAATGTAAACCCAGATGTAGACATGAAAACTATTGCTTTATTTTTTGGAATTTATGTTTCATTTTCGAAATCTATAAAATTGTGTACCTTAAATTTGCGTAACGTGATATTATTTATAAATGTATGTTGTAATATTATTTAAATTAAATAAATTTAAAACAATAATATCTAATATATGTAAAATGCTTTATTTATTAAAATAATTTTAATGTTATAAAAGTTATTGCTTTGTTTTTTTGTATTTATTATAAAGAGAATTAATTAGTTACTTTTATTATTTATTAGTATTTATTACACTCCTTTATTTATTAACTGCTACTCATTAATAAAACATATATGCTTATTAGCCTATTTTAATAATACCATTTTGAAACAGAGAAAATTATTAAATCATGATGTGTTTATAGTGATTTTTAATTTTTAAATTTAATTAAAACTTAAAATGTTACAATTGGAAATAAAATAGTTTATTTGTAAAATAAAACAATTCAATATAGCCTCATTAATTTTTATAATTATAATTTGTTTGTTGTTTATCTGAAATTCACAATAAAGTGAAACATAAAGTTAGTTTGCTTTATTGTAAATTTTAAATTTAAATTTCTAAATAGTTAAGTTTAAAGTTTTTAATTTATTATTTATTAAAGAATACTTAAACGAAAGAAATTCTATTAGAATTTATTGCAACTTATTATTAAAAGCAGGAGACAACTTTATGCTTTTCGGTATTGTTTTGAATTTAAAAAATAAATAAATAAAATAATTTAAATTGTTTGCAATCGTCCAATATAGTTTATTATTATTTAATATCTAATTCATGCATTCACTTTTGAATAAAACGCTAAAATATTGTTGATAATGTACTATTATTATCACATTGAAAATTAATATATCTATAATCGTTTAATTTTATTATGGTATAACCTACTTTTAACCGTTAATGTGATATCATTAATAAAGATGAACTTTTTCATTATATACAATTATTAGTTTTATTTCTAAAAACTTAATGAATTAAAATTAATCATCCCTTTATGTTTAAACAATGTAACTTTCCAATTTTATTTTTAAGAAAACAATTTCTTTAATACGAAAAATTTAAATCATACCGATTAAGTATAATTAATGTTCGTAGTATTAACTTAAATTATTTCTTTTATCCCTGTCATTAATAGGAGCCTAAATATATTAAATTTAATAAAGGATATAGAACAATTCCGGGAATAATGAATATGGCGTATGCATTCAGAGATCATTAATTATAAGAATTATTCTCAATCAGGGAAAATCTCTTTTCTGAATCTACAGATGTCTGTAGAATTTAAACGAAGGATTGCTTCGATGAGGGATTAATTTGAAGTCTTATCTTTGCAGCAGACTCGTTAGCCGCTTCCTGTTTGTATTGTGCTAGAGTATATCCAAGGAAATGATTAACCCCTAGTTGAAGCTTGCTTACATTGAGGAATTATGATGGATTTTGTGAAAACTTCTAAACATTTCACATTTTGTCTGATTATCTTACTATAATATTAATTAAATTCTTCGCATAGTTTACATATTGTTGAAGTTTTATTCCTCTGTAGCGGTTTATAAACGTTCTTTAACTTATAAATTTATTTATTGCTTCTACAATGTTAAAGTTAATAAAAATCTTGATTTTTATTTACTTAGTTAAAAATAAATGAAGTAAACGTATTTGAATAATCAAATAATCTACTTAATTATCGTGAATAAGTATTAAAAATTTAATTAGTTTATTTACATTATAACTTATTACACATCTATATAAATGCATATTTAGACTGTATATATATTGTTTTTATAAATATTTAATTTGCCAGTTATATTTAATTTTCTACATTTTTTGATTTTTTACATTTCAAACTACTTAAGTCATTATATTTTACTTTGCCGTTTTTTAAAAATAAAAATGAGATCAAAACATATAGCTTATAAGACATTTTAAACAAAATTAATTCATAATAAGCATTATAAATTAAATAGAAGTAAGGAAACTTTTATTTTTAAGTATAGTATAGTCCAAAACTTTGATAAAACAGATAGTATTACATCAGGAATAGAATTTCCTATAACACCTTACGACAGCTTGGAAATCCAACATGAAAAATCTCTTTTCATTTACCCTGTGCTTATGTAACCGAGATGCTGTCAAGTTCAATATTTTCCCTTCGCTTGTAGTTATGGAAGCTTTCACAACTAATTTTCCCTCAATGAAACATTCTGAACACGCATTTTCTAACTGTGGAATCATTAAGGCGGATGACTAGCAGGAAAGTTTAATATCTAAACTTTTATACTTTCCTTGTCATGCGGTGCATGTTTCAAATATTTAGCTGATAAATTATCTCTTTTAAGCTTTAATTCACTGTAATTTAGATAATAATACACACAATACTATAAAATTTTCGAATAAGAATAACATTTCTGTGTTAGATTTTATGTGATAATATAATTTATATGAATTTAAGCGTCTTAATATTTCTACATTACTTCTTATATTATTGTGTTAATTATGAGAGTAAAAAATATACTTTCTGCTTTTAATCTCTTATTTAAACAATACATTCGTATGTGTTATATGCATATTTAATTTATTTACGATTTAAGATAAATTAATTAATAGTACTTTATTATAAATGCTAGAATAAAAATTAAGTACAAAAAACCTAAATTATGAATTTTTTAATTTTTAAAATTATGTAATATTTTATTCAATAAATATTAAATTATTTCTTATTACTTAAAATTTAATGTTTTTAAATTCATTTTTATATCCTTAAAAAATCGCAAGATTTGAAATTATTAGTACAGTTCATTTATTTCAATTTAAATTCAAAAATTTATTCATGACATTTAAATATATGAAAGCTATTTTCGAGGGGGAATAGATTACTTCGTTTATGGTTTGAAAAAGTATGCATATTAAAGGAAGAAATGGAAAAATTTTAATAGAATTTTAGTGCGTAGGCAGTGATTAATGATAAAATATTGTTACATTATAACAAAATTAGATTTAATAAAAAAACGAAGATGCAGTATATTGCAATTTATTGCTTACAGTGATTTTAAATATATAATTTTATTTGAAATAATGAACTGTTTTAAAAAGGGACAACATTCATTCAAATACAAAATAATACTACTTTACAACACAATAAACATTCCAACAGGGGGAAAAAACAACAGATTTCAAGCACCATTACAAATGGCATGTAAATCCATAGACACACACAAAGTCTGCTTTATACGTAGGCTGCTCTGGGCATCATCAGTACGACAGTATAGAAGCAATTTCTTTACTGGTGGACCAATAACAGAATAGTATTTACTAATCAATCGGGAAAAAAGAAGCCCTATAATATGGGAATTAAAATAGGCTATATCATTGTTTTCCTAGTGAAAACAACGAACTTAATTTAATTCGCACATTACATTTTAATAAATTTATTAAAAAGCATTTTATTTTTCAAACTTTCATATTTAATTATCTATTTGAATTATCTAAACTATTTGAATTATCTCTTAGTATTAATCAGTCAAAGTGAATATTATTATTATTATGTAATAAACAACAATAATATTAATTTTTAATATATTAATTTTTGCATTATTAGGAAATAGTGAAAGATGACATCGAATAATATAAAAATTTGAGGAAAACTTAATGATTTCCATAAATTAATACAAATAAATAAATATAAAGAAACGTTAGGTTTGTAATTACGCCTTTCATTGAATTTTATGTGATTAATTTTAAATGTTAGTGAAGTTTTCAGTCTTTAATATGATAGAATTTGTTTCAATAAAACCATTCTTAAGTGTTTAATAGATTTTTCAAAAAAATAAATATATAATGTAATAATAATTGCAATTAAATAATTAAAAATTTTGAAAGGAAATGAAAAACCTTCTAATTAACAATCTTTGGCATTAGGATCGATTAGAAGGATTTATTATATTTCGACTAGTATTACTGCAACAGTCAAATATTTATATGGATAGGTAAAAATTTTGTTTTCACTTCTAAACTAGTAAAAATATAAGCTTATTTCATCTAAATTGTGAGCTAGTAGTTTTCCCAAAAGGCTACTATTGCTGAATAACAGAGGTTATAAATTATGTTATATTAAAAATACAAGAAGTTGACATTTACAGATCAATATAGTTTGAAACTCGACTTACAAAACTGTCGAGATCTTTAAAGCGAGAAATTTCAGATATCGAAGCCAAAATCAATATTATTTATAAACAAAAAGTAAAGAAAATTAAATAAACTTTCTGTTTTAAATTTAATATTTATGTTATATAAAACTTAATTTTTAAAATGTTAAAATTATTATAAAAGCTAGTTTATATTTTTGTTTTTTTTTTAATTTTATAATTTATAAAACTATTTTTTATGTTTTGAAAAAATTAAGCATCATTGTTTTGTCTAATTTATTTCAACTTAGTTTCTAAAGAAGTTATTAAATTGCTTTATTTCTCTCTTGAAGAAGAATTTTTATATGAAGAATATAATGATTCTTCAGATAAAAATTCTTTTTCAAGAAGGAAATTTGAATAAAAGCGGAAAAAAGAAGCTGAATTAAAATTTTAACTTAGAATTATGACTCTATTAAAGGAAGCTTTTGAAATTTTGTTTTATTGTGTGGAATTTTATAAGTTGTTGGTCTCAGTTAATCCTTTACATAAGATTACACAACTATTTCTCTTCTGTAAGAAAAATTCACTTTGGCTTACTACATTTTAACATTTAATACATTCTCTAACCAAAGCTATTTTTCTTGAAATTGTTACAAAACAATTGAATTATTTGAACTATTTATAAATTTCAAAACGTATACAATTTACTTTTTTTTTCCCCGAATTAAAATGATTTTTTTAAAAAATTATTAAATATGAAACTTGTGTAATTCATGTTTAATGTTTAAAGTATACAATTCATGCTTATAAAATTGAGTAGACTAACAATAGTGATTGATACAAAACGAATAAAATTTGATAAAACGTAAAGTCTTTTAAGTTCGTAATAAAATATATACAAATTTTAATCTGTTATATTCTATTATATTCAAATTATAACTTTATTAATTTATAAATAAATATAATTTAAAATAAATGATAGGCCTCATTTAATTTACGGAACTTATCTCAAAAAGACCGTATTCGTTAATATAATTAAAAGCAATATCAATGATAACGATTCCAATTTTCTAGGGATCCTCTTAGCTTATCAGAATCATCTTCTAATTGATCCCTTAAGATTTCTTCGTGCTGCTTACTGTATCTATACTTACAGAAATCCATCTATAAATGATTCAATCAGTCTTATGGCACTGAGAAAATGGAATATTTTGTAAGATATAAATATTGTTAGAAATGAAGATTTTAAATATAATTTACTTCACTTTTAGTCATAATGTATTAATTTAATTTATTAAGTTAATGAATTTTTCCAGTAGGAACTTATATGCCAATTTATATTAGATAAATTTTATAACTGAAATTGCGATCAGTTACTCAACAATTTATGTTATGTTATCTGTACTGATTTTTCTCCCATAAATATTTCTAAAAGATTGTGCATTAGAAAGACCAGGTGGAAATTATGGCTATAGGAATGCTGTCAATCCAGGCTAAACATGAGATAACTTACCACACCTGTTATGTACGATATCTATTTTTTTCCGCACAGATAAAGATCTTAAATATATACATTTAAAAAATTTTAAATGGCACCTTTATGAAAAAAAGACACCAGGGAACAACTGAATGTTTTATACTTCAGTTAACCGTATAATTCATGGCAATATAAAGGGCTATCGACCCGTCTGAGTCAGCGATGTGAGTAAACGGTCCATTAACACAATCCAGTCATTTCAAATGGTAAACAGTTTCTTAATACAACATCCGGCCCTGAACATGTGGCCTTCTTTATAGAGCAGATGGACACAATATGAGTTAGAAACCAATGCTACTACGTACATTTTTCTGAATGAACTCTTTATCACAAACTGCAACCTATAAAATGTGATTAAAATAGTCGTTTTACACGAATTAAAAATTTAAAATTTGTCATTAATAAACGTATAATTATTAAATAATGTTTAAAGACTTTTATTCAAATTTATTATTATTATTTTGGATAATTAATTTATACTCTTAAAAAATTAAAATTGATGTTATTAAAATTATTATAAAAATATATTATTATATTAATTATTTGAATTGAGTATTAGAATAAAAACTTTATAAATATAAAGGGATTTATGAAGGAGTACGAGATGTCTTTTTAAACCCCCGAATTCCGCTGTCCTTTCAGTTGACCTCATCGAATGTTTATGCATATTATAGAAAATAAATCAGTATAGTTTCAATTAAAGTAAGTACACTTAAGTCAGAATAAGGTAACTTATGCACTATTACTATATATTTTAATTTTAATTTTTTTTTTTAATAAATTGATATAATGCATAATTGGTGTTTTCTAACAGTCGTCATCGTCAACTTCAGCTTTTAGGAAATATAAATGACCGGAAATTTTTCTGACCTTCTTTCATAAATGTAGGCTGAATTTCCTAGTAGGGAAGTAGAAAACCCAACATGTATACGCCCTAAACCATTCACTAACAGGCGAAAACAGATGTTTGGGAATGCTAAAGAATGACGAAGTGTAATGAGAATGACATTAACAAAATATAATCATCATCAACTTCATCATACTTTTATTTTCTACGGGTTGTAAAATCATTAATTAGTCACGAAATTAATTAATCTATGAATTTTTGCCAATGTAATTAAAAAAAAGAAAATTAGTTTAATTGATTTTTAAATTATACATTATTTTGAAATCATTATTACAAATCCTAGCGATTGATTGTGATAATTAATATTATCGAAAGACTATTGTCAGAAGTTTATTATGAAACATTTATTATAAAAGCTACAATATAATTATAGTTTGACGCAATTAATTAAATGTAGTAAATACGTTGTCAACATTTAGTTGCATTTACATCATCATAAATTATAATCATGATGCATTTGGTTGCATTTTATTTCTAATTAGGTCATAAAAGTTTTAATAGATAATGATAAAGGATTGTTATTAAATTTTATTATAAAACTTTATAATTTCCTCTATCATCATTTGATGTTTAATATCTAATTATAAATTTAAAAAATATAATAAAAATTTTAGACATTTAATCTATTTTATAACCAAATACGATAATCGAATAATTATCTCGAGTTTCTTCTTTTTAAAAATGGTATAATTTTAAATGACTTAAGTCTATAATATTAATATAATTTTTAAAACAAATTTTAAATAAAAATTATAATTACGTTATCGGATAACTATGTTTTCCGTTCTAAAGTATTTACATTTAATTTTTTTATTTTTAAAACAAACTTATGTCATTCAATAGGCTTCTATAGTATCTTTGTTGCAAGCTTTTCTAAATTCAATCCAATATTCTGTTAAGAGTAGATAAAAGGACAAAAACCGATGCATTATTGCATTCTGTTTTCAAGAGAAGCTAAAAATCAATAGATTAGGTTAGTATTTTCCTTTTTTGACACTCTCCTACTTTGCTAGCTACTAGATTTCCTGCTCTTCTACATTCTTCATAAGACTGCTTTGAATTTAATTTTCTTATATATATATATATATATAATGTCATGAGGATTAAATTTATGAAGTATTGGTATAAGAAATAAAGTAACATATCCAAATGCTTAACAATTAGATTATGACGAAATTTACTAAGAAAATAAGCTATTTTTCTATGCAGTGATAAGTTTGTTTCGTTAATATTATTAAAAAGAATTTATAAAATGCCTATTTTTAAGAAAATAGCTAAATATTTCTCAATTAATTATACTCTATGTATTGTTTTCTGTTTTTCCTGTATATTATGTTTTTTTTTTTAAACTGAAGATTTATTGGCTATTTAAAATAATTATTAAAAAATTAACGCAATCTGTGAACGAAAATGTTTATATTACATATATTATAATAAAGAAGAAATAAATTTCGTATTGGAATTATATTGTAAATCTTAATGTATATTCACCCACCTTTGTCATGTTATGGTAGATTACTCTTATAAATTTGCATGAGAATTTGTGAAAATAAAGTTTTAAGCTCGCTTATGCATAAAAAGTTTTGAGTGTATTTTTACTTGAGCTTATTCTTACTTGAGTATAGCTTAAATAAAGTTATCAGAGCTTAAGTAAGCTCTTACACTTGCATTTCTTTTAATGAAAAAATAAAAAACTTTTACTAAAGAAAGACATTTTAAAAGCATAAAAAATTTTTAAAAAATGTGTATTGCTTATCATTGGTGTAACTACAGGTGTAGATCTATTTAGTTAAATCTCGATGCTTATCTTCCCAAACTTCCGCAAAATTCTCATTTCGAAGTCCACCCTAAACATGAAACTGTTAGTCTAAAATGGGGCCACATACAGTAGATAGTTCTAGACTTCCTCCTTTTTATGTCTAGAAAAGAGTTCAGGGGATTTTTATGGACCTGAAAAATCTTTCTAGATCTGATCACAAGTTTTATTATCTCTAACTTGTATAAAGAAAATGAAAAAACTAATGTAATATTTCTTTAATATCTTTACTTCTTTAATTTTACATAAAAAGTTTTACAATTTTAATAAACTTTTTTATAATTAATAGAATATCAATTTCAACAAGAAAATACGAAAATTTAATCAAAAATTTTTATTGATATTCAGAATTTATATTAGCCTTTAAATTATTTAATCCAACTTTCAGAACGACACAGATTAATCGATATATCTAATTAAGTTCTTCACAGAAAATATATTTCAAAGTATTTTAATTAGTGATTTGGTTTAAAAAGTTACTTATTTTAAATTCATAAGAAAAATACCTATTCATATATCAAGCTGCCAAAAGCACTCATGCACAAAAAAAATTTAAAAATTATTACATATAAATTAAATGAATATGTAATTACTATCAAGAACAAATTTTTATTTCTTTCATCCGTGTTACAAGCCATTAAACTAACTAATAACAACTTTAACTTATAACTAAACACAATTTTGTTGAAAGTTAACCACATTTTTTTTCATTTTAACTTCGAAATAAAAACACTAAACTTGATATTTATGATTCAAAAATGAACTCTGACGAAATTAATTTCTGGTTAATGATTTTTAGACATTCAAATTGTCATTCACAGAGTCAAAAGTTGTTCGGGCTTTAATCGTTACGAGGTTAAAAACCTATTAAAAATTCGATTCTTTAAAAGTATTGAATGAAAAATACATTTTGTAAGTAATTATTATTAAATATTTGAGAAAGAATTACGAAATTATTATTATTTATTTCTTTCTTAAACTTTTTTAAATAATATTTTATACTAAAAGTAAAAAAAGTAAACGAGTAAGTTTTGGATGATTAATTTATTGTATAATTTGAATTAAAATGTATATTGTAATTCTACACTTCAAACAGGACATTTCGAGAAAAGTAATTGTCAAACGTTAAAGTTTAAATTCTTATTATTGTAATGGTTCAACATGAAAATATAAAGAAAGGAAAACAAAATATTTTAGGAAAGAAAACCGATCAGTACTGTTATTTTAATAAATAAAATATAAATGTAGGCTATTAAATAGACAAATAAATTTATATTTCATTGCTCGATATAATGGTAAAATAAGGTATAACGGTTAAATAAGTAATGTACTGTACATATTTAAACCATTATCCACATACTGTACATTTCATAATGTGAATTTTTAAAATAATTTATACAATGTACTATAACAGCTTACTTTAACTTGGCTATATTTACGGCATTATTTTTTAATTGGAACTATACATTACCTCTAAATTGTCTGAAAGCAGGGCCGGCCGTCGAGATCTTGTTTGGAGCTCAGGGGTAGAATGGGCCCTTTTCGTCTGTTTTCGAATAAATAAAATAAGTAAAATGTTTCTGTATTAATACAAAACAGTCTTAAATATTTTATTTTTGTTAGTAAAAGTAACATTAATTTATAGGAGCAGGAACTATCCCCAATTCCCCCTTCTAGACGGCCCTGCCTGAGAGAGAAAAGGCTGACCATCATCTTATTCTTTTAATAGGCTAGAGGTTTCCTGAATGTGTCATTATTCTGATAATTTTCGGTCCCGTTGTAACGGAATAGAAAGACGAACTTACGTCAGTTAAGAAAAATTAGTCTGACGTCAAACCGTCATATAATATCATCGAATTTATTTATATTAGTTAATTGTCATTTTATATTAAATTTAACCTTTATTAATAATATCTTAAAAACAAATTATTTATTCATTATTCTTAATATGTAGTATGCATTTAATCGTAAACTAATTAATTATTTTTTCGAATATTTATATTTCATTGTATTTATTTATTTATATTCAACAATAGGAATTAATGTTATGTTCTATTAAATTTAAGTAATATTTATTTCATACACTAATCAAACAATTGTTGACATACCAGTAAACTAATTAATTGAAGAATTAATAGATTAATTATATATTAAATGCTTTTAAATAATGATCAATCAGACTTTGTCAAGTAAAATATTAAATACAATTTGATTATATTTAATACTTTAAATAACAAAATTTCATTAATATCCTATGACACAATCTAATTAAAATATTTTAAATTGTAAGCACCGGTTTGTAAATTACGGCCACTGACGGGAACATAAAACATGGCCGTTCTTCAGAGGTTATTTTGTATGTATTTCAAAAAGAAATGTTCCTGAAAAAATGGCATTCATTTTTAGATTGTTAAAAGGTTGCCGTTATTGGCGGTTCGACTTCATAATGATTTTTTTATTCATATAAATAAAATGAAAAAGTTTTAATGATTGATCACAGGATTATACATATATAACACATTGAAAACCAATTAAAAATATATTATATAAAGAAGTATTATATTTTCAATTTATATGGAATCATAAAAAAACCAAATGGAACAGAAAAATGAAGCCAATTAAATTATTTTTGCAACATTTTTTCAATTGAATAATAAGGAAAAAAGCTGAAATTGCTTTCAATTAAACGAAAAAATATATTTAATAAAATTCTAAAAATAATGTCTTAAAAAATTCGATTTATAATAAAATTCTTAATTAAAAAACTATGTAAAATATTTAAAACGAAATTGCTGATTTTAATACCCGTCTAATGTTAAAATGATATACATTAAAATAATTTGTTATTTATGTAAATTTATTTAAATTTAACATTTCTTGATCCTTTAAGCACTGTATAATTAAGAACAAGAAAAGAAATCACACTATGAAGGATAAACCAATTAAAAGTGATTTGTTAGAGTCGCGAGAGAATCAAAAATACTAATACTAAAGCCCACGGTATGGTGTGATTGGCAGTAAAAACGTGTCCATTAGAAATCACTTCCTTTCTTTGTTCCCAAACTTTTGACATTTTTAATGCCAGACACGTCAAACTATAAAAAAGAAGGGAGAGAATGGAAACAAAAGTGACTTTAAAAAAAAAGAAATCGATCCGAGAACTCGGATGGAAAACACATTGAGAATGGTATGGTCACGTCACAAAAATATCGTAAAAACTTCAAAATGAATGAAAAAATACTCGGTTTCTAGGGAAAATTTTTGACACAGTGACGTACCCACTCATATTTCCTACTTACAAACGAGGAGAATTAGAGTTGTTTAAATAAGATTTCTTGCTTTTTTAAAATAGAAAAAATGTAAAACTTTGTAAAACTTCACGATTTTTATAACCTAGTTAAAACTTTAACATTGTCGTGATAAGTACTGAAGGTCTGCGAACTGATAAAATGTATTTCTTTGCACATTATATTTTGAACTGTTTTATTAACCATCCGTGAAGTATAATACACTTATAAAATAAAATAAATTTATAACGAATTTGTATTTATATAATAATATACGACGTTATTATTTTATCAGTACAATATAATACAATAATAATATCTTTATTGTATTAAGGCGAACTTTCTTACAAAAGCCTATACTTACCTTCATATTAATTTGATACAAATAAAATTATAAGATCATTTTTGATATTATTTAAATTAATATGCTCTTAGCTTATATTTTAATCTTTACAATTATTATCTTCGTTACAATTACTAACATCATAAAAAAAAGTTATACAGATTATAAATAATTTTAATGTTATTAGTGTTCAACCAGTAATGATAATTAATCCATGTGATTAGGAAAAAATATTTTACAAGGTTAATCTTTCCTAATTTTTATTAAGTTTAATTTCCGCTAATTTTTTTTAAATATATAATTTAATTTTAAGTTCACATATGATGATGTAGGAGGCTAAGATATATTTATATAGCAGAGATGGTAACTTCATCTTATCAGTATAATATGACAATTAGTAACAATATAGAAGAAACTATAAATAACTGAAGATAGAAACTATTCCTTTAATAAGATTTTATGTATCAGATAAATAATAAAGATAATTCATCTTCTCCTATTCATCGTATTATTTATAATAGAATTAGATAACACATTAAAGATGAATGATTTTTTATCTATTTTTAGTTATGCTTCTATATATTATTTTGGATATTAGAATATTACATCTTTACGTACATATTTAATTCATAATTAATAAGCAAAATAAATTTTAATTTAGAATCTGTATTTAGGTTTTGATTTAGTTTATTGAATTTTATTGAAATATTTAAATGATAATAGCTTTAAAATTTACCAAAATAATCACATCGAATTAGAACTGTTTAAATCAAGCATTATTTATTGATTGCATTAAATAAGCATTATAAATTTTGATTTGCATATTTATTGATGTAATCATCAAACGAAAGAAATATTATACTATATTTATAAATTTACAATATACAATATCAGTAAATGAGTTATAGTATTGTTTAAAATGCAAATATTTTAATAATAAAAATTTAATTAATAAAATTTATTTTATTAAATTTAATTTGTCTTTGTAATAAATATTAATTTTGCCTTATAAAAATTTGTTCGTGCTAATACATAAATTTATATAAAATTCATTAAAATTTGTATAATACTATCATTGTTATTAAAATATTAAGTTTTCTTTATACAAATTAATTTTTAATTATAAATAAATATTATTTACAAATCTATTTTAATATTTATTTAAAAATAAATAAATAATTTTATTCTAGCATTTATTATTCTCGAATGTTTTATTTATTCAACTTTAAAAACTTTCTAAACCTGTATAAAAATAATTCAATAGTATTTTCCTTGTGAACTTGTAAGAACTTGTAAAAAAACTAAATTAATTAAACACAAACATTATCAAATATAAGAAATCAATCCATTAGAATTGCATAAAAAATGAATAAGAGAGGAAAAGTCTGGTTTTAATATAAGAAAAACAGAAAGATTGGTTCTGTAAACAATTTAAAATAGCATTCTGAGATTTATGTACTGCCAAACTTAAATTGATAAGTTGGAAAGAAAAATTGCCTATAAGTTAAGTCTTAGCAGAGAGTTCATTACGATGCTCCCTTGGTGATGCCTGCAGTGCTAAACAATTATGGTCCAATAAACTAAGTGATATATTTTTTCCTTGTTTTAATATTTATTTTTCTTGTTTTTCCTTTTCCCTTGTGAATGATAAAGGCTAATATAACCGAAAGAATTACATATATCTAACGCAGATTTATTTTTTGTAAACGAAAATGTAGACTCGAGCAATGACAATGTTTTTCGTTCATAAAACTTTAAGATATTCTGTAATAAATTGAAACGTTACGTTTAAATTATGAAAATAAAAAAGTATTACAATTGAAAGAACAGCTATAAATTACAAAGGAAACGACACAATAAAAGAAAAATTATCATTGATAAATTTTTTAGTCAGTTTTAAAAATTTGTCTTTTCTAACTTTTCAATTTGTCTCTTTCCATTGAAAAGTTTTAGTTCTTCACGTTTCATTGCTTTGATCGTTGTTGGTAGATTGCCAGAAATCTGCAGTTTTCGCGTTTTAAAGAATGATGATGATGAAGGAGATAGAAAACTATTTTATCTTCCTTTTTAAAAATATATTTTTATAAGATTTCTAATCAATATTAAAAAATGCAAAATGTTTTTGATTCTAATGTTACTGTTTTGAAACTTGGGTTGATATTATAAAATAATGATTATTATTTATTATTTTTAATATCTTAAACATTAAAAATTGAAATTTTCCATTCATACAACGAAAACGAAAATTTCAAGTACATTTTTTTCCTTGTAAAACTAATAATATCAGAATAGTTATAATCATAGTTATTTGCTGTGGATTTTTAAGCTTTTATTGAAAATCCTTCATCTATCGGTAATTTTAACATTTTTGTACTTTCCAACAAATATAATATCCTTAGGGAAACAACAGTCAATTTCACATAATCCAATGCTTCGTCTGCGCTTGCCCAGTCTATCATCCAGTTTTTCTCTGACAGTCTTCTATTCTCGCATGTAAAGCCAAAGAATTCGTCTTGTCTGAGTGATGAACTCGAAAGCACATATTTTGATTTGAAAATAAGTATTTTATTCGTCTGCAGATTGCAAAATTTACATTCAAAACATATTCCAAATATTCTCAAACATATTTTAATATACGTATTCTATACTATGCAATATATAATATGTATCATTAATTAAGTTCTTTAATGATAAATACTGTACTTTATTTTGTCATAATTATTATTTCTGCAGAAGAAAAATAAAACGATTTTAATGCTAAAAAGCTCAACGAAAAATTAGAAAACCCATACAAAGAAAGATATTCACTTTACATTACACCTTGTAATTAATTTATCATTATTAATGGGAGTTGTTTACATATTACACTTGTAGGCATATGTAAGATAGTGGTGTTTTAACAGTAAGGGTTGTCATTTTTTTAGCATAGAAGTTTGTGATTAGATTTCGATGTTCAGTATATTTCAAATTTATTGAACAATTCTGACTCATCAGAAGGGAGGAAGGAATCCAAATGGGGGACCACTATAATTTTAAAACAGAAGGGAATCAGAGGATCATCTATCTGATCTATTCATTGTCATTAAACCTAAGCTACGCTTTGGTACAACGAATTTTTTCACTGTTTGTATCATATTTTTGTATAAATTAGTCATCTCTTCTTTGTTAAATACTCTTCCTTTATACTGTTTATTAAAATTTCCTGTTTTTAAAAGGATTTCACAGATGTATACTTTCAGTAAAATCTAGTCAATATGATATTTTAAAATAAAAAAATATATATTTATTCTAAAACAATATAAAGTTATGGTATGAAAGAAAAATAAAATTTTATTAGTGTTACATAATATATAAGTAAATCATTCTATTTGAATGTATTTTATCTATTGTGGCATTTCACAAATAGATCGATTTGTATAAATTCCAAATTTATCAAAATCGAATTTCAAACCTATTTTACGCGAAAATGTCTTTCACTTTTTTGCTTCAACTGAAAAATATTCTTTTCCATAATTCCTGTAACCTTTTCAAACAGAGTATCTAATCGATTATCGACTCCATATGGAATTCCGGTTCGATTTCCATAAAATTCCCATTGAAATGACTAAAGTCTGGAATCTGAATAATCCGATAAATTAAGAGAGCGACCAGACAATCTATAGATATGATCCATAACAAAAAAATTTAATCGCTTATTTGCTTATAATTTTAAAAGAAAAATTTTCCATTTAAATTAATATAATATTGATTTTTGTTGCAGGAAGATTGTTGTTATGCAAAGCCATACTAGAAACAAATCTGATGAAGCTTCCCTCTCATCGGCTTTGCATAACATTTATTTTCTTTGTCAGTAACAGTAGTAAAATAATTGACAAATGGGAAAAGGAAAATTTTAAAATACTCTGAAGAATTTTGTGAACTTTTGTAAAATGGTATTATTTATTTTTATTTTTTATGTTTATGTGAATATGTTATAATATTTTGATATAAAAATCGATTCTTTAATTTACAATTGTAATTTATTTCAAAAATTAATTAAAATAGTCTGTTAATTATTGATCACATTTAAAAAAAAAAAGATCTATTTACTTTTGATTGGTTAAATTTTATTAAAAATATTATCATTGAATCAGCCAAACTTGAATGTTGAATAAGCTAACATTCCTCTAAAATTGGATTATTATAGAAGAAATTTTAAATTTTTTATTATATTCAGAATGTGTATCTGAACTGAATATGGGCTAATAAAAAATTAAAACTTAAATTTTAAAATTTATTAAAAAGGATACAGATGGTTCTGCATATTTTATTTTAATTTATATAGCCTATATAATTATACGAGAATTAAGAGTTTTATATTGCAGCCTATTTCTTATCTGAAACAAATTTTTAAATAAATTTACTAAATTTAATGAATATATATATATAGGCTATGTAATAATATATATATAAATATTTGAATTTGTTTCAGATAAGAAACAAGAGTTACAGATTGCAGCATATTTCTTGTATAATTCGCATTTCCATTCATCAAACTAAAGCAAAGATTAAATTAAAATTTTCAAATTTTCAATTTATCTTGAAATTTTAATAATATAAATAACTGAGATAAAAAAAACTCAGAAATAAAGAATTTAAGATAAACAATATTTATTTTAAGAAGATACAATTCACTATTTTCAATATTAAAGTCAAATTATTGAATTTTTAATATAATTTATTATTTTTGAAATAATATTAAATAAAATTGTTTTTATTTACAAATATAACCAAAACGAAATCAGACAAGTATAACGAATTATTACAAAATAAACGGTAATTATTTAAATTACTTTTAAATTTAAATATGATACTTACTTGATTTTTTAAATATATTTTTTATATAGTTTTGTTGCATTAAAACAATTGGTTTCAAACTGTCAATAAAGCCGGTAATTATGATAACGTTCAGTTGACATTATTACAAAAATTGCGTGTCAAGGGGCAAAGCCACTTTCAGGCTAAAGTTTTTCGTTATTCAGTTGCGTTGGTTAGGAAGCATTCAACGAAGACATGCTGCACCGATTAAGGCAAAAGGGCTAAAAGTAGACCAAAAATACATGGAAATATAAGGGTTAACATTATGAAATGTGGACTGAATGGAGGGCTTACGCTGGACAGAAAGGAATGGAGGACATGCAGATCTCTGCACCTTAAAGGAAAAGTTATAAAAGAAAAGAATAAAGCTTTTCATTCAAATTTGAAACTTAATATTTTTAGTCTGATTTATAATATAGCATGCGTTAGATAATTCAACTAAGAAAGTTCAGAGGAAAAAATATTGACATTTTATCCATATTTTCCTTAATGTGTTCTTCCGATACATGCCATTTACTGATATTAAAAATATCTTATTACTATTACTTTAAACTATGGCTGTATTACTATTTTTCAATACGCATAAAATCAATATTTATTAGATTTAAATTTTATCAAAATACTGTATAATCAGATCTATAAGCTCAAAAATAATTTTATATTATAATATATAGATTTTTTAATTTGTAATTTGTTTTTTATTTTAATATTTTACGCTTTATTTAATTTTACATTATAAGATAACGCTGCATCCAGGGAGATAAATTATGCTGTAAGATTTATTAATTTTTCTATTAATTGAAATACTTACGAAAATAATTGTCAAAATAATTAAAAGTTAATCAAATAAATAACATTTATATAAAGGAGTTTATATATTGAGTTTCTTAGAAATAAAAAAGTTATTTAATAACAACGTAATGCTTTTACAAATGCAAATTAACTGAAAATTTAATTCGTTTGTCATTCACTAAGATAAAAGAAGATAGAAAATTACAGAAGCGATTAATATATTTTATTTATTTACACATAATGAAACAAATTAATTAAAAGTTTATTCAATCATATTTTTCTGTTAATTTAGAAAGAATACGATATGTAAATATGAATAATTTAGTAAACCAATAAATAAATATAAGCTTTAATATTTAATGTTAAATATAAATTAACAATTTTTAGAGACAAAAAATAATAAACGTTTGTATTTTGAAAATTTAATAGAACTTTTTAAATGCGAAATGAATCAGTCTATGCTTCATTATATGAATTTTAAAGATATAATTAACATTAATTATATTTTAAAAATGAATGGTAAATGAATCTATTTTTATATTTGAATTATAATATACTACGTATTTGAGAGATAACAGTATGTAACAACTGCTGTCGCTTCTTGTTGTCATATGTGCATATACATCCTTTGTTATGCATATATTCGATTAAATTCATCTTGTATAGATTTTAATTAACATTTATTTTCAAAAATCAATTTTCACAGATCTTTTAATTTAGGGATAGTCATAAATTACGTAACGCTGTCATACGTACCCACCCCCAGAATTACGTAACGCATACCCTCGATCCCTTAATTGCATTCCCTTAATTGGACAGTACTAAGAAATAATATACAGCATGGAGGTACATTATTTTATTAATTGCATATATAACGTACAAGCAGTGACATAAACAGTACAGTTCGTTGTATAATAGTTCAGAAACGAAAATGAATCCAAGGGTTGAGATCCCAGCATTACTCAACGTTTTCGAAAACATTCCCACCCCATTTAAACGCATCGTAACGATTACCTGCATACCCTATATCTGCATCATATAATTTATGAACAGACACTTTATTTGAAATATACTGTACATATAGAATATGCATTAATCTATAGATATATCATAATCAAAGTATAATTTTTAAATAGAATAATTTACAAACTGTAATAAAATTTTCCTTGAGAGAAATCTCGAGTGTTTTTCATTTGTATTATAAAAGTAAAATAAATAAAAGTGCAGTTTTTATTTCTTATAAGTTACATTTAAATTAATACTTAAAAATTATTTTTTGCATTATATATTCCGTTCATTTTTATCATACAGTAATAAAATCTATATATGATAATTTGATTAAGTTAGAAAAATTTGAAAATCTAAATTACTTTTTAAAATTTAATTGATATAGATTATACATATAAAGGATATTGAGATTCATTATAATTATGTTTAAATAAAAGAGAAAGAATAGCCTAATAAAAAGAATTTTAAACTGGAAAAGTAATCCTGACTTGCTCTGTTATATAATTAAATTGAACTAGTTTGATACAAATATTATGTGATTATAATGCTATAGAAAGATATTTAAAGGAGATAACGTAATAAGAACAAAATATATATATTTTTTTATTTCATTATCCAGAAATGAAAATGAAATATTAAATAATTAAAAATTCAATTTTGGATAAATATTCAATTTAGTATATAATAACAGATATTAAAACTGACATCTCAAATTATTAATCATACGTAATACAGTCCTGTAATCAGGAATAAATCATTGTGGCTAGAGGGGCAAACTGAAAAAATTATAACTGATATTTTTCACTTTCTAAGCCACATTGGACGTTTTAGCTATCGTTTAAATGTAAAAATTAGTAACAGTAGCCTAAGTTTACGTGGTGAAAGCAAAAGCATGTACTGTATTATATTGTGTATATGGACACTACTGACTAAGCTAATAGCTCTCTCATGGTCTCCTTAATATCAATCTGATCGAATGTGTTAAGAAACATCTTTATTAATTTACAAAATTTTAAAAAGGAAATTGTTATTAATATCTAATTAATTATAAAAATTTACTATTTAAAACATTTAGTTTACGTTATAGAAACTTTTAGAGAGTAAGAAACTGATTTAAAATACAATCTACTTTCAGTGTTTCTAAGAGAGAGATTTTACATGAAAATAATTAATTCTGCTTTTATTTTTTAGTTTGAAATTTATCTTAATTAAATATTATATCTTTAGAAAAGGCAATTATCTATGACTAAACTTTCATATGACATTTACCAACTTCTTCGTGTTTTAATATGAATGTAAAGAATTATATTGATTGCGAATTATGTTATATAATGATTTGAATTATATAAGTTGATTACATACTTTTTACCACAACACCATTTCGATTTTCGCCATTAATATTGTATATTTGATAAGAAATCTTCTTTATCTTTTTTATATTACTTTCTTTAAATTGCTGTAAAGGAATATAACCAATATTTTTATTTAAGGAAAATATAAATCATGGTTACATAAGATTCAACATATAAATACTGTAATATTAGCAAGTTTTATAAATAAAGAAATTGTTGGTTCTTTTCATTGCAGTTAGAAAATCCGAATATTCAATGCGTATTATTAATTATAAATTTTACTACTTTCTAAAAATAATTACCGACGTAAGATTTTGCTATATATTTTAGTTTTTATTGACTGTTAATGAGTGAAGTTCAACAATTTTGATATTAAATTTGTAATTAGGTATATTTTATGTCCGAAATAAACGTTTGTTTTAATCAAGTGTAGAGTTTTTATTGCATGCCTTGTAATATAAGTGTTTAGCAGTTGCATTAGCTCAATAATATATTTAATCTATGATATTATTCAATGAAAAATATGATACTAGAATTGATTTTTTAAAATCTTTCTCTAATTTGTAAAAACCAATATTTACAATGACTAAAAAGTTGTCTACCGACAAGATTTTTATAAAAATTAAACCTAGAGAGTTTAAATTTTCAACAGAGTTACATTCGAAATGAAATTCTGCAAGATTATATCCACTAAAATAGATATGGAAATGTCGATTCTTTTAGATTCCTAGAAATTTTGCAGATAGTCAAATGGAAAAAAAATGGAAAAGTGAAATGTAAGAGCCTTCTTTTTCTTAAATCTTTTCCATTTTCATAGATCAACATTTGCAAAGAGCTTCCACTTTTATATTTTCATTCCTTCTTCACGTTTA
Source organism: Centruroides vittatus (assembly GCF_030686945.1). NCBI lineage: Eukaryota > Metazoa > Arthropoda > Arachnida > Scorpiones > Buthidae > Centruroides > Centruroides vittatus. Next base: position 1,582,120 of record NW_027122272.1, on the reverse strand, counting down.
TATCTTCCCCATTCCATTCCTTCTCTCTTCTCTTAATATCCCTTTTCACCTGGTTTATCTAGTGAATTTTTGATCTGAGTTCTTATTCTTTTCTGATATCTTTAGGTTTTAAATTTAAAAAAACTATCCAATATTAGACTACTAGTAATTTTCCTGACAACTTTCTTGATGTAATTATCATAAAATTAATATCTTCACCTATACATAAGTTTTATGCTAGTAGTTACAATAAATACTGCATGCGGTATATTTAAAAATAAATTCTTGAAATTTTTCAAGTACTGAATACTGTACAACAAATCATTAATGTGAAATATACATTAGACTTTTACTTTTTTAGCATGAAGATAATATATACAGTATAAATAATATTACTAATCTTATACTAGTGTAGGAAGATATTTTATTATGAAATGTGTTTATTGTTAGAACTATGAATTTAATAAATATATTTTGGTATTATTATAATAATACCAAAATATTATTTATTTAACATTTATTTATAATTTTAATTAAATTTTAGAATGATATTTGCACTAAAATTATTTATAAAGAATATTACCTATTTTACTTATTGATATAATAAGAATTGAAGAGGTGAATGTTGAAAAGTAAATCAATAATAAAAATAAATATTCTTACATTTTCAACTCAGTTATGTTATTACAATAACTGACTACATAAACGCAAAAATAACATAAAAATTGTTAATGACATTATTAAAATTATTATACAGAATCATAAAAAATGCATACGTATCTAGTCAATGTTAAGAATATTTAAATAAACACAACATCTCCCATTTGAGTTTAATTGGAAATGTAAAGAAGTTCGGAAATACAGAATTTGTAAGAATTTTTAATTTATTGTCGGGAAATGTTTTGTGTTTTTAACTAATTTTAGTTATAATTGTATCAAGAAATGTTTTATTGTTAATTGTAGAAAGTGTCGTTTAAAGACCTGCTGAGGAGGGACGAACAAGTCCGAAACACAAGTTTAAAGTGTATGTGTTCAGGTGAACTAAATAAAAAACATTTTTGATCTGTAAGACTAAATATCTGCATCCACATTTTCCAGTATAATAAGTCCTGTTAATATATAAAAAGTACTAGTATACAAAATAAATTTTAAATTAAGTTAAAAAAGGACACAAAGGCATAATAATTAAACAACATCTCCCAATTTAAAATAAATAGAAAAGATAAAGGCTAGTTTATAAAATCAATTTTTATATTTTATGGAATGCACGTTGCAAGGCTTTTTTATTCTTGACTATCAACAGGCATTTTTTTCCCAGTTTTTCTTGGAAGCACTTTTTTACCAGTTGATTCCATTTTTCTACAGAAGCACGTTCGACTGTAGTCTAGTATGTGACGAAGAAATGTTATATCTGTTTAGAATAGGAGACTAGAAATCGTTCAAAAAATTGCATGCTGTATTTGATTAATAATTATAACGATAATAAGAGTAAATGTAAATTACCGTAATAATCATCAAAGTAATTTTATTAGCAATTTATAAATAATATATTAAAATTTATTAGCAGTCCTAGTAGAAATGGATTTTCTAGATGGGGAATCATTTGAATGATGAGATTTCGCAGTGTCTCTCAGATGAAATCAACAATCTTAAAGATATTTATACAAAATATTTAAATAAATCTACCTGAAATTATTTTAAGAATTAACGAGAAAAACACGTTAGTTAAAATGTTTTTGGTATTTTTACTTCAGAAGTTACGATTGTGGAAAAATCGAACGATGTTAAAATGAAAGTTTGAAAGTTAAACAATTTTTTTATTTAAATTGTCAAGAAATAATGTATCGATGAGATAAAATAGTATCATTTGGCATATCGGAACATCAAAGCTTGCAGAAATTGAAACCTCACATAAAGTTCTCGGAGGATTTGTTTGATTTGTATGCATCTCATTACAATACATTAGATCATATATCTAGAATTAGTTGAAATATATTATAATTTTGAGAATTAAATTTTCTTATATATTATGACAAACGCACCTTATGTCTCTGTGAATCAACTTTATTGCTTTAAACAAAAGTTTAAAGCAATAAAGTTGTCTGAGTTTGTGTTGAAATTAAATTTTCTGTTTGATAAAAATTTCCTCCTAACATATTGAAAGAATACAGCTAATTCAATGGAAATCTGACGTAAATTAGTCATTAGTTGATGAGAAATATGTTTTAAAGATAAAAACGTGTTCTCATAATGGATAAAATGTATTAGTCGAGATGCTGTCACTGCTGCCTAATGGAAATAATCAATATAATACATTCTACTTTCCTTAATATTTAGCTAATACAAAAATATGAGATATGCTTTAACGGAATATATAAACAATCATTGCATAGCTTTCAAGTACTTTCAAATTATCTCCTTCATTTTTAGCAAAGACGAACAAGAACACGTTGCTATGGAAAATCAAATAGAATGCACAGATATTTTTTGAATACAAAATAAAATAAAAGACAAGGAGAGATTGTTAACAGTAATAAAATAAATTAAAATAAAATAAAATGAGGTGATGTTATTTTAACGGGACTCTACGGAAATTAGCTAGAGAACGTTTTAGCCACTTCCAAGATGTTCAGTTGTCTGAGTTTGTACGATTGATTAGATTAGTTGCCAAGCTTCTTTCGTAGATCCATGTAGACTTAACAGTGAGGTGGTTGGTTCTAAGAGACTCGAGAGCTTCTGCTTTGTTCCATACGGCGTTTGTCGAAGAGTATTCGCACCAGAGTGGTGTTGTCCCTGTTCCTTTGATGATACGCGTTGTTACTCCAAAACTATGTAACGATCGTTTATATATTTCATTAAAGCATATCTCATACTTAAAAAGTTATCGAATTTCTTACATGTGACGGAATTATTTCTAATATAATGTATTAGCTAATAAAAACTTCACAACTAAACTATGACTATTGTAATGAATAAGGAAGATAAAATTATGGACTATAGCCTGCTAAAAAAATTGCAATAATATTTTTTAAATTTAATAATATCGTTTTATACCGAATTATGTATTGAGTATAAGTTATAAAAAATACAAAATCTTTACAATATAAAAATAACACAAGTATTTTTCTTCATGTATATTAAAATATTTGAGAAAAATATAAACAAGGTAAGCCTTTTAGTATAATTTGTCAGTCACATGCTAACTCTTACTAATGATATTCTAATACAGGGGCCATAAGCCATTGCAAGACATTTACCAAACTCAAGGGAATTATCCGGATATTACAGTAATGTCACTTAGGTTGATGATTAGACCTGATTGAACAGAGAATAGTGACAGCCTGCAACGCTTCAATCGATCGCATATTTGGCTACTTCACTTGTAAGAGGGTTTAACACAATAATGTTTGTTAGATTCATTATGTCCCAGGTCGGTAGGGCAAACATTGAACAGGCACAACTAAATGTAAAACAACATTGTCAAATACTTTCTAAACGAAGTAATAGTTGTAATTAACTGACAACAAAGTCACTCTAGAAAATTATCTGAATTATAAATATAAGTAATATCATTTATATAATGCTTATTCACAATTTATATAATTTTTATTTATAAAGTAAGTAATAAAGCTATTAAATCAAATGATAAATCGTATTAACGACAGTCACATATATTTTGTATTAAATCTTTCGAAACAAATAATTTAAGTTTTGATTATAAAACAACATTTATCGCTGTATCTTTTTGTAATAAATAAAAAAATACATATGTTACAAAAGAATATTTATTAATTATTATCTTGTTTGACTATGAGAATATATTTACTAAATTAGACTTAATAAAATTATCTGCTGTTTAGAATTGAATATTATCTGTCTTTACGTTTAATTAGTTCTATACAATAGCTTCTAATGTCCATAATGTTGTTGACTCATAGAATTTAAACTTCATTAGAGCATTAAATTTCATTCTTCATTTTGTGTAATAACATTAATCATCAGATTATTATCGATAATTACTATTCTTTTGATAGAGCTACAGCAACAGTTATGACATAGATCTAAAGTTCAAAATATGTAAAAATAAATGTTTCCAAAAACCTTTTAATTTGATCAAATTTCTCCATTAGAACTAAAGCATATTTTGAATAAGACATTTGATAGGTACGAAATGAGAAAGTTTTATGCCATTCTCTGAAAGTTATTAATAGAATTTTCATGAAAGTTATACAAACTAAAATTTTAACAATTCCTAAATAGAAAGTAATAGTTATGTAAGTAATTTGAAATAGGTATATTTGATATAAATCGAAGAATTGATTAAAAAAATTACAATTTGTTAAGTAATATTGACAAAAATTATAAGATAAAACAAATACTTCATATATTAAAAGAATTTAATTAGATAAAGAACCAAGAATAGGTTAAAAATCAAAATATTTTACTTTTTAAAATCATTTCCTAAACACGTTTAATTAAATTATTTTAACATATACTGTACATATATTTTAAATTACAGTCGAAATACCAATAGGGGCCATTTATTTTTTCCAAAAAGTTTCTTGAGCAAAAATGCATACAAAATAACCTAAAACAACGGCCATTTTTTATGTTCCTGTCAGTGACCGTTGTTCAGAGATTTCGCTGTATTTTAATTATAAGTTTACCATATAATTTAAATAGTTCAAAATTGTTACAATCTCACAGAATTAATCTTAATAAGAGAACATTAAAATGAATTTACTTTAAAACACTTAAATAGGCCTATTCCCAATTTAAAGAATAAAACTTTATATTAAAGCAATAAAATTTGAATGAAAAATTTAGCTATTAAATGTAAATATAAGCACAAAAATATAGACTGAATAGATCGGAATTTACACATATTATCAGGTCGTAACAGATGCTAATTTTCTTCTGTTGTATGTCGGTGCTAGATTGATTAGTGTTGTGGTGTCAGATATTGTTTGTTGTAATAATAAAACTTTAACGTTGTATATTGCTTACATAGCGCTTGAAAATATTCTATTCGTGTTGATAAATGGAGACAATCATCTGTAAAAAATAATAAAGTTTAAATAAACTAGAACTTTAAAATGAGATGCCGAAAAAAGTGTAATAATTACAGAATTGTTATTACTCTTGGTTACTGAAATAAAAGCAACAGTAGCTTAATTGTAAAAAAAACTATGAAAGAAAAGACAGTATTTCAATGAATTTGTTATCAACAAAGAAGGATGAAAATTGAAAAAACTACTGAAATGAACTCTGGAATATTTTTAAATTGATAAGGAATATAATTATAGAGAGGGAGATAAAATACGAAAGTTGATAATATTGCAAAATTAGATAATAAGTAGTTACAAAAACGCTTTAAAATTATTTTATAGCAATATTTGAATATATTCGCAAAAAATAAAATTGCTTAGTTTTCTTATATTCGGTATATTAGGTAAATTGTCCTTTGTGAAAATAGAAATGTTATTTGAAAGTATGAAGCTAGATATTGTTGTCCTCGAGCGTATTGTAGTATGACCATTACATATGTGAAATAAGTAATTTTATCGTTTGTTGTTTAAACTCAACTTATTTGAATGAATGCAAACCGAAATTGTAATTAAACTGTAACAATATCTCCAGGAACTATTTTTCTTTAATTCTTTGGATTGCTATTATCTTTTTCTTTTTATTTTATTTTTTTTTTTTATTTTTCAGAAGTGGCTATGTGAAATGTGATTCTTTAGTTTTTCAGTTTTTAAATACATTTTATCTGGTCTACAGACGACACGTGTTCCTTTATTAAATTACGATTGGTGGATATTTTTTAGTGATGGAAAGCAATTTGACATAACAATTCAATTCTGTGGGAAGGGAATGGAAAAACCGATCGAATGACGTCATCGAGAGGAGAACAAAGAGAGTAGTGAAGCGTAACGATAATTACATTTTACGCGAACAATGTCTGGTTTGATGTTCTTATTCTTTATCACACTTTGGATTAGAGAGAATTTGAATAATATTCTGCTGTATTTATTAGATATTTCATATTCTAATACGTATAAATAGTTACGAATCAAATACTTACTTATAAGAATATCCTTATACTTTTTACTATTGTTTTAAACTTTTAATAGATATAATTCGATTTTCCATTTAAATTAAATCTGAAAAATTATTTGTTTAAGGAAGAACTATAGTAAAATAGATGTTCTTTTTATTTAAAATAACAACAGAAAGGTTTTAATTGCTTTTAAATTTAAATGGCTGTATATTCATTTCAATTTGAAAAACTAATTTGATTTTATTATTCTTTTTAAACGACACTTTAACAAAGTATCGCCGGTACATTAATTTTATAAAAAATAATGTTAATTATTCAAAAATAACTGATTTTACAGACAAAATGTTTCATGTGAATCAATATTAATATCATAATTTTATATAGGCTATCAATATTTAAAGATAATGTTAACATAAGAAAAAAATTTTTTAAATTTTAAATTAAATAATACAAATATTCCATATAATTTCAATGTTTTGTTCAAAATTCATAGATATATTTATTTGTACAGAAATGTAGATACTGTCTATCTGTGTATTTATGCAAGACTTTATCTGAATTATAGCATTTATATTATATAAATGATAAATCTAATATATCCACTAGTTATGCGAAATGTTCCTTATATTTTTATGAATGAAGCTCATAATAATGGGTATTTAATTAATTTTTAAATTAATATTATACCACAATATTAATTATTTTGGAATGATACAGTAAATAACATTGATAGTTCAAAATACTATTTTATATAAAAATAAACCTAAATTAATTATGATCTAAATAAATCTAACAGCAAGATCTCATTAAATATATATCATAAGTCATTCAATTTATAAATAGATAAATTAACTTTTCATTTGCAAATGTTACAAAACTAAAATTTATCTGTTAATTAACATCAATCAGGTGTTTAATCATCATAAATGAAATCTAATTAAATAACTATATACAATAATTCTGTCAATTGTATCTCAAGATTAATTATACCTACTTCTTACTTTTAATTTGCATTTCTCTTTAGCATAATTAAAAGTATACCATAAATTTCAATTTAGTTTGATCTAAATGAAAACAAATAATGGAGAAGAATTGCTTGTCTTAATACCGAGTTTTGTCTGGTTCAAGTTAAGATATTATAATGATGCCGTTTATCAACGTCTACTCATTATCTTGAGGTGAAATTAAGATTTGTTTGGTGTTTTGCGAGAGGAGACAGAAGGAATGAACACAGCGCATGCCATTTATTTCACTTATAGTGAATTTAAACCGCTTTGATGAACATCTAAAACTTCGGAGAAATGGTCTTAACAATTATGGCGGCGAAGTAACGCAAGATCAATACTTTTCTGCAATTCGATTTGTTTCAGTAATTACTATTATCTGTTAAATCTAATTTTACAAAATTACCTACATCACTTTGCTTATTTATTATTTAAAACAGACATCTAAAGGTAATCAAAGGAAAGCATTTTCAGCAAACTGAGAAACTAGAATATTAAAACATGGTAACTCGATACATTATAGCGTATTCTTTCGATTTAAGATTAAAACATTTTTTGTAAAATAACAATTTAATAAATAAAACAAAGAAATATATGTATATTTAATAATAAATAAACAAATATATTTACACTCTTAATTGTTTCACTGTAAAGTATAAAATTAAATGATTTTTTATAAATTACGTATTTTTGGATGAAGTAACAAACTGTAGAGTTGAGAAAAAAGAAACTATTCAGAAAAGTAAGAATGTATCGATTAATATTTTAAAAGAATTATATAATTATTTTAAGCGATCATACGAATTATAGACTACGCCTCTTTCAAATTAATCACTGTATTATTATTTTATTGTAAAGAAAATGTGCTAAAATTCACAAATTTTCTTGCTATATAAAAGCGATATAAAATAGTACGTTTTGCAATTTGTTTTAAAATAAACTGAAACTTTATTTTCATGTAAATATATAAATTTTATGTATCAATAACGATGATTAGAAGAATAAGAAAGCACAGATAAATGATAGATATCGATTTATTCTAAGAGCTTATTTTTCATCTTCTGTTTAGATGTGAATTTTCTGGAAAAAATCTTTAAAAATCAGTATAATTATTAACTTTTGTTATAATTATTTAACTTATTTATTATAATATTCGTTTTTCGGTTGATTGAAATATCATTGTTTTCAAAATATTTGAAGAAGTTATGAGGTTTTGTTCTAAATAATGTACTTTTATGTTTGCATTACAACAAACGGTTTGAATTTTTGTATTTTTATACTTATTATAATATAATGTATTTCTGTTTAAAGGACTTCTCCCATGTCAATAAAGATTGATTGGTTCATTGACATTTAACAATATCATATTTAATGAATATTTAAACAATAAACATCTAAACAGATTTTTTTTTTCTCAAAATTATTCGAAAACAAAGTGAGACAATAAATGTCTCAAGTGCTTATAATATAATATATATAATATAAATGCTTATAATATAAATTTGATATTAAATTTTTAAGTGGGGAAAAAGTATAATTAAAATTTCGAATTTGAGTCTTTACTGTTAAACAAGAACCACGGTTTATGTTTTTGAAAATTTAAAATATTTATTATAAAAATATGAAATAATTTTGAGTTAATATATTATGTTTCAAATATAATTTTTTCTTATATCTGCATTCAAGAATTAGTAATTTTTCATATAAAATCATTACTAATTTAAATATCTTTAATATCATTTCATTGTAATTATTCAAAATTAAATGTTTTACCAAAATAAATCGCAAATGTGTTGTTTACATTAAATCATGAAAACTTTAGAAGCAAAGGCTCTCTCCTCAATAAATTTATCTCCATGTTAACATTATTTCAAATCAAAGATTATAATCTGAAATAGTTACACAAGAAAAAGTTTTAAGATTCCCAACATCGAATGAGATAGGATAAACCAGGGAAAATACTTCTGAGTAAAATTCTAAAAGGAATACTGATATCAGAAGATTCGGTTCTACTGAGAATACCAATGAATCTAAAAGACATGATGCAGCAGCTTTTTATATTTGCTTGAATATAATATTTGAAGTTAGGAACGTCATAAATGTTAATGACAAGAAAAGAAAATTAAGAGATGCTTGAAACTGTCAATTTCCTTTATTATTACTTAAGTAAAATTTGTGTTTTAGAAAGTTTTTATTTAAGTTCCAAGAAGGACAATGCTAGTAAAATACTTTCTTAAAGAGATTTGCAGAATGAATTTTTAAATATGATAACTAATGTACTGCATTCTAATGTAAGAAAATGCATTTTCTATTAAGCTTTCATCATATGAAGAATATTAACAGAAACAAAACAAGAAATAATAGAAAATGACAAAGCTAAACAAATTTTATTTAATGAAATGATGGATTAATAATAATGTAAAAAATACTGGTTTTAATTGAATAAATGTCTGATTATGTAAGAAATAATACTATTAGTAGAAGAAACCTTCCATCTATGATATTTTCAATGAATATTTTGAAAGTCGTAAGGAAATGCGATAGGTTTCAATGAAAAGGAAGAATAAATAAAATTAAGAATGACATGAATACAATCAACAGAAATTTATTATTAGAATCAAATAATAAGAATGTCATCGTATATTAGAAATAGACTTTTTGCTTTCAGTCGGTTGGTTGCACGGTAAGGTATCATCTTATCGTTTTATGGTAGTGCAATGACATTTTATCAGCTCAGAATTCGATCCAGACATTCATAAATTATTGCGAGAAGTACAGCTTATGTGGGCGTTATTCTCTATCCCTCATTCACATTCTGACTCGGGGTCATTGGTAGTGGTCAAAATTGCGCCGGTTATGAAAAATCTGTAGTTCGCTACTGCCTCGTAAGAACTAATCACCAATAAAAAAAAACACTTTTCTGTTAAGATAATAATCCAATTAAATTTGAGAATAAACGATTAAAATTGATTCGATTACACGCTTTTCTCATTTGACTTATAAGCTAGAAAATTATCAATTTGTATTAGTTTTTTATAATATAAATATTGACAATTCTTTTTAGATATTAAAGAAATTATTGCTATTTCCAGATATTTTAAAATTATTTGATAAAATATGAGAAGCAGTGAAGTGGCTTTTCTTACGGTACTCATCCTTGGCAACCTTGTCTTCAAAAGATATCGATTGCAACATTTTTCTATTTTAATTACAACAATGAAGGTATTATGGAGATTAAGTAGCCTACTTATTAATAATTCTATCACTCTCTTACTCGTAAGTAATATTCGAATTTATTGTTCGTTAGATATATAATTACAATTACACGTTTTTCAAATTAAATCAAACGTTTATTTGTGTTTTGTGTTATTTGTTCAATATTTCATTATAATAAATATTTCAATAGTTTATGAAAACGTTATCGTCACCAGAAAAAGTTTTTAATTTTAGATTAAGCACATGTTTTAGTATTTATAAAATGTTATTTTGCTTTTATGCGAAGATTTTTCACCATAAATATTTGTAGAAAAACAAAACAATTTAATGTTCTGTAGATAATGCAAAAATTTCTTAATTGACATTAACGTTAACTAAATTGAAGACAGTTTATCACTTCATTTTACGAAGAGACAGAGCTGTATTTTCGTCAAATCTCTAATTTTCTAATATTAGACATTTGTGGCAAGTTTCCATTATTTCGTTGTTTTTTTAGCTATAAGTTAAATAAGTTCAATAAGCCATTTATAATGACTAAAGCTAAACTAAGCTTTAGTCATTATAAATCGCTTATTGAACTTATTACGGATTGTGATTCTTAGATTGGATCAAGTCCACGCAAAGATACCAACAGGATGGTTGGGTGGAACCAAGGTGTCTAACATAAAAATAGGGACCAATTTTCCATAACAGTTCTCCCAGGAGGTACTCCCTATACACGCAATAAGCAAAGATTATTATGGTGTATCTCTATAACTAATCCAGTTTAGTACACAAAACAGCATATCATACATTTATCTTTGATTTATCTCATTCATAAATGAGCATTTAGGATTAGATTGATGATATAAGGTCGTGATAAGTAACATTTCCTATGCGGGATGGAAGGGAAAATCACAGGCTTCCGGTGTTTCTTATGAGTTGCATACAAACTTTAAGATTGCTAAGTACCAATATACTCCATATTGTTAGCACCCTAGATAGTAAAATAATATATGCTAATGCAAACTAGAAATATATTACACTTTATTCTAAAGTTTAGATTGAATGTTCGTCATGAATATCGACTTAATTAGGATTGCAAAATGGTACGAGACAGAAAATGCAAATAAAATTACGTTGCCAAAGCCCGTGAGCAAACCTATGGACGACCTCCTAATGGGAGTACCTCCTGGGAGAACTGTTATGGAAAATTGGTCCCTATTTTTATGTTAGACACCTTGGTTCCACCCAACCATCCTGTTAGTAAGACGTGAACCCGCTACCACCTACCAATGTTCAATGGTTTTATCCACTCTGCCGCTAGTATACACAGCTTTCAGAAATTATATTTTTCCACAAATGGACATAATGTTTAAATTCATATAAAATTTTAATTAAAAATTAATATAATTATTTGTATAATAAATGTCAAATTATAGTTTTATTTAACACTTCAAAAAACTTTTAAGTTAATTATTATTACTCTGTATTTTGAACTATTTTTTTCAGAAGCGAAAATAGAACCGGTTAATTTTTTAACCTTTTTAAAAATATTATTTTGAAAGGTTAAAGAACTTAACAAAAATCTAAAAAAGAATTTTTAATTATCGTTTTATAATGCTTTTTTAAATCATGAATCACTTAATAATTAAAGAAATTGTGTTATTAATAATTAATAAATATTAAATAATAAGTGGATCGAAGCAGTATAAAATATAATGAAAGGACTCAAATAAAGCAAAATTTGCAAGCCAATAAAGGAAACGAAATCAAAATCAGAAATTTAATATGCTAATTAGAAAGTAGGAATTTAAACTTTGCTGATCCAATAACCAAATTAAGTTAGATGACGAATAAAAACAGAAAAAAGAAGGAAACAAAATCAAACTCTGAATTTAATTGAGTTCAAAAAAAATAAGGAAAGAAAGCAAAATAAAAATAGAAATCAATGAAAACAATATGACAATATTAACTTGTTTTTCTTTCAATGTCTTTAACACAAATGCATTTGTTTTACAGAAACTGTTTGCACCGATTTCCCTGCGACTGTAATCTGAAGTTCTTACACTAACTATCAGAGCATGTTTCAAGACTAATGCTATATAAACGAATTTTAAAAAGATATATTTATAGTCATATATTCATATTTTGTTTATCGATATTTTGATATAATTTCATGCGTTTTTTATTTCGCTCTCAATACTTTTGTTCCCGCTACGAACGTATAGAAAAATCTTTTCCGATTGATATATAATAGCTTCGCCATAGATTATGGGCCGGTTGCATAAACTCTTGCGTATAACGACGACTTTGCTAGCAAATATGACGCTACGATCTATGGATGACCCCATCCGCAAGTCAAGATTAACGCGCTTATTTAGTGATGCTTTGAAACTTCTCGAGCTGTGTGTTTCGTGACCGATCGAACCCTCTCAAATGGTCAGAAACAACATTTCAATGTAATGATCTGCCACGTGGATGTATTATTTGAATTAGCCTATGTTACAAAGTATGAAACAATCTCAAGCATGCGAAGAGATGGAATTATGCTCTATGTTGAAATGTAAGTAATATTTCAATTAAATAGAAAGTATTCGGATTTTTTTAAAAGTTATATTTGTAGATAAGCGAGTTTTATCACTGATTATCCATTGGAGATGCAAAGCGCAGCTACTCATACGCCGTTCCTATGCTATTCAGAAGCAGGCTACTCATGACCGATGGGTCAGGAGAGGTGGTGAATAATTCACCCATAAGCGATCTGCCTAAGATGGATTGTCTCCAGGGAGTTCTTTCTATAGCAGATTGGTACCTACTTAGATATTAGACACGTGGAGAAAACCCAGAAAACTCCACGTTGCCCACTGGGAGTTCGGTCGTGGGTTCGCGCCTCGCTCTGACGGGCTGGCCACGTGGAGTTTTCCGGGGTTTATCCACGTCTGTAACGCCTAAATAAGGGCCAGTTTCCCTTAAAAGACCTCCCGGAAGGCATCCGCCCTAGGCAGATCGCCCTAGTGTTGCGTTGCCATAACTTAACAAACAACAACATCCACGTTGTCAGCTCTTTGGCAAGGCACCAGAGTTTATCCATTTGACCACTGGTAGGCCACCTCATAACCGATTGTTATAATTAATGAAAATTATTTTCGTTTATCTAAGCTGTGTTCTTATTGACAGTTAGCTGAGTTTAACAGGTGAATGGTGGAGTTTTAATTTGTTACTTCTGTGATGATGACATTCAACATAGTCACGAACTCTTCTAGAAGGTTCCATGTTTATCCACACTCGTTAGTTGCGGATTGTTAGGTTTATAGAACTAGGCCTATGATCTCTATAGAATGAAGCATTTTCATTCTAAAAGACAAACTTTTCTTCATTAAAAAATACTGTAATATTGCATATTAAATATTAATTAGTGTCGGCTTCGTCTTTTAACAGAATGAGTGCATTCAAATCATACCAGAACTTCATTACATTATTTCACACTATTATAAAACCATTAGCATTTCGACAGTTAGATCTAAACAATCAGAGTTATAAGTTGAAGGAAACTTACAACAACGCTTACATTTATCAATATTCTGCAAATACAGTAAAGAGAAGGTAGCACACAATGTAGTCTGACAAATACTCACTGCTCAAAAGTCCATTGTTTACATACAATGTACTGTATTAATGGACTAATTTGTTAAGTGTATCAAATATAATTATTATTTGTTTTAAAAAAGCTGGCAACATTGTTCTTTTTGTAATCCTCTTTTTTATTAATATGAAAATTTGCACCTTTAATCATCCAGCAACAAATGTTTTAATAAATTAAAAACGTTTTCGATTTTAATTTATTGGCGGCAACCTCAACGTAAGTTGGTCTTGAATGTCTTATTTAAACCTTTACAGTAAAACCTCGCTTAACGAGCATAATTCGTTTCAGTCTTACTCGTAATGCAAAACATTCGTTAAGCGAAACAATTTTTCCCATGGAAATTAATGTAAAATACAATAATGCGTTCCACGCCGAAAAAAATGCTCAAATGTTTTATGTATAACGTTTATTTTAAAAAAAAGTTGTACAATATACACTGTTAAGGAGCGTGGATCATCACCATCTTTTCTTCTAGCGCGGAATGAACCATCCTGGAATGAGAGTTCGAGCTGCAGAAACAAAAAAAAAAAAATAATAATAATCACAGCTAACATGTTTGATAAACACTCCAAACGATATGCCAAATTCTTGGGTTATATAGAGTCTATAATTAAATATTAGAAATTAATTAATTTGACTAGAGGTAGGCAGTTATGTTTTCATCTCGTATTAAATTTAATAATTATAAATTGTTAATTTTTAATTCAGACATTTCTAAAATTTAACTTGGGATCGGTCATTACGTTTAATGACCCAAAAATTTGGCATATCGTTTGGCGTGTTTATTATATAACAGGCTTTGGTTGTTGATGTTTATAAGTAATATGTGTGAACATAAGTTTGGAAAAATATGTGATGACAAGCGACACTAAGATGCTAGGGAAACGAGTGCAAAACACAGACTGATGGAGCATGCCGCATGCGCACAATTCGGGACTTCCCCTCTCCTCATCACTCGTTATGCGAAATATCGCTCGTTAAGCGAGGTAAGGCTTACAATTTGTTTTGCTCGTTATGTGAAATACTCGTTGTACGAGGTGCTCGTTAAGCGGGGTTCCACTGTATATTAATAAATGATTATTCTGGTTAACTTTGTGCTCTGCGCGAGGCTGATTAATACGAACACAAAATAACATAATTAATGCATGTTGTCAAATGTCCTCGTATTATGAATAAGAGGACATCGTAGTTCGTGACATGAAACAAGACTACGATATTCATTTCTTTGGACTCTCAACATAGGCTACTACTTTTGATGAAAGTGGCTTCTTGTGCCTCTGTCAAAATCAATACACGACTGATAGGTTCGTCTGTCTTACTTTGCTCTAATATCCTGATAGATATGCAGTTTCGTTCACTGTTATCTTTACAGATGATGTCATCCATTGAGATTCCCATACATACGTGACCTCGGGATACTTGTTCGTAAAATATTTGCGAATTGAGCTGTCTTGAATGACTGAAACTTCTGTTATCCTCTTTTGAAATTACAGAGATTGATAGTCATGTGCAGTTTCTTCTTTTCCTATTTCATTAGAATGTTATAGCCTTTGCTTCGTCCCTCCGCGTCATACTCAGTTAGACCAAAGTAGTGTTTTATAAAGATGATGTTAAAGAGTAGGCATTCAGAACCTCCGTAAAAAGAACTACTTTGCATTAGACAAATATCAATCAAACTTTGGTATACATACTGTCCTTGGTATGTGGTTTCAAACTGCGGGAAAAATTTTATTTGAAAATTTATCCAGTACAGCAAAATTTGGCGCTGCTATTCTTTTAATGTGTACATTGTGTACGTTTTCTAACGAATTTCGGGTATAAAAGGGGTAAAGGATCGCTTTTAACAGAGTAGGGGTAAAGGCGACACGACCTTGTTAATTGGTCCCACCTGGCGTTGTGTTTGTAAACAGTCGGGGAGACAAAGGGAGTAGCGTCTCTGTTTATGGGACTTGTGTGCAGGCGTCAATGTGTTTACCACATGTTAGTCGACTAGAAAAGAATGTAAACTAGTGACGGACGTTACGGTGAGCTGTTTCGTAAGAGCCGACGTTTTTGAAAGGAAAGGAAGAACCCTGATTGGTCGTAAGTTGTCGTCGAAAAACTCTTTAAATAGTAAGAGTGGCGAGAGAAACGGGGAGAAGGGCGAGAGACCGAATACGTAGTAGTCTCTGACACTTAGGAAGCCCGTGAGGTGTAGAGAGGGTGTTCTCCTCTTAGGAATTCCTCTGAGAAGGGTTAGTGTAGAGACAGGACGGCCATACGGTTGAGCCAACTCCCAAGTGACTGAGGCCTCCCCAAAAGCTGTGTAGTTCCGGGTAACCAATCAGTAGTAAGACACCACCTGCTGTTATCCAGTGAATATTATGTTTTCAAACTTGTATATTCTACATATTGTAAATAAACTGTAAATAGTGTAACAATTTGAATGTGGAGGTGTACTTTCATCGAACCGGAATTAACTATCGGATCGTGAAACATACGGAACCAAACTCGACAAAACGGAGTTCGGGAGATATCATCACTAGATCTTCACGAGATCAGACGGAGATCTTCACTAAAGGAGTCGCAAAACGTTCATAATTCTTCTGCCGGTAAACAATTATAATCGTCCATTACTTCTTAAACTCTTCTATCAACAGAACAGCAATACCAGCTCTTTCTTTCTTACTTTCTTTCGTTATTTAATATAGAGACTCTGCCAGCTCGGAAGGAATTTCGGCATTTAAAGAAGACGCCCCCTGATTATTGGGAATTTTAAGAAAATTATTTTTCGTTTTGAGAGGACTGGAGGAAAGGAGTCGCAAACCGATTGGGCATCTGAAAACGGAAGACACAGATTTGAAAATTTTTATGGTAGCAGTAGTGAACGCACAATATCGCCGCAATTAGACACGCCCTAGAGGATAATGTGAGAAGTTCTGCAATATAAGATTAATTTTGCATTTTTATCTTTACAAGCTATCACTTAAGAACTGCTTTCTGGTGATAATGATAAGCGGAAAACATTTGCCATAACATTCGTAGCACATGATGATTGATAATGCGTGGCCCTGGCACAATCCGTGGAGCGATGAGGCTGTTATCATTGGCCTTTATTTTTTGAAAATAACTCTGCAACTGGACTACTAACATGTTCTGTTAATGCTGATACTGAGATATGCTCCAAAACTTCGTCATTTCAATATTGCAGCAGAGTTATCTGAACACTAAAATCTTTATGTAAGATAATGCTAGGTATTACTGCGACATTTCTCGCATGACAGAATGAATTGCCTATCGTTTTCAACATGGCTGCTACCACAACTAAATCTGAACCTCTACGGTTGTGGTTAATTAGCATTATTATTATTACTGTTATTTTATATTTTATTATTTTTATATATTTACCGTATTTTATCCTATTTGTATATCTGTTTATTTTTATTATATTATTTATGTACTTCTAGTATTTTGCGCCGCTTATATGTACCGGCGTGGTCGAATGATCCGTTCAAATATAAGATGTCAGCGTTTAAAGCGCTTATTAAAAGGGCGTACGTATATTGCACCGACGTACGAGATCAAATTAAGGAGATTAACAGAATTAAAAAAGTGGCAAAGCAGTTATGTTATAAAGCGAACGTAATAGAAGGATTGCTTAAGAGTTACAAACAGCATAAACACAGAGGATTTAATAGAGAGGATCGGATCAGCAAGTTCACGTACGACAGAAAAATGGAAGGAGTGATAGAAGAGTTATGTAGATATAAAAACACAAAAATGATATATAAAAGAGCCCCAAGCATATACAATTACTTAGAAACGATAAGGACGCAATGAGAATGCAAGATAAGGCGGGAGTTTATAAGATTCCCTTTGAGAATGAGCAATTAGGAATGACAAAAGATTATGTTGGAGTAACTAGACGTAATTTGGCAACACGTATAAAAGAACACAAATATGATGTAAAAAAAGGGCATAATAACACCATTTTAGCGATCATGGGACAAGCGGAAGGAGCCAACGTAAAATGGGATGAAGCGAGAATAGTAAAGGCAGTCCATTCCCCGACGATTGCGTTAGGGATGGAAAAAGTAGAAATATATAAGAGTAAGGTAGAAGACAAGTGTTTAAATGCAAAAGACGCAAATAATCTTCCAACGGCATGAAAATACATAATAGAAAAACAAATGGGATTAAAAAACCCGTAGAAAGGACATGGCAGCTATAACTAGTTTAATCTACTTTTGATACAATATTTATTTATTTTATGTTTGTTGATTGGTAATGTTTTTAATGTGTTTGTAGTTGGTTTAATGTTTAATCCTTTATTATTTAAACCGTTAAAATTTTTAAAGATTCGAAAGTTTTAAATGTCGCGAGCATTCGAAAGCTTTATATTCGAACGTGGAAATGTAATAAATTTTTCCTGAAGATGACCTATAAAAATTAGGTTGAAAACGTTAGAAATTAAAGATAGCAGTAAGCTCAGCAAGTGTTTTGGTGTTTGAGTATTAGTGTGCTCATGTAGTTTTTATTTTATTTTTTAATTCATTAATTAATTTTTATACTGTTATTATTGCCCGTTACGATTTTTTTAATTCTAACTTTTAAATTTGATATTCGAATTTAATGATATACCTTGTATCCTGTGATGGTTGTACGATCAGCAGAAAACATTTGAAAAATAAAAATTCTGCTGGTTAAGGCTTAAGGCTGGTGCATAACGGCAGCTATACCTTGTATATACTGTACTTTACAGCAAACTCAGTACAGCGATAAACAAATGTGGCCGCCAGCGCCAGAGATCCCGAACACTGCCTGGCAACACTTGCCAACGAGAGTTGGGTGGCAACGTGAAAAGGAGGCGCGAAAGTTCGCGGGTTTTTGCCTGGGTGTTGGCCGAGGATGTCGGTGACAGTTCTCACCTTTTTAATAAAGTTTTTTTGTTACTGTTCGTGTTTGTCTGCTTAGTTCTAAAGATCAGTAGGATCGAATGACAAAGTGGTGACCCGAACGTGATGCGATTAACGAACTACCTGGACTTTCGACTGAATTGGATAGTGAACAACTCTGTGTCTATGAAGGAACATTTTTAACAGGACATGCAGGTATGATCAGTTTCTGAATCGTAAATTCAATAAGACGACTAAGAGTGCGTGACTCGGGCTAAGCCTAATCAAAGACTATCCCGCTTTCCTTGTACCCGCATAGTTAGGCGCCCGAAATGGCGGAACAGAACGAGTTGGAAATCGGACGTGTACAGGCAAAAATGCCTATCTTCACTAAAACCAACATCAAATTATTTTTTGTGCAGCTAGACGCAGCTTTTGCCATTAATCGGATTACAAGTGAGAACACTAAGTACAACTATTTAATCAATTCCCTGGACGCGGAGATTCTATCTAACGTCAGTGACTTAGTATTTGACCGTCCAGCCGAGGCTCCGTTTACTAAACTCAAAGATCGACTCCTCGAAATTTTTCAGAACTCCGCTGCTAAAGAGGCTAAAATTCTGCTTGAAGATCTGGCGTTAGGGGATCAGAAACCCAGCGTTTTACTCCGTAAAATGAGGGAGCTTTCAGCGGGCAAGATTACCGAAGAATTTCTTAGAAACTTGTGGCTCCAACGTCTCCCCAAAAATATTCAGACAGTTCTGGCTGTTAGCGGTGATGAACTAGACAAGCTAGCCATCCTTGCTGACAAGGTTGCTGAACTTACAGAACCAACCCAACTGGCCAGCATCAACTTAGAAGCCGGAAATCCCGTAATCAAAAATCTCGAAATGCAGATTTTAGAACTCACAACGAAGGTTGCAGAACTTAATGTATCGCGTACTGCTCGTCCCCGTTATCGTAGTAGAGAGAGAAACCGACATGACCCGAATTCGAGGTATCGCATTAGTTCACGCCCTCGAGGAAGAAGCCTCAATCGTCAGGGATATTGTTACTACCATGATAAGTTTGGATCAGCCGCTAGGAAATGTCGTTCGCCGTGTTCCTTCGACCGAACTGCTGATCAGGGAAACGAGCGCAGCCAGCCGCAGTAACGGCCTGTGGGTCCAGCCTGGCTCCTAAATATAGCCGTCTGTTTGTGTATGACAACAAAACTGGCCTAAATTTCTTAATTGATTCTGGAGCAGATTTATCGATCATTCCCAATCGCACTAAGAATCAGCCTACAAAGGTTGAATTGTATGCTGCCAACGACTCTAAAATCTCGACGTATGGAACAAAGGTGCTAGAACTTGACCTCAACTTAAGACGTTCTTTCAGATGGGAATTTACCATAGCTGATGTGCAGAAGCCTATAATCGGTGCAGACTTTTTGGCCAACTTTGGACTCATTCTCGACATCAGAAACAGATTACTGGTTGACCCCCTGACTTCCCTTACTACACGAGGAAGATATTATACAGGACCACCTACTTCGGTCAAAACTATAATCAGCAATTCCCCAATGCAGGATATCCTCAAGGACTTTCCACATCTCACTCGTCCTCGACCGTTTTCAGATAAAGTCAGGCACAACACAATGCATTATATCGAGACACACGGTCCACCCGTATTTGCCAAACCCCGTAGATTGCATCCGGCTCAGCTGCAAGTAGCAAAGCAAGAATTCCAGCACATGATGGAGTTAGGTATATGCAGACCATCAAAGTCCAACTGGGCTTCTCCCCTCCATATGGTGCCGAAGGGCCGTAACGATTGGAGACCTACTGGAGACTATCGTGCCCTGAATAGGATAACTGTTCCCGATCACTATCCAGTGCCACACATCCACGATTTTGGTCAAAGTCTACACGGAGCCCGAATATTTTCCAAGATCGATTTGGTTAGAGCCTTCCATCATATACCAGTTAACCCAGATGATGTGCCAAAGACAGCCATTACAACGCCATTTGGGCTATTTGAATTCGTTTTCCTCCCTTTTGGTCTCTGCAACGCAGCCCAATCATTCCAACGATTCATGCACGAAGTTTTGAAAGGCTTAAACTTTTGTTTTTCATACCTAGATGACATCCTCATTGCTAGCACTTCGTGGGAGGAACATAAGATGCACATGCGGCAAGTGTTTCAACGCCTTGACAAGTACGGTTTGCAAATCAATGCATCCAAGTGTACTTTTGCTGCCCCACATGTATCATTCTTAGGATACATGGCGTTATGCCACTTCCAGAACGTGTATCTGCCATAACTCAACAGAAACGACCACAGACCCTCAAACAACTGAGAAGGTTCTTAGGCATCTTGAACTTCTATCGTAGGATTTCTACCCCATGCGGCCCATCACCAAGCTCCTTTACACGACCTACTTAAAGGAGCAAAGAGAAACGACCAGCGCGAGATTAAATGGACTGACAATTCGATTCAGGCATTTGAGTCATGTAAGTCACAATTAGCAGATGCCACCTTACTACATCATCCTTCACCAAGTGCTACCCTTGCACTTCACGTCGATGCATCCGATTCTGCTGTGGGCGCTGCCCTTCATCAAGTTACAGCACAAGGTCTCCAGCCACTGGCGTTCTTTTCCCGCAAACTGAGTAACTCTCTAGCGTCAGTATTCTGCATACGACCGAGAACTTCTGGCTGTGTATTTGGCTGTGAAACATTTCCGGTTTATGCTGGAAGCACGACAGTTCACCATTTACACAGACCATAAACCATTAACGTTTGCCTTCCAGCAACGACACGATAAGTGTACACCCCGTCAGTTGAGACATCTTGATTTTATAGGACAATTCTCAACAGACATCAGACACATAAAGGGGATCGACAACGTTCCAGCTGATGCTCTTTCCCGTATTGAATCAATTAGTAGCCCATCTATAGATTATAGCAAAATTGCAAAAGACCAACAGCAAGATCCTGAGCTCCAGTCTCTTCTGACTTCAAGTGACTCATCACTTGTACTTAAGAAGTTTAAACTTCCTGATAGTGATGTCGAAATTTACTGTGATGTATCGACAGGTCGCATTCGTCCATACATTCCGCCTAGTTATCGTCGCACTGCTTTCAACACTGTCCATAACCTGTCCCATCCAGGTGTAAGGAGCTCAACAAGATTGGTAAAAGCAAAATTTGTTTGGCCATCCATCAGTAAAGACTGCCAGACATGGTCTCGCACCTGCATTTCTTGTCAACCAGGGCCGGCCATCGGGGGGGGTGCGGCGGATGCTACGCACCGGGGCCCCGCGATTGAGGGGGCCCCAACATTATCAAGAATGCAGTATTTTTAGTAATTTTTCTGAAGTAATTAATGTATTAGCAAGAACAAAATCACGCTTTAAATAAACATGCATTAATATATGTTCGTGTTTGTAAATTTTTTTTATTTTAAAAAAACATTTGGGCCCAAATAGTTTCTTGCACCCGGGCCCCTTTATCGAGAAGGCCGGCCCTGTTGTCAACGGTCGAAGATCCAGAGACATGTCGCTAGCCCTTTGGGAACCTTTCCTGTTCCAGACGCTAGATTTTTAAATATTCATATTGACATTGTTGGTCCATTGCCACCTTCCAACGGCTCAACATATTGCCTCACAATCATCGATAGATTTTCTCGTTGGCCTGAAGCAATCCCGTTGCCAGATATAGCAGCTGAAACAGTAGCTTCAGCCCTGTACTCAGGCTGGATATCTCGCTTTGGAGTGCCTGCCCAAATAACATCTGATCAAGGACGGCAATTCGAATCTGGCTTATTTAAATCCCTCACTCAACTTTTTGGTACCCAAAGAGTTAGGACAACAGCATACCATCCAATTGCAAATGGCATTGTTGAATGCTTTCATCGTTCACTTAAAACTGCCATCAAGTGTCACTCTACTGAAAGATGGATGGAAGTGCTACCTACAGTCTTGTTAGGATTACGATCTGCGCTCCGTGAAGACACCAATACTACCGCGGCTGAGATGCTCTATGGCACCAGCCTCCGACTGCCTGGAGAGTTTTTCGTTCCAGGTTCTCAGGACGTCAATCCATGTTCTTTCGTCGAAAAACTCAGGATGATGATGGCAAACTTAAAACCAGTGCCTGTGGTGCACCACTCCTACCGCAACCCATTTATCCACAAAGAACTGCAGTCATGTTCCCACGTATTTCTTCGCAATGATGCTGTACGGAAGCCCTTGCAGCCTCCATACGATGGACCCTACGTAGTCGTGTCACGTGGTAGCAAGACATTCACTCTATGCATAGAAGGAAAAGAAACTGTAGTTTGTATTGATCGACTGAAACCGGCTTTTATTCTCGCAGCGAGTGAGTCGGACCAGTTACCCCCAACGTTCCAATGCCAAGACCAGCGCCAACTAAACGTACCACAGACAATCCAGCCCTAACGCGACAAACTACCACACGCTCTGGCCGACATGTATCCTTTCCCGCTCGTTTCGTGTCGCAGACACTGGTGGGGGAGTAGCTGTGGCCGCCAGCGCCAGAGATCCCGAACACTGCCTGGCAACACTTGCCAACGAGAGTTGGGTGGCAACGTGAAAAGGAGGCGCGAAAGTTCGCGGGTTTTTGCCTGGGTGTTGGCCGAGGATGTCGGTGACAGTTCTCACCTTTTTAATAAAGTTTTTTTGTTACTGTTCGTGTTTGTCTGCTTAGTTCTAAAGATCAGTAGCATCGAATGACAAACAAATAAAACCCCTCATTCTGCGTATAGTTTATAGCGCGCTATACGCTGTATGCAAGACTTTTGTAGCATTATTGTACATTATATCAATAGTATGGCCGTTGTGCATCATTGTTTCGTTTTTTACAGTTTTGATACAGATCGCGTAAACCGGTTCTTGAACTATAGTAATTGGAAAGAATCTCGCTTAACAAGGCAATATTTCCAGCCTAGCTGTTTTAAAAGACAGAATTTCACATGTACCACAACTCCATGCAGGTTAGTTGAGTTCTGCCGTCGAGTGCTGTGCAGCGAATGCTGTTTTTACAGCATTGAGGGTTTTAGAGCATGGATTTTATCTTTTATGTAATCGTTAATTTTACATTCTACATCTGTAATTGAAATAAAATTATTGCGCTTGTTTCTTAACTCTCAGAATTAATTTTTAAAAATTACATGATATGCACATTAATGAGACAGCAGCGCCAAATTTCGTTCGTGTGAATGAATTTTGAAGTAAAATTTTTTAGAGAATTGAAGTCGTGTACTTAGAACAGTATATGTGTTAAATTTGGTTGAGATTTGCCCAATAGTTTGCACAGAGAGTAGCAGATTTGCTATAGAGTAATTCCGAACATTTGCTCTTTAATTATGATCAATCATTCTAGATTGGTACTTTCCTACCTTATTAGATTCCTGATTTTAATGAAAGCACTGAACAAGCGTTAGGTGAAAATATCTGTATATATCAGAACCCAAGCCGATATTAAATATGAATGTTGCACCCAAAAAACAACAAAAAACAAAAAGAACAGAAAAATATGAAAATCCCATGACTTTTTTTCATCGATATTATCAGACAAAACTACTTTTCCTATTAATTTAATGCCTGTTGTCACAAACTCAACAGAAAATACACAACTGTTTTTTTCTTTCCGGTTCTGTTATAAATAACAGGAGATTATGGCGATCTGTCAAAAAATGATCTCCCAAGATTTTTACATTTTTTGAAACGTCGAGAAATAAAAAAATTCGGAGTTTTTTTCTGTATGTATGGATGTTAGTGTGTGTGGGGGGCACGATTTTGTTCACCCTCTTTGAGGCTTAATAATTCCTGTGTTTTTTGTCAAAAATTTCTGAAATTTTGCAAGAAAATTTGTATATTAGGGGGATTAATAGTAATTAATTTTGGTGGTTAAAGGATGACGGGATGGACGATAAAGGGGATTGTGTGTCGTATCTTCAGTAGAGTCGAACTTAATGACAAATGGCATTTACAATTTTTTATAAAATCAATTCCTATCCTCAAAATTAACTTTTTGCCATTTTATAATAATTAAAAATATAAAAAGTGTTTAAAATAAAATATGATAGCAGATGGCGCCACCAAAATTTTAAATGTTGCCGGGAAAGTTAAGCAACGCGTTCTTGGATTTTTCACTTTTACGATTCTGTCCTCATTTAAACCAATTTTAAAGGAAACTAACAAGGGGAAAATACCGTCATAGATTGGTTATTTTAAGGGTCGTCCAGAGCGGAAGAAAGCTGAGAACTTTTCCCTACGTCCCGAGAAAACTTACGGTCTGCAGTGTTACGGTTCTAACTTTATAAAATTAATGTTACTTTATACTAAGATAAAATAGAATCTTTAACACTACTTTTTATTAAGAAAGAAATATTCTATGTCAATGTTTCCCATTGTGTTTTCCATTATGGTTCCCAGTGGTTCCTACGGACTCCTGGGTGTACTTGGAACTGCTGATGGGGTCCGTAGCAAATAATTAATTTGGGGTGCGTGGACAACATCAGGGGGTCCGCGAAAGGTTTAATATAAAGTAAAATTATTGTGATCCATAAATAAATTCGTAGTCATGTTTACGTCCTGACTAAAACGTAAGTATAAATGAGTACATAAAATACAAGTAATGACAAGAATTGCATGGTAGGAATACTAGCTAAAGCTTGCCCATTTTGAAAATGGGCTCTGTGCTTCATTTATTGCATACATTATGACATTTTAGAATTTATTTTGTTTGTCTATAGAATTTTATACATTTATTTAATTTTTCTTTTCAAAACAGTGATAATTATTGGTTGTTTTTCATAATTATAAAAACTATTTAATGACTAAAAATATATAAGTAATTCATTTATTTTGATCAAAAATATGTTTTTCCGTAAAAATTCAATAGATAAAAAAAACTTAATTTTATATTTTTATAATGTAATTTGTAACTCAATTAGAAATAAATTATACATTTTATTTCACTACACTATACGCGTTTTTCAAAGGCGGGCAAGCTTTTAGCTAGTAATTTCAATAAATATTACTTTAAATATCAAAATGTTTTATTTATATTCTATTTTTACGTCATCATTCAACGCATCAAAGTTAAATTTGAAATTTTGCTATTATGTAGTTGTGTAGAGTTATTCTGCTTTGGGGATTCATGATCAGGTTTTTGCTATGAGAAGGGGTTCTTGAGCATAATAAGTTTGGGAACCATTGTTCTATGTACTTCATTTGTTCAAAAACAACAATGTCTAAAGGGACTCGTTCTACGCTCGGCCTCATGCAAACTCTCGGCGGTTCTGGTTTTTTTTTATATAAAAATCCTTAGATTTATTTATTATTAAGATATAGCATGGTAAAACTATAACTTTCTGTAATATGTACAATATACTTCCGCAAAATCGCGTAAACACAGGATTTAAGATATTTCTATGAAAAAAAATGCAGGCAAAAAATGTTAGCTGCCCCATCTACCAAAGGGAATTAGCCTTTTTCCAAGCCCAGACTGATTATGACCTCTAGAATTCCAGAGCGACAAGGAACTAAGATCGAAACTAGCGGGAATTGACAGAAAACATAGACGTTGGTCGAATGTTTGACAGTAATTGGATTAACTCAACTTTAGAGACTCGCTGTTCGCAGCCTTAATAGTTAAGTTCAAAAGACATTAGACAATGACTAAGGTTCTATAAGTAGTTTATGCTACAAATCAATGTAGGTGAGGCTTTATCGGTCAAATGGTTCTGATCGTGCCACCAAGTGCTGTTGTCTTTCACTGTCGATTTATTTATTTAGCGTATGGCTACACATTCAGTTAGTAGACAGGATAGAAAGCAAAAAGAATACAAATCAGAAATGTTAATTCAAATCAAAAACATAGTTTAAAGCACTTACAGTCACAACCAGGAAATCACTCAGTTCTCTCCGATAGGAACTCGTTGGACAATCTTCCAAAATATGTCGCATTGTCTTTCTGCCAGTGGCGTAGCGTGGGTGTCAGCCGCCCGGGGCGGAGGAAAATTTCGCCGCCCCCTTATTTAGGTATTATTATTATTTATTGTGAAATTTTGCCGCCCCCTTATTTAGGTATTATTATTATTTATTGTGAAATTTTTGCCGCCCCTTAAAAGTGCCGCCCGGGCGGGCCGCCCCCACTACGCTACGCCACTGCTTTCTGCACCACAATCACACTGTGGGATGCAACCTTTCCCCATTTAAAAAGGTTGTCTCTACATATCCCGTGTTTTTTCCGAATCCTATTAAACACACACCAAGAATTTCTGGGTAATTCAAAGCCAGATGGTCGCTTTGTAATACAGAGGAGTTGTTGACTTTCCATTGGAGAGACATCAACCTACAGTTTTTTCCAAGAATCAATAAGGTTGAAATTGCTGGAATTCAGAGACTTAGCTCTTAAAAGAGAGGGATGTCTCGATCGAAGTCTATTTATATTGAGGTCATCGATATCCTAGTGAATCGGATGTTGTGGATTGCTAAGTATTTTCCTATATACCTTGAGCAGAGCTTCATTCCTTCGAAGTATAGGCCGGGAGACATGACTCAAAATAGGTAACCAATCAATAGGAGTAAATTTAATAGTATTCGTTATGATGCACAAGGTATGGTTTAATTGGGCATCTAGTTTTTTTTTAATGTGAGCACTGTTCGTCAAAACCGGTGAACAGTAGTCCGCTGTAGAAAAAACTATGCCAAGAGCAGAAAATCGTAAGGTAGACGCTGAAGAGCTCCATGGACTTTGGCTATTTTGGAGATGTTATTTCTGGTATTGACTTTTCAGTAAGACTCATCAGATGTGTTTTAAACGACAGAGTCCTGTCCAAAGTGGCACCAAGATATTTCGGGTTTTTATTGTATTTCAGTAGGTTGTTTTCAAAATAAATTTTTAGTTCTTCATTTACCAGTTTGTTATTAAGGTGAAAGCACGTAGCTTCAGTTTTTGCCGTACTCAGCTGGAGTCTCCACTGACGAAAATATTGTTATAGGGTAGATAAATCTTGTGTCAGGGTCTTCCCAGTTATCGCAAGGTCTTTATGTCTCGTGGCAATTACCCAATCATCAGCATATCCAAATTTCCTTGCGTTTGTTTGAGGCAAGTCAGCTATGTAAAAACTAAAAAGCAGTGGTGCCAAGACAGATCCCTAAGGTAGGTCATTATTTAGTTTTCTTATCTTACTTCTCGAATTTCCCAGGATAACCTGAAAGAGTCGGTTATTTAACATCTCGTCAATCAACTTAACCATTTTCAAGCAAAGTATCACACGAAACAACTTATAAAGTAGGCCATGCCTCCAGACTCACTGTCGATAATTAGTAACTACAGACTCTAAAATCTCTGTAGAGCCATTTGATATGGCAGGAATATTTTAATCCAAAGTTTGTTGAAAACGAGAACTGTGTTTGATCCCGGATCTCCCAGAGCGATAGACTGAAGCCTTGACCATCTCAATCATCCGGCCATCATTATAAAGGAGCTGTAAACACGAATGGTGTCTATTCAGGACTATAAATACGTATTAAACAAAGAAATCCTAAAGCTAACTTTGTACTGTTTTATTCTTACAAATTTAAGTTGTAAGAACAACGATGTACAGACTTGGCGACATAAATTTTTGTCTACAATGTTCAGAAAGTCAGATAATTTCATGACTATTTTGAAAACACTTGCATTTTTCCAGTTCTGTGAAACAATAGTATAATTCAATAGTATAATAGTTTTCAAACTTTATACGTTCCTTTCTGTAAAAAGACAAATTTTTACGTTCCTATACTTCATAAAGACGGTATTTATGTATAGTTTTTTGTGATGTATCTATTATAAAACTGGGATTTTCTTATTGATTTTTGAGCATACACAATTATACTTCAAACAAACAAAAGTAAAATAGTTTGCAGTTACAATTAAATGAATATAATAACTACATGTTATAATTAATGAAATCAAATTTTGATATAATGACTACATGTAAAGTCTTTATATATTAAAGTCTATATTAATGACTATAAGCCTATATCTAAAGACTTAGAAGCATTATAGTTATTACATGGTTACAATTTTACTTTATTTAGCGGTAAGTATGTCTGCGTAGTTTAATAATACAATGCGAGTTTCTATACCAAATTGAAATCATTTTATTTGCCTTAAGATGACATCAGCCAATTTTGCTGAGAACTGACAAACTTAATACATGGCAGTTTTTCTCTTGGAAAAGAGTATGACTATTGAAGAAAGAACCGCAAGACTTTCATTTAAAAGCGAGTTTTAATTTATCTAACTATAATTTTGCATACGAGCTTCCGAATAACGCGTTTCATGTAGTCGCAATTACTCAAATTTAAAGTGAGCTATACACTCGGCAGCCAGTGTATTAAGACACTTCGGGACACAAATGAAATAAATACAGAAGTGGAGAGTGTTTCTTGTGTGATATAGTATGACAGCTGGATGGTCGAAGCGGTTAAAATAAATGAATATGGCTGGAACATTGAAAAGATTTATCCAGTCCTATGGCCTCTTCGCATTCATCCTCTCGATGCCTTAAGCTTACGTTCTCATTATATTGGAGTTATAAAAATATTAATTTATTGATCGTGAAATGGCAAAATTTTGAATAACAACAATAAGTTGGAGACTTGATGAATTATAAACAGTTTCCTAGATATTTTGACACTAATTTCTAATAAAATATTAGAATCCATTAATGTAGTTATATCTAAAATGCTTCAAGGACATGAAGATACAAAGAAATCTGTTGAGATGCTATTCACTCGTGTTTCATTCTAAAAGCTTCGACGCTAACAGAGCTGTTATCAACAAAATGGAATATTGAGCCTACTTTCTGCGATAAAAGTTTACGTTTTCTCAGAAAGCGTTTCGATGAGTTTGCAAGCAAATGAATGTAATCAAAAACAGTATAAACAATATTTTATAGTTAAGATAATTCAATACAACGATTGATGTATTAATGTGGTAAATCATTTTAATATCAGACTTAGTGACCGGATGACCGATGCTGCTAAGGCGTCGGCCTACCTCTCTGGAGAGTGGCCCACCCTCTGGGTGCGCCAAGGAGCCCTGGCACTCCTCAAAGTAAAAGGAAAAGAAACACTAGTAAATTTTCAAAAAATATTTTCCTAATTAAAATTTATTTTTTTATTTATATTGTGTCAGGTGTTCTATTTCTATATTACTTATGAGTTAGCGGTCACATAAGGTGGGAATTTTATTAAGTTTGCATTAAAAAGTTTTTTATCCGTTCAACTCGGCTCCTCCAAGATTAAATCTTAAGAATGCTACTTCTCTGGAGAAGATGGAATCGAATCCGTGAAGTCCGAAAAACACCAGAAAGTTTCCGATGGTGGTCTTTCCGAGTATGTCGGGCCCAGCATCAGTTAAAAATATAGTTAAAATGAGTATCAAATCATTGTCTGAGTTCATTAGTTATCATGAAAAAAGAAACACGCCAACTTGATTTATCAAAATAACTGATGAATTTGCTCCGCAAATAGTAGCGATACAGATCGAAATAACTGATTTATATCAGTTATTTGGATCTATATCCATCAGTAGTTTGACAGATCAAAGAAAAAGAATGGAGAGTTTTAGGATTTTTATAATGGAGGAACATTTTGTAAGCCGTACTTCAGATCCAGGAGCGGATCTAGATATTTCGGGGCCTAGGGCTTATTGAAGTCCAGTGGGGCTCCATTTTTTGTTAATACAAATAATAGACAATAAATTATCATCATTATTATTATATTATTAATATTAACTACTTTTTATTATACGATAAGTGCTCATCGTTAATGAAAAATTATTAAAAATCTATGATAATAATTCAATTTTTGTGGGCCCTTGACACTTGGGGCCAAGAGCTTAAGCCCTATTAGTCCGTATGTAAATCCGCACCTGTTCAGATCGCTTATGCTACCTCCCTGTGTATGGCCACGCAATGATTTGAAGATTGAGATTGAATTTCTTGATACATGGTTCTCAATCATCAGATATTAAACAATCGAATATCCATGCCACTTCTAGAATTATTTCTAAAGCAGAATTTCCATCTGTATTGAATAAACAAGAATTCATCGACTTCCTTACAGGCACAATGATTTAGTATTATTCTTACTGACTTTCAAACACGATATTTTATGTCGCGACGTAAGTAGGCTGTGCTGAACTCATTTGGAACTCTAACACTGTATCAGTGCTTTCACCGTTAATGTTTCTAGTTTCTTGTCCAATAGTTGTATATATTATATGATTTTTGTTATCAAAGCTTCAACTTAGAAATTTTTATATACAGTATTTGGATTTGTTTTATCAAAATACGGTATATTAAATTTAAATTATTGCGTTGTTATCCTGTGGTTTATTTGACATTGCTCAATGTCAATATGAAGTTTTTAATTATTTGTTGTAAGAATTTTGACTTTTAATTTTAACAATTAATTTTTACCAGGTTACTATTCTGGAAAAAATTGCCAAAATCCTCGAAAAGGTTTTAAAATGGCATTTTATTCAAATAATCATTAAAAATTTTTTGTTATAATTCTTCTATATATAATTCTATTTCTATATATATGCAATTTTCTTCCAAATTTACAAAAACATTGCAAATTTTTTTTTAAAATTCTAATTGCATAATTTTTCAATATTAACAAAACTTCTAAATTCGACGTTCTAGCTAGATATTTTTAATATAAATTACTTTATTCTTTTTTAAATAAAATTGTTAATTAAAGGTTTAGCTAATTTCCTGTAAAGATTGTAAAATTAGTTTATAGTATTTAGTAAAATAAATTTTAAAATCGATTTTAGAATTTTCTTTCAAATACCTTTTTTATGTATTTCTTAAAATTTTCATTATACAGGGTGTTTCAGAAATGTTTAGGCAAATTTCACAGACGTATAGAAAACAAAACATTGAATAAAAATATGAGATAGACAGTTATTTCCGTTATTTAAATGTAACTAGCAATATATCAGTAGTAATTAAATTTGTTTACTAATCACCATTTCTTTATTAAATAACTCATTTTTAATTAATCCTTTTAAATTAAATTAAATTAAATTAATTAATCTAACCAAGAATATCTTTGCAGCAGTTCATCAACATCTTCGAGAAATGGGAGCACTGTCAATAGTCGACATTAATAGAGGAAGAGCAAAAACAGCACGAACCAGATACGGAGGAGCAAATTATTGCTAGAATTGATGAGGATCCTAGTACAAGTACAAAAGAATAGCTAGAATAATAGACATTACTTATTCAAGTGTATAGCGTAATCTTTATGAATACCAATTGTGTTCATACCATTTACATCGAGTGCATGTACTTGCCCCAGGCAAATTTCCTTCACGAGAACAATTTTGTCAATAGTGTCTGAGAAGGAATATTAATCTTCGTTTTCTCAGAAAAGTACTTTTCACATTAAAGCTCATCACATAATCAGACTTAAAAAACGAAAATGACGGCACTATATTTTGATGCTTAATTACTGTAATTAAGTTTCAGATGAAAAAGGCTTGGACTTTTTTATTTAGCTTTTATCCCCATGTAAGCCTGTGAAATTTGGCCAAACATTTCTGTAAGACCACATATACATACCACAACAATCCAACATAACTATAAAGTATTAAAATTGAAAATTCGTTTGAGAAATCGCTTTCTGAACACCAAATGATTAATGTGATTATTAACAAATAGCTGTTTTACTGTATATGCAGTAATGTATAAGTTTGTATGCCCTATCTTAAACATTACTTTTATGATGCGGCACCGTAAATAACACAGCAACAAAGAGACTTGTTAATTTTAGTCTAAACTTTTTTTCTAACAAAAACACAGAACAAATTGCTACAGATTTTAAAAATTCTATTACACTTCTGTAAATTGTAATAATTGAATAATTACTGTTAATGATATCACGAGAGTGTTTAGCATTTCTAAGGAATTGCTGTTTGCCACTTCCAGCACCAACACATCCGAGATGCAAGCCTTCTTTGTAGGCATTCGACACTTTTTCAAAACGTCTACACATGATTCTGACGTTTTGCCTACGATATTTTGAAATGTAAATCGAAACTTTTTCACACATCATTATATTGATGTAAAAATAAATTTTACTTATGTAAACATCGCCGGAAAAACGTTGTATTGAGAGATACATTGCCTTGTTGTATAGAGTTTAGATATTGAAAACCAAACGATATTCTCCCGAGAAAATGTTAATCGGGAAGACGTTCTGTGGGTATGTTTTATATTTAAAAAGAACAAAAATTAATGCGTAAAATGACGAATAATATTATATTTGCATTCATTAAAGAATATCAGTATTTGTATTAAATTTTAGTCAGATTCTATGATTCAATATTCATTATTCTAAAATTACAATAAATTCAACACTTGACAACTTTATTAAATTCAAAATTATAATAAATCTTGTTTCTAATTTACAAATTTAATTTTATAAAGTCTTGATTCTCGAGCTGTTTTCTTGAGAAAACACAAATTTTGAGATTTTTCCAGAAATGTCCGAGTCAGAAACCCTGATAATGTATCATTTAATGTTTATTTATGTATAATTTTTAAAGTATTTTTATTAATGAGCATTATATTTTAATATCAATATAAATAAAGAGTGGCATACTATATTAAGTACGTACACGAATTTATTTATTTTGTAAATTACATACATGGAATAAATTACATACATAAAATTCTGTAGTATATTCATTTATAATTTAATGCTATGTGTCTATATAGAAGTAAAGTAGTATTAGCTACAATAACATATCTAAATGACTCAATAGAATAAAGATAATTTTCATGAAGATTCACTTTCTTCTAATCTTTAAAAAAAAAATTATTTTTCAAATAAAACAAAGATACAATTATAGATATAACATCAAAATTAAACACTGATATTATTATTGTTTCTTTAATATCTTGGCTCCTCTTTTGTAGCTTAATGTTTAAATTCTTATTTAAAAATGCGAACATTCCTTTCTCCTTTGCAGTTCTTGATTCAAAGATTTTAACAATTGCAAAAAGGAAGCTTGTGTACGTGCCAGATAATTATACTCATTTAAAAGAACTGCTTGAATTAAAATGTTTAGGAAAAATATGGGTTCTATGCAAGCATTGAACCTTTAAATATTACTTTACTATAAATGACAGATGAAAAACAAAGTTTAAGTTTAAAATGTTACATGAAATTATCTTTTATTACATTTTTACAATCAATTTTTTTAAACTTCTTTGTCCATATAACGAATAAATAGGATAAAGAAACTAAAGCATATCAACTTTTGAAAACATCGAAATTAAGTTTTATGAACGATATCTTTTCTTTTTATATATATTAAATTATAGTTTTAGAGGGGCTGTATGACGTGTTACGGCTATACAATATGCGGATATAAGTAACGAGTGAAGTGGATCATATAGGCAGTTGTAATGGATCGTATTCGTAGAGTGCACTGCATATACATTTCGACTGCTTGGAATAAAATCATTTGTAAACTCCATCGGTAGCAGCTGTTCTTACTGAGTCATATGCTGAGAGAGCGGGAAGAAAGTGAAATCGATTCATAAACGTGACTTGGATCTAAAAGAAATCAAAGCGAAATTAATCATATTGTTCATATTTTTTGCCGAATGGGCATTATGGCTAATTTCGTTTTGATTTTCTTTCCTTCTTCATGTTCGCTATCTAACTTAATATTAAATTACCGTATTTTCTAAGAGAATCTATGTGATTTTAAGATTTTGTTTATTGCATTTATCTGTTAATATACTTAAAAACTGTGTTTAAATTTTAGCTAAAATAATTTTCTCTAATTCGGAATCTATTTCAAATTCTATTTTAAGCTATAATAAATGAAAAAAATCTACATTTAATAGAGTCCATAGAAATATTTTTTTTTGTTCTGTGTAAGGATTTCATATTTAATTTCGAAACGGTAAAATTTACAAAGAAAAAATTCATAGGATAACTTGAAA
Organism: Centruroides vittatus; assembly: GCF_030686945.1. Taxonomy (NCBI): domain Eukaryota; kingdom Metazoa; phylum Arthropoda; class Arachnida; order Scorpiones; family Buthidae; genus Centruroides; species Centruroides vittatus. Next base: position 1,547,322 of record NW_027122272.1, on the reverse strand, counting down.
ATTTTATGTAACTTTCTTAGTATTTTAATTAATATATTCCAATCAATACATCATGTGCGTCTAAATTTTAATATAATTTCTTTGATAGCTCAGCTACATTGCTGAAAAAATCTTTATTGGAATAGTATAATTTTTTAAACCTTCTTTTGAATTTAACTTTATTTTTCTGGAAAATCTTTTTAATTACAAGAAAATATTTATTTATTCATATTTAGACAATTCATAAACAAAACGATTTTAAATAATTTTAATACTTATATAAACTTATCTGAAAACACTTAAATAAATCTATATACTTATTATTATTATTATTATTATTATTATTATTATTATTGTTTATCAATTTCCACAAAATCAATATTAATTTATACTTTACCATTTCTGTAACTTTCTTTTCATATGAAAAATTTTATTTAATTAATTAATCATTAAAAAATTAATTATATTTTAAAAATTTACTACAATGAAATTCTAAAATATTTATCATAAATTAAATATTTTTAATTATAAAACGTTATGATAAAAGAATTATAAGATGCATTCATTTTATTCGAATAGTGTACAGTACTACAGATAGGCTAGCGGAATTTTCCGCCATTTTAGATCTTATCGCTGGCGTTTTTGCTATTGATAGCAATAGCTGAAGTTTGCTTCATGTTTTTTTCTGAAAAAACGACAGGATATATTACTCCAAGCTCCATTTATGACTCCAAAAGTGACTTTACTTTTCATGGTTAACTAGGCGTGTTTTAATAAATTGTTTAAAATAAACATTTAAAAAATCTAAGATGAAAGAAAGTAGTGATGGATGAAAGCTTAACACTTCCAAGGAATCGTTATTCTTAATTCGCAACTTATACGTGCATACATACATGTTAGGAATATATGTATATTCATACATATCATATAGTTCTGTCCTGTATAATAAGGCACATTCGCCACCTAACGTTTTAAGACGTTTGTTTTTTCACTAGCTTATTAGAGGAAAAAGTCTGAAAGTTGTATTACAATATGCTTTAAGACTTATACTTGTGGAAATGTGTGAAATGAATGTTAGCATCACTCGAAAAGTTTTCTGTAATAATACATTTTCCAAAAGTTATGTAATGGATCTTATTTGGAACTGGGAGTCCAAATAAGGCCAATTATAGTCCCAAATAAAGCCCACACGTAAAGAAATAATTTATTAATTAAGGTAAAAAGTAAGATTTAGTTAAATTACATTAAATGGATTTAAACCTAATAAAATACAAGTAACTTAAACATAAATAATGGGTGATTCACTCGAGACTGAACACTGTTCAATAGCTCATGATTGCACCGTCACCGTAGCATGTAATGTAAAACATACGATCGACTGCTTCATCATGAAATAAAGAATATTCCTGTTTGTATTTCATGTTCATCGTTTTATTTTGTACGGAGATATTCCACGTAATAAGTGTTCGTTCTCGAGTGCATCAAACTGTAGCTTTAACAAGTTTAAATAATTTTTAACAAACATTAATTGCCATGAACTAGCGTTACATCAAATTATGCTTTGTTTAAAAATATATATGTATATGATGAAAATGTGATCAATGTGAAATCAACAAAATAGATTAAATTTTAATATAATATTGTATTTAAAAACAATTGTTAAAATCATACATTCACGCTCGCGACACAGGCTGTTGTTAACTAAGGGGCCGTTCATAAATCATGTAAGGGTGATTTCGGCCATTCTAGACCCCACCCATCTCTGTGTAAGAAACCGTAATATTTTCTTTGATCCCCTCCCCTTCCCTACATTTAGGTATGATTTTAAAGAATGATTTTAACAAAAAATATCTTTTTTATCAAACCCTAAAAATCTTAGGTTCAAAATATATAATTAGAGGAGAAGGTGGTATTATGGAACCCACAGGTATTATGGAATCCCTCCATTTCAGACTGATAATAGATTCGAAATCTAGCAAATTGTGGCTGTGCTGCACCAGGTAGACATCCATAGCAAGGGGAGGATGCCTCCCATTTCAGTTATGCGGTTAAGCTCAGTGAAACAGGACATTTGTGTTTTTCGCAATTCCAAACTTTTGAATGATAAGTGAATTTAATTATTTCTAAAATATAAATCATGTAGTTCTAGGTAACTGGTGCATGTGTCCCGTTCTATAGGCCTAGGGATACATGTTAATCTGTCTGATGTTTACGTTTTTAAAGTTTGGTGTTGACAGAAATTAAGTTAACCCAAGATGGAGATGCGTGAAATACGGACCCCATTAGTACTTTTAATATGGAACTCGACTCCTTTGGGGTTCGTAATACCCATAAATTAAAACCATGGGATATTTTTCTAAAAGTATGTGGTAAACGAATGAAAAAAATTAGAAATAGATACCTAAAACTATAGATAAGTAGATCTAGCTAAATTCTGAAGTTATTTTTGGTTTAAAAAACTGTTCTGGATAGACAAGTGTTCTTTTAAACTGATTTTTTAAAATTGATTTTATTTTAATTTTCAGATGCTTAGAGCTCAGCTGAACAAGCCAAAGAAAAACTTGAAGAGACAAACATGGAGCCAGGAAAAAATGGCAGAGACAGTGAGTATGGTAAGGGACAAGAAAATGGGGCTGAAGAAAGCTGCAAAATTTTATGAGGTGCCAAAACTAATTTGCGAACTCTCTCTTTGCAAGCAGACATTCGTCCGGAGCAATTTGTGAAAAAGACACTAGGTAGAAAGCCAATTCTTCCTGAGAATATCGAAAAAGAAATGATGGAATATATATCGTTGATGGAGGTCATATTTTTCTATTATTAAAGCATTTTTTTGATAAAATACATTGGCATAAATGATTTTGTAATTAATTAACTTTTTTGTACTTTTCTATTTGTTTTTGAATACATTAAGGCATTTTTTTGAAAACATACAATGGGATTCCATATTACCACCCGGCTTCCCAAAAATGACTTTCTGACTTTTCTTAGAGAAGCCTTCAAAAACCATACTTATAGTTATACTAGCGAAAAATCCAATTAGGAACATTTAGTTTGATAGTTACCAGTACTTTTCGCACAAAATTGTGGGCGTAGTTATGATACCTTGTTTACAATTTACTATAATGAAAATGGGGTTCCATAATACTACCTTCTCCTATATTAATTACTTAATTAATATGCACTATTATTTATAAAAGACTATGTGAACAAATTTAAAAATATAAAAATATAAAAATTTAATGAATTCGAATGAACAATTTATTTTAACAAGTTTATCTTTAATTATTAACAATCTTTTCATTATTATCGTCGTTAATCAACGTCATAATACTCATTTTTATATTAATTTTAATTTTCACAAAAGGATGAAAAAAACTTTGACAGATCGACTAGCTACTATACGTGTAAACAGAAACGTCATACAAAACAAAACAAGAGAGAGAAACCACCACATGGCCTTTCTTCCACGTTAAAAAAATGTGTAGAGCGTGAGTCTGCTAGCATTATTATTCTATCACGTCACACGAAATGGCATTGGTACAACGAGCGTTCTTAATAGAAATCGCCAAATTGAAGCCAAATTCAAAACTCCACCACTCAATGAGATCAAAAAATAAAAATAAGAATATTACGTAAGACGAGATATATTACCCCTACCCCTGAATAAGAAATCGTAAGAAATCCTTGACCCCCACCCACCCCAAAATACCTTACGTAATTTATGGACGGATCCTAAGGAATGTCACATGTAAGATCCAAAATGCCGGACAAATCAACTACAGTAGAGACTCGTTAATCGGAACCCCGGTAATCGGAATCGCCGGTAATCGGAACGATTTTCAGTCGGACTGTGTCGTGCTGAATCGAATGTTTTTGATACTAGATTTACTTCTAAAGTATAATTTTTGTGTTTTTATATTCTTCAATATATTTATTTTGTTTGTACAAAATGAAGAAATAATTTTCAACGATACGATAGCCTCGATTATTATTATAAAAATTTTCGTTAGGCTTAAAATCGACGAAAATTCAACACGAAGCGACACGCAACGGAGAAAAATTTGAACATCGGACAGGTTAATATATTTTTTCGTACATAATCGGTAATCGGAACAAATCGCTGATCTGAACAACCCCAGTCCCCAATTGATTCCGATTTTCGATTCTCTACTGTATCCTGTATGTAATACTTATAGTGTGTAATATTACGACAATTTGACATCATTCTTACAATTTTCTCAGATCTCTAAATAATAATTTTCTTCTCATATTTGGTCTTTCAGATCATTGGACTATTGTGAGAACGTTTTTAAACACTCTTTAGCAACAAAAATACAAAATAATTGACAATTATAATACCAAAGGTTTATGATATTCCATTAATTTCTGTATGTTCTAAATGATTATTTTAAATTACTAATTTATTATATATCATCTAAAAGTAAAAATCAAAATTTTAATACTAAAGTTTCTCGAATTATTAGTTTATTTATATTTATAGATTAAAATTACCTTTAAATCTGAAATCACGGAGAAAATTTTATTTTACTAATTAACTTGGTATGATAAATTCTTCCATGAGATAAGCTTTATAAATATAAATAAAATACTGTAATAAAATAGAAGGGTTAAAAGTACGAAATAATCTAATAATCTTAATCTTTGCTGTTGCCCAACAACGCCGGGCTCATCTGTTAAGATTGATAAACAATTTAAATAGAATGAAGAGAAACAACATGTTTAACAAACTTTATAACATTATATTTTGTCGTATTAGTTAAACAATAGCATTCACATTTATTTTCTGTATTTTTTTTCTTTGTAATGACTTTCTGAAGAATATCCTCTTATAACAATGAACTTATTAATAATCATTTCCTCTACATTGTGGTCTTTTTAAAAAACATCGTGTCTTTTTCAACTTAGTAATTTGAGATTTATCTATTTTTTCCCTCGATATATTCCTTTGTCAAACTGGAAAAAAAGCTCACAACAAACAAATTATCTACAAAATGAAGTAGAAATATTATTGATAGTCTTCCCATATCCTAACATTCTGTCAAAAGCATAGTTATTTGTAGTGTTATTACTTTCATAACTTTCACCAAATAGTCCGCATTTGTCTCGACAACTTTGTAGGGGAAGGTCGTCTAGTACCGGACGGCTGCTAGTATTGGACAAACGTTGTTTCTAACATTTGCTGCAAGTGGCAGAACCTGCGAAGACACCAGCATGTTGGGTGAATAAAGAAAGTTCAGATTCCCGCCATATTTAGTCATTCAGTAGTGTTGTTGACACGTGGCAGAAAATTTGGTAGTTTTAATAGTTTAATAGTGTTTTGAGTGAACGAAGATGACTTCTGGTTGTCATAGCTTGCCTGAAAATGAGAATAAGTTGTTTTTTTGTTTATTGTTGAAAACAACATTTATTGTTCTTTAATTTGTAGGCCGGAAATCTCCTTAAGCTTACTGATACGTATGTGGTAACCGATGTTTTGTTCTATGATGTTTCGGGTTGTATCGGACAAGATATGCTTGCGGTTTGTATGAGACAGAGGTGTTACGGGTTGTATCGGAAACAGTTTAAAATTGATAAGAATTATATTCTCACGGAATGTTTTGGTTTTACGAGACAATATGGGTAAACTAAGGCAGAATAAAGGAATGAAAGAAGAAAAAGAAAGAATCTATGCAGCTAAAAGAAAACTGCTTGGGGAAAATCTTCTACATAAAGAGAAACAAAGAAAGAAAACAGTAAATAGGCCTAAATCAGTTCAAGAAAAGATAGAAGACCAGGAGACTCACTGCATCATCTGTGATGAAACCTTTCAAAAAGACTGGACTCAGTGTAGGATTTGTGAAGGTTGGGCTCACGAAAATTGCGCTGATCTTGAAGGAAACAAATATTTTTATGAATGTTTTAAATAATAAATAATAAAATAATTAAAAAAAAATAAACACAATAAATAAAAAGAATTGTTAAATTTTCAGATTAATAATTTTTAAATTTTTCTCATTTATACCCCTTTCTTCTCATGTATTAACTTAGTTTTACGATCTGTAATTTGTACTTTTATAAATTTCTCAATAATAACTCTGCCTAATAATAAAAAGTTGTTTGTGAAACCAAAAGTAATTCTCTTCTTGCAGATTTTTCTCATGTCCGATACAACCTCCACAATTGAACTTGGTAAAAATATAATGACTGTAAAAAGTGTAAAAAAATGATTAATATTTTTATCTTAGAAAAATGAGTTTTAACAGGTGAGTTTTTATAAGACAATGAAGTTTTGTATGAAATGTAATCTGGACCAAATGAGCTATAAAATTTTTTTATAATATAGGAAAAGCTTAGGTGTCTGGTACTAGACGACCTTTCCCTATCCATATTTTCCTTTGTTCATCTTGGAAATATGAACAGTCTAAAATTTTTTCCAGAACTATTTGTGAAATAACGAGCGGATCAATCTTCAATTTTAAACAATAAACAGAGACCACTTACTCTAAGTTAACAGAGACCAAAAATAGCGTCTCAGTGAGCATACTCTCTCTCTCTAGTGCCTTAGTTTTCATATGAGAAATGGAGATAATGGCGACAATTTGATGTAAAAGTGTACATTATTGGGCTGCAATTTGAAAAAATTGTAGACCTAGAAATTCCCATTGTCGTCCGTCAGTCCGTCCGCCTGCCTTTCCTTACTTAATCTCGAGAATGGAGTTAGATAGATGAAAGTCGAGACCAGATACAAAAAGCTTAGGGACAGGAGGCCCCGATTAACTATATATTAACTTCCGATTCTTATGAAAACCACGTTATTTCAATTCAAAACTTTTCCTCCGAAAGGTGTTAGATAGATGACCGGCATGACTCTATTGCTAAAGGAAAAGTATAATGTACAAGGGCAAGCCACTACAAATTTGAGGTGGCGAGCGTATATTTTTAAATTAAATAAATTAAAGATATAATTAAAAATTACAGCCTGGTATTGTGACGGTGTAACAATAAATAATTGCTCGTTAGCATGCCCTTTTGTTTTTTCTTTTAAATTAATAGCATCCTAATGAGGATATGTTTATTTAGACAAAACGAATGAACTAAATAAATTCAAAACATCGCTTTAGTTCAACTATATTTGAAGGGGAAATAATCATAATTTAAATTATATAAACAAGTTCTAATTGAATACATTTCTAAAAATTGCTTAAATATTACTTAGAGATTTTAAAGTAAAATGATTTAAAAATAATTTACCATTATTAATTTTTCAAAAAAATTCTTAAAATAATTCATATTATTAATATTAAAATAGCTTAAATGAATAGTTTGACCATCATTAGTATACAATTAATGTAAATATAGGCTATTTACATTAATCGTTTAAATTAAAAAATTTAAACGATTTTAAATTAAACGAATTTAATTCATTAAAATAGAAGCTAAAGATTGCGAGCAATTACGTTATTTATAATTAGCTTAATCTAATAATAATAATAAAAAAAACTTTCCAAAGTTATTACATAAGAATATAAATGTCGAAACTTTAAAAATAATAAAATAATTTATAAATTTTAAAAAATCTCATCATTAAAACGTTATTAAAAGAATTCATTTAATTAAAAAAATTTATTCGGAAATTAATTTTGAAACAATAATACATAAAAATATCAATTATTTAATGTGAAAAAATTTAGAAACATTTTGTAAAAATTTAATAAATTTGTCATATTTAATGCTTTAAATAATAGGTTTATGAGATCATCTTTTTCTGATATTTATTTGCCATATTTGTGTAAAACTAGAAAACTATTTGTTTTATATTCACTAAGTGCATTATACTTTAATGTATTATGTACTCGGTTAATGTTATTATTATATAATATATATTATTAAAAGTAAATTAATTTTTAAGCTATATATAAAACAGACTTGCTTCTTCATTTGTAAATTACTGAAGAAATACAATATTGAAGTAATACAAAAGAAATAAGTATCTGACATGGGACTATAAATATAAATAATCATGTCTTTTTATTAAAATTAAATGCGAAGTGAAATTAATACTATACTTTTAAATCTAATAAAAGTATGTAAACAAATACTTCAAAATCGATATAAATACTATATTATTTCTAAATAACATATTTTAAACTATGTAGCTATCATTTCTATATTTGAAAAATGATTGGTTTATTTTAATGTTTTTATACATGACAGTAATCAAAACTTTTTTATTTTTATCATTAAAACCGCTATGATCAATCACGCATTGTAGTCTTGTTACGAATTCGTAAGCGATTTGAATGTTCTCTTATGTAATATTCAGTATTCTCGAATTCAAAGGTAAAAGGTGCGAAGTGTAAATTTTCTTATTTACACTGAAATACTATTGATAGTAACTATTTTATTCGGTATTCTGAAGTAGAAATTCGCTTTTTTCACGGTGACAAAAGAAATATTTTAGATCATTTTTAACCTGTGTGGATATCCGTTAAATCTATAAACAATGCATTTGAATTTCTAAACAATAAAGCAATTTTCCTCGAGTTTTATGTTTGTCACTTCAAACCTTTCCTTACATTTCTTCTAAATTGTCGCAATAAATAATTAATATTTCATTTCTGTATTAATTTATTATATAAACATTTATTTAAAAAATAAAAAATGAAATTTATAACTTTATATAAATAAAATTCTTTGATGTGTGCTCGAATAAAATAGTAAAATAAGTAGCGTTTCAATTTCTAGTTTATTGTGATAATGCTATAGTGTATGAACTAAACAATTAATGTTCTTCATGTAATTACTAACTCGGCTATTATAACAAGTAAATACGGACTAATCATACACCGCAAAAACTTTATTAACCATTTCAAATTTCAATATTAATGGTTATAATAGCTGATTTAATAATTATATGAGCATATATACGGATAAAAAGCATAAGAACGAATTAATATTCTGTTATTAACAATAATTTTAAAACTATGAATAAAAATTCATTCACTATATTTATAGCCCAATAGCAATTCTCGGAATATTCGCTTCTGACATTCGATTATGGTTCATTTCAACTTTTTAGCATCCATCAATTTAAAAAAAATAAATAAAACATCGATTTATGTTAATTAATTAAAAAGTAATAGTTTAATAAATAAGTAAAACGTATAATTGTGTTCATATTTGCGGTAATGCGGTCGGGCACGGTGGCCTTACAGGCACCCTATGCCATCCTGCGATATGTTTAACCACAGATGTTGAACTGCCACTACAGATTCCCCAAACTCGTAGATGACCGTAGCTAGTGTCCCACCTGGTTTCACGAATGCTTGTTGAGAGAGGGTAGGCCAAGGAAATGTGACAACGTGATGGAGACGTTCCTGGGAAACTCTAGCTGTGTGTGTGTCCATTCTTCTCTGTCATGCAACCATTGCAAACGAAACCGACGATGTTGGAAGCGTAGCGATTGCCGTTCATGCAAATTTGTCTCTGCTAGTTGTCTGCTGATGGTCGGGAAAAAACTGTTCTATAGCGAGTCTTCCATTAGCTCAGAATCGTTGATGGTTTGATGGAATATGTCAAGGCAACACATGGGAAATTTGCCAAGGTGGGATGCTTTCCGAGAGGACTTTCTACGGGAAACTGCTTCTATTTAGGTATTAGACACGTGAAAAACCAAGAAAACTCCACAGGGACAACCCGTTGTTCAGGCGCAATCCTGAAATCAACTACCAATATTCATTTGTTTTATCCACTAAGCCACCGATTCTGGTGGATAAAGACGTCGTTGCAACTGTTCATACTTGTCTCACGACCAGGCAACCGTCTCCAGTGATAGTCTGTCTGAGGAGTCCAGAGCCTAGCTGTCGTGCACGTGTGCCCCGGCGTATCTATTGTCTTCAGCACCTACTCGCAGTCAGATCAGAACGACCGAGACGGCAAAACGAATATCTTGCTTCATTTAGCCCAGCTTTCGCAACGACTGCGTCGCACAAGCATGCCTGGCATTCGAAGATCTCAAAACAACAGGTATACTGGAAATTCTGAACAGAGTAAGCCACTGCGAGCCTTTTTTAAAATAGAATACTGGGGTAGCTAGTTTAATGCAATCTTGTGGTATTTATTTCCTGGCAAGCAATCTGTCTACAACTGTGAAATATAAACCCTACGTGAGTGTTGTAGTAATCGGACAATTGTATTTGGATGCGTAACTCCTATTACAGTCTGTTATTTTGTATCCAGTCGTTCTTTCAATTAAATAAGTTATTTTAATTTATTGTGTACTAAACGAAATACTTTCCAGTGAAATGTTTCCTAATTAATAGAACTCATTCAGATTAGGGTAAAATTAAGATCGATCTCATAATTCTGTGTTAATACCTAACGTCAAAAATCCAATTTAATCCATTTTATAAAGTTTTTATATAGGGTACAGACATTTCTAATGACTATTATAATTCTTAGTCTGAAATCAATTTTTGTTTCTGTTCTTATTAGTCTGCAGATCTATTTAAGTCAACTAATTCATTTCTATTTCACATTAATCTTGAATTCAAAATTTTATTAATTAAAATGGTCTCGGCTTACCGTTCCAATAACAGATTCTTACAACAGATTCTTGATGTTTATGATTTACATTGACATTCTGAATAATTCTGTTCTGTGCATCTTTATGACTTTCTTTGGAGAATGATCTTTTTATTTCAGTATGAGGATGCTCCTAGTCACAAAGCACACTATGTAGAAGAATGGTTTAATGAAATAAATGTGTAGGAACCTAACTGACATTAACAAAATCCTGATTTAAATCCAATTACACATCTTCGAGATGAGTTGGAATGGAGGTTTGAGCCAGACTGTCTTTGCCGGATGACCCAATTTTACTGGTTTACCTGATTTTAGTAGCTTTACTGGCTCTCATAGTGGAATTGTAAACAGCTGAAACATACCAACACTTAAAAAATTTTCAACAAGAGCGAAGGCTAAGATAGATGTAACGTATTCACCTAATCGCTTATTAATACTTCATATTTAACAGATAGATTTTGGACAAGCAGATGCCGAAATACTTTTTATTACATAATACATCAGTAAAATATTTAGCCCAACATTTCTCGAACTTTTTGCTCACGCGACTTTTTGCTCACGTGATATTTGTTTGTAATGGTTTCGCGATCCAAACGTTTATAATATTAAATTAAAAAACACCTGGTAAACTGAAGTCACTGTATATAATGAAATAAAAGTATGCATTAATTGATGACAACTTCTACGCGTGAAACGTATAACATCGAGTACAATTCTATTAAGAACGGTTCCTGCCAATTTCGATTTGTAAGAAATAACTTATTTCAATTTCAATTTTTATTATTGAAATTTAACTATTAAAAAATGTAAGATTGACGATTATGAATGAAACAGACTGTTTCAAAATTATTCAGGAGTCTATTGTATTTTGAAAAGTATTACAAGGTTTGATTATAATCTTAATTTTATTAATAAATAACAATAAATAATTATAAGGAAAAAGTAGTTAAAATTTTTCAGTACTTAACAGATGCATCTATTGTTCCTAGTTCTTGGAGAATATTTCAATAACACAAGTACTTTTGACGAAGGAAGTATCATTTCGCGACACAACATTTGGTTCGCGATTCATAGTTTGAGAAACTCTGATTTAGTCTACTAACTAAACATGTTTTTAATAATTAAATACATTTATGTTAAATTAGAATCAAATTAAATATTAATTAAAACAGTTGTTACTTCGAGGTTTTTAAAAAGTTAATTAATAATTGTTTTGTTTAAATAGAGAAATTTAATATGATTTGTACAAAGTCTTGTTTTATAATAATGCGCATAGCTGTATATTATGGTACATGGATTATGTCAACAACTGGAAGAATTCCAACTAGATAATTGTTTTTAATCCAAGAATAAAAGTATACAAGTACAATAAATAGATTTCTATAAATTTCTTGTATATCCTGTCTACTTAGACTTTGTTTATTAATAGGACCTATTATACTGGTGTAGTGTAGTTTCCAATTAGCAAAACAAAATATCTTTATTTTTATTGTTTTGACTTTTGACTAAGTTCTCTATTTGCTAAAAGGAAACTACATCAGTATAATAAGTCCTATTAATAAACAAGGTCCAAGTAGACAGGATATACACAGAAATTTATAAGAATAAGGAATAGAGGTAAAAGGAATTAAGCAGATTTCTAATTTATTAATGAATAAAATTATTTAGACTGTAATTTTAAATTATTTGATTGATTAACTTAATAATTTCAATCTCGTGATAAAACAATTTTAAATTAAATTAAAATATTAAGAATTTATTATTATTACTGAATATTTTTTCAATTGTAATAATACATTTAGAAATTAACACATGTTTTGATATATAGGTTATAAATATTTAAAGAAAACAAAATACCTGAAGTTGTACCGACTCCACAAAATCTTTATAAAATTAAATAATACTTGACTGTATATACATTTTAAAATATTTATTGCTTCAAATTTCATTTAATACATTTCTTCATTGATTCTGTGCATGGCATGCTTAGGAACACCTGTCTCAAATCAAACAATTCCTTTTTTCCGGTTTATTTTCTACAAGTAAAACGTATTTAATAATATTTAATATTAGTTTCAGAATAGCTTAATAGAAAAATAACTGTATTGTAAACTGTCCGAAATTCTTTTCTAAGAAAAATGATGTTTGAGGTGTTCCTGTTTGTAATCGTTCTTCTACTCGAAGTTTCCGATATTTATTGCGGATGCGACAGAGTTGACTTTGACAGAATAAGACACCGAATTTGTAGTAAGTTTTCTCTATTTTCAAATAATTATGAATAAGTTTTTATTAACAATGTATCTAGTAAATTGTTTAGAAAATGTTTTTTAGCTACTATGAGAATATTTAATATCTGTTTATAAGAGAATAATAATTATTAAGAATGTAATAATATATTTTAATTAACACTTTTAAATGATTAAGTGGACTATCTTAATCACGGATATATTAATACTGTACAGTACATATAAGTGTTAATTTTATTATATTACATATTATTTTTTAATTTTCTTCCTTGATCATTTTCGACACAATGTTTTAAATATTAGAATAAAATTTTAATAAATAAATTCTATATTTTTTAAAGATTATAAATATATATACTTCAATTTTAGATTATTTAACTGAAAAATATAATACAAATCTATTGAAAGTTTCTTATTTATTTCTGGTTTTTACAGACAATACACAGAAAATTAAAGCAGTGAAAGATTGTTTAATGCAGCTGGATAGTAAGGTTAAAACAAATATATCATTTATTTTTAGAATATTAAATTAAATAGAAAAATATCGCTATAAAATTTAGTAAATTTTAAAAAATAAGACGAAAAAAAGTTTTTAAGAGGACGAAAATTACATTAATTCATAATAGATCTTTAATTGTAGTCTACTGCTAGACCTCGAGTTTTTCTTCATTAATATATAACTTTATTTTTTAAATTTACTTAATTTTTATGATTAATTAAAATATGACAAAGACAATTTTTACAAATTTTATATTTAAAAATTTTTTTATTGTTATACTGTAGAAAAATACTTGAATTACTGAAATTCTGTAATATATATTAGATTTAACAAACTTTTAACATAAAATATAGAATAATCCTACACTTTATGTTTAAAATATAGTAGATTATGATTAATTACTTTCAAAATTGTTAATCGCCAACAAAATTTCTCTAATGCCATTAACTTATTAAATATTAAAGCGTGTTTCTTGATTGGAGCTAATTATTTATGAAAATAAAGAGAAATAATTAATCTAAGATAACAAAATCCAAATAACATGTGTTTAGATTTTTTCATTTTGCAATTTTATTTGCAGCAACTCATTATAATCATTCTTTTACGTGTGAGATTATTTCGTTGGGACAATCTATAAATTTTATGAATATTCCATCTCTTAATTTCTATAATTATTTTTAGTTTTAATTAAATTAACAGATCGATTCTGTGGACAAAAATATGTCTTGAAACTATGAGAAAAGATACATTTATCCACCGTTGGAATTTTAGCGCCATCTTGTATCTTTAACTGTATTTAATAATTATTTTAGAAATGATTTATTCAAAAATAAGCTGTATTTCTTTCTACAGTTTTCTCTGTATTTAAATTTTATTTATTTTTGGAGTTTGGATTAATTAATGTAAAATAATGTATAAAAATATTATATTATTAAATATAGGTTTTTATAATAAAAAAAAACTGTGACGGTTGAATGATCGAGAGAATAAGGCGTCAAAATATCGCTCCTGGGGACTCGGGGTTGATCTGTTTCTCATCACCCAGCTGCTCCTATATTGGTCCTGGTCAAACCAATCATGGGTTCGGCCAAATCCATAAAGGTTTTCAGACGAAAAGAGATGGAACTGAAAACAGAAACAGTTGTTAATAAACTTTTTTTTTATTGATACAATTTCGTATTGTCAAAAAATTTATTTGCATTTTAGCCTATATATATTAAACGGATATCTTTTCTTTTGACGATTATTGTAATGTTAAGTTTTGGTAGTTTCCAAATTTAAAAAGTTGAAATAAAATATAATCAAAATGAGTAACATGAGGATAATTATGCACTAAAATTCTGTTACGACGGCTAAGATCTGCACAAGGTCCAAATTGAATTGCCCAAGTAAATGCAAAGAATGGAACTGTTACAGATGATGGGATAAGAAAGCAGCAAAAATATTTTAGCAGCAGATGAATATAAGAAATTTTTTAGTTGCAGCAATGGGTGGCTGCATCGATTTAAACAGCGTCATGGCTTTTCATGAGAAAGAAACATGGTGAAACTGCTGAAGTTGATTTGGATGTTCTAGAGGAGGAAATAACTAATCTGTCGACAATAATTGAACGATATGATATGAAAAATGTGTACAACATAGATGAAACCGTTTATTTTACCGATTATAACTTGACAAAACGATTTGTCATGCATCTGTGAAAGGCTGCAAGAAGAATAAAGGTAGAATCACAATTGCCTTTTGTTGCAATTCAGACGGTATTGATAAGAGAACTGCGATGTCATTGGAAGATTCTCAAGGATGACATAGAAAGTCCTCTAGTAACTGCGAAAGAAGCTCAGGCTTATTTAGAGAAAATTCGGCATTTTCTTCAGGTAAGTGCTTTCAATAAGGATTATCTAATGCATGTCGATTCATTGGATACATTTATCTCCATAATTCGAGGAAATAATGTAGTTCAAAGTAGGTTTTTTAATAAGCGAAAAACAATAAATGTAACATAAACTAAAGTAATAATTATGCTTAGTATCTTGACATTGCTATTTGCATGTCGTTTTCGATAAACTGACACCCTCACTTTTCCACCATGGCCTGGAAACGAATGGTAGCAGTGTAAAGGGGGGTTGATTGTATATCTGAAATATTTTGTATAGTTTGGATTCCTAGATTTCTCCTAAGTACGCCTTATAAATTGTACTTTACTGTTTTGTTTATCGAACCTTGCCCATTTTCAAGTTTTTTAGAAACTTGTTGAATTAAATCCAAGGAATTACTGAGCAACTGGTCTCGATTTTCTAGATTGGTTAATGCATCAACAAGGCAATGAAAGATAGATCTAATGTATGAAAGATTATATTTTATTGAGTCTCTGTTTAGCAATTTTTGGCAATGACTAATTGCAACAGCATTGTTGGGTTCAAAGGTATCTGCAGCACTTTTTATTTTATCCAAATGTCTGCGTAGTAATCCCTACAATCAATCACTCAGTGAGACAATAAGTTGGGAAGACAATCCGGGAATTTAGCCTTTTGAACTCGAATATATGTCTTAGAAATTATTTTCTTAATGTTTATTATTAGTGAATATACACTTCAATACTGGTTCTGCACAGTTTCACAAACATAGGAGAATAAGCCATAATTAGAGAAGTAAATCCCGGTTCACATTGCGTCAAAAGTCGCTTCGTTAATCGCTTCTGACGTCGTACTGCCGACAAGGTGTTCAGACTAAGCAATTTTACTAGAAAACTAATCGAAAACGACTTATCATTTATATTTAGAAATCATATTTTCAGTATAAAAAAGTGCTTTATAATTTCAGCTAACTAAAGAAATAAATATTTTGTTTTAAATCAATGAATCAATTTTTCTTCAAATTTTTATTTATTACAATTATAACTTAACAAAGTTTTTGACAACTACCAACTTTCTCGTAATATCCTGTAATTCAATAGGCCAATAACTGTCATATAACTGAAGTTTTCGATAAATCTTTTTGTTCATTTTCCATGCTTTAAGCAAAAAATGGCGAATGAGACCAAATAAATGGAAATACATCATCACGTGTTTTACGATCTTAGTGTTCATTGGATTAATTCCCAAAGGACAAACGATAAAGTTCAATGGAACAGCGTCGCTGATAAACAGAACTTTCTCATGTTGGATTTCTTTGAGCCACAGAATAGCCAAAGTTTCATTGAAAACTTTCGCCATGCGCTGATGATTGAATTTTTCTAAAACTTTTGTCGTTAGAAAAAGTGATATAGAAGCATTGTCAGGTGACAGAATACAGACAATCACATTTGCTATGTATCATCGCATTGAATTGTTTTGTCAAGTGATATCCAAATATAGTTCTTCTGCACTTCATTATGTATTTATAAAAGAGTTTCATCGAAACAAAAGGAAACTCAGTTCCATCACAATGTAGATTCGCCATTTTTCGACTGTATTTCTCCAAAACATTCTTGAGCATTGGATTCTTCACTTTCAAAAGAGCTGCTAATACAGTATTAATGTCAAACATAACGCTGAATTAAATTCTCACTTAGATTGTTGTTTCTGTTAGTAATTTAGTTGTCTGTCCAGGTTTGCGTTCTTTTTTGATTTGAACATATCGGCTGCGGATGTCCATACCTGAATGTTGGTTTACTTGAAATCTTTTATAAGAAAAATTTTCCCCCACAAATTACACTTCACTTTGAAAAACATTAGATCTAAATTTATCCACAAACAGTATTCTCTTAGTTTTACTGAAATAGAAGTCTTTTTTGAGACATGTTAATGCAAATTAAAATATAAAAACATATGCTATTAGCTGTCAACGGATTATCATATGCGAGAGTATTCATAAGCAGTCTTAAGAAAGGGGGAGATTTATAACCTTCCCATCCGAAATTTTCATTTTCTTTATTCCATTTTTCAATAAAATTAAAAACTTGGTCTGTTCTTCCTCCAGTTTTACTTCATTGATCTGTAGTATTGTTGAGTGAGACTAATTAATAATGTGGAACTAATGATGATGATTAATGACTCAATTTAAATATTTTTAAAAATTTACTACCCATTCAGACTCACAAGTTACGTTTCCGTTTTACTATTTTCAATTATGTGTAAATAATTTCGTAACAATAACTACAATATAAATCTTACTTAAAATACGCGATATTTTAAAATCATATTTAAGAGTAAGTCCTCACACTTAACGTTGTGGATACGTTCTTGGAGACTGCGACTTTAAGGGAAACAACGTGCAAAGAAACCAATTTTACCATACGCTAATTGACATAAAAAAGTGTTAATTTCATAGGCATATTTCGGGACACAAACACATAACCACACTTCTAAATAACGACTCGAAACATTTCTAATATTAACATTCAAATACATGTAAGCTACACGTACCGTACATTTAAGAAAGATTAATGGTTCGGCTATATCATTATGAACCTAACTGAACCCACATGGGTTTGATGAAAAGTCTAGTTAGTTCTCACGAAAGTCAAAAAATTAAAGAAAGAGGAATCAGCGAGAGATGAAGATCACAATGATGGTAGATGATATGGGTGGGGAGATTTAATCTGTCTCATTGATGATGAGTAATAAAGAATAAATATTTTCAAAGCGAAATTGTACGAAGTATCTCTTATCACCACGCCATTCAAAAACAATTAGCGATTCCATAGAGGGGGCTACATAAATTAAAAATGGCGAATGAAAATAAGTCAAGTTTGCAACTTACACTGACATTAAACCATGTATTTTTCTGTTAATGTGGATATACGCTCACATTATTTAAAAAAATGAAAGTATAATAAATGCAAATTTTTATAATCAGATCTCTAGAAAGGAATTCGGTTAACATATTCTTGATGGATCGTGTTTATAAAGAACTTCAACACCAACTGTAAATGATTACAAATGTATTTATATTTTTTCTTCATCCACGTTATAACGAAACAACGTTAAGTAAGGACTTACTTACATTATAATATGAAAACAAAAAATAATATTATGGAAATTTTAGATGGACATAAGCTTGTCGAATTGCACTGACCTTATCCCATCGGAAAAATCTCAAGTGAAGAAATTTTGTGAAGAAGAAAATTGTCAGTTATTTAAAAAAGTAAGTTTTTAACTAAACTAATTTTAGAATAATAACAACGGATATTAGTTTAGATTTTAACATTTTATGAAATGCCAAAAGTGATACTGGCTGTGCTTTTGATATTTCATTAAGTCTGTAGTTTTTATTCTTACAGACATTCACGATAATACTAATCAGATAATAAATTTGGGAAAAGATACCATGCTTCATATTAATGACTATCACAATCGATGTTAATATATTTCAAACGATGGACAAATTATTGCTTGAAAATCTCAAAATTAAAAATGGCCATTATGGGCTTTTATCATATAGAGTTGTTATCAATTTCGGTATTATTCAATTTCTTAGCTAAAAACTCTGAAAATGTATATTTTTACAATTTCTTACGATAAAAATTTAAATTATTTTTAAAAGAACAACTTGCAACGTATAGGCCTATTTATTATGCATGATGAATCTTTTCGAAACTGTAATCAAATCGAAACTCTATTCATATTAAATTATTAAATAACACTCAACACTTAATTATTTAAATCTATAAAAGTATTTTAATTTGTAGGTACCAGTATGTATGAAATGCACATAAATATTGCAATTGTTTAAGAATAAAACTAACAGAAACATCAGAAAACTGAAAAACAACGTACAGTGTCTATATATGTGAGGAACCCATTCTCATTAAGTAAATTAGAAGACAGGTAAAATGTTACCATAAATACTACTGGAGTTTAGGATTCGAAACGGATTTAAATCTTTAAAACTTATTATAGATAACTTGAGTCAGATCGTCTTTCTTCATCCCTTATTCATACGAGATGATTAATTGCGGATCAAATCCGATCATAATGTACAAAATTAATCCGATTTGTTAGTTTGTATAGCATAACTGTCATACGTGGTACTGGAAATAGTGTATAGATGCCATACAATTTCAATTTTTCCGATTATAAACAAGCTTCACCATCAATAGGATTGGCCCAATTTAATAATCTTAGGGTAACAGGATTGAGACGTTGCTTCCTATCTTTTATCCATTCTGCCGAGTTTTCCTCAAGTAATTGGGGTAATTGTGATCAATCACACAACCTTAATGTTGTGGAGTCTTAAGTTAACTAATAATTAGACGACAATTGAATTTTCGTATACTGTCAGTCCATTTTTAGGAACACGTTATATCAGAAAGACATAATGTGTTCCTAAAAATGGATTGAAAAAACTTATAAAATTATTAATGTAGGGAAGTTTTACCTTTTTGTAGTGAATATAATTTATTACAATGCATAAAACATTCTTTTCGTATATTAAATATGAAACAGACGATAGAAATTGTTTTGTCGTTACTGAAACTGAAAACTGGCAGAATATGCCATCACGCAATAACTGGTCATTTTTGTTTGTCCACTGAAAATGTATGAAAATACGAATTTAGCGTATGAAAAGTGGTTTAGAGGTATCAAAGTATAGTATTACGGTATGTACGAAACAGTGAATTGTCCTACTGAAAGTACTGTATTTGTTTATTAAATTTCGATATAAAAATAGTATCTTTTCTTTATGTCATTAGAAACTTTTTTTAGTTGTATTTTACAGTATTAGTCTATAATTTAAAAATATAGGCTTATACATAATTTTGTTTGAACAAAAATATTTTAAAACTTTTTAGGTAAATTAAAGTAAATTGTATAAATTATTTTATTTTCCAGTATATTATTTGTTACAAGAATTCGTTAAAACATATTGTAGTAAGTATTTATTAAAATGATTAAAATATTAATAATTGTTTATTTTTGTTTCGATTACTTTAAATAATGTTTTATTTTTATTATCAGCAGAGAAAATTTAATAAAATAACTAGAATAAATCTTTATAAATCATAATATATTACGATAATATTATGTTATATTTTCTTATGTTAAGCATCAAAATTTTCATTAATATTATTTATTTTATTTATTTCAGATTAAAGCAGAAAAGAACAAACAGCCGATGTTGAAATTTGTGGTAATTTCATAATAATAATTTACTTTTTTAAATTTAACTTAATGATTTCGTTCAGATTTGTATAGAAATAAATTTTATAAACTTGATTTTTTTTAAATTAAAAAATTAAAGAAATAAAAACGAGTAATTTATTCAAAATAGATTTAAAAATTACAAATAATTTCAAAATAAATGTAGAAATAAGTTTTCTGAAAAAAACTTCCAATTTTCTTCAAACAGAATTTGTTGAAGCTAATGTTTTGCAAATAGAGAAAATATAAAACACGTTTTCTAAATTGCTAGAATATTACGTTGCCGAATTTTTAAGTATTTATTCAATGAATTTCTTGTTTTCTGTACAGAAGAGTTTACGAATCGATGTTGAACATATGCTCCACTGGTTTTCTCGATTGTGAATTCTTATGAGTAAAATATAATAGTTTGTATCCAGTCTATTCGAAAGAATAACATTATTCTCATCGATGTTTCCCTAAAATATTTTCCTGATATCAATATCAGTCTGAGCATTTAAAAGAAAATTATCTAATGCCATTTTTGTCTACTTGAAGAAACTTTATTCTTTTCCGCAAGCTTTACAATAATTCATAAAAGCGAATCTAGTTCACCAATATATTAGATAGTTAGTCAGATAAATGCAAATAAAAATTTTTGAATGAAATACAGCATATAAAATTCTATATTGTAATAGTTTATTAACAATTCGAGTCACATGGCAAATCTAATTATGAGCAAGCGAAGCAGTTCACTGGTAGGTACCCAGGGCTTGGAGACCTGGTTGGTACAAAACAATTTGACAAAAAGTAAATAATAATATTGAAATATTTTATACCAAAACATGGAATA
The DNA here is from genome assembly GCF_030686945.1 of Centruroides vittatus. Lineage (NCBI taxonomy): Eukaryota > Metazoa > Arthropoda > Arachnida > Scorpiones > Buthidae > Centruroides > Centruroides vittatus. The sequence continues at coordinate 1,526,061 of NW_027122272.1, read as the reverse complement.
TTTGATTTTGCATATATATATGTTACTTAACAAATACGAAAATATAAAACTTATTGGGTTCTTGACACTCAAATAATATTTTACCGGATCCCCGTGATACTCTTACTCTGCTACTGGGTGAGATAAAATAATTTCTTCTAGCGCGGCCATCCTGAGACTCAATTCTAGCCCTTTCCGAATTTTCGTGGTTTATTAAATATTATTGTGATAATTGGAAATGCCTTACAATACAGAACAAAGAGCTTTCCAAATGGAAAGCTTTATAAAGAAGAAAAGTTACCGAAAATTAAGACATTGATTTATGCAAAATTTCTTGAATTGTATGTTTGTTATAAACTTCCGTTGCTCATATACCACGAAGTAAGCACGAGATGGGCAATAGAAATACAGTTTTCGTAAACAAAAAATTGTGTGAGGAAAGAGTTCGTGACATTTGAACAATCTGAAAGAAGTTTTACAGTGTGCTGCAAGAAATATCTGATGAGTACGCAGTACTCGTGTAACAGACACTGAGTAACAGTAACAATTGTAATGATCATCAACATTCACAAGAGCCTGTATGTGCAAAAAATATAGATGGAACACATTTTCTTTTCAATTTTCTTTCATTAAAACAGCAAATGGAAAGTTCAGGGCACTGTTAAAGTGAAAAAATTGCTAATTTCATATACTGTATTTCTTTTTGTATACCAAACGAATACGTATAGTTAACTACTGTACACCTACATAAAATGTAGAACAAAGATACGTTTTATAAGTTTTATCTTTGCTAATTTAAAATCTATAATGAAATTATTTTAAGAAACGTTTAAGATCTAAAACCTCAATTATCTTGATAACAGGAAAATGTGACCTACTAATTTTTTTTAGATTGGACCTTTTAATTGTAGAATTAATTTTTAATAAAACTGCCTCTTATGCTGAATGGTTTTAGATTTAATGTCAACTTATTAATATGACGAAATAATTCTATTTGCAAAAATAATTGTTATTAAATTAATTACTAAATAATTTTAACTTATGCTACACAGTTTTTATTTCTTATATTAACAACGACAATGCGTTTTATGAACATTTACTTATTTTATATCTTGTTTATATATATATATATTATATTATATTATATATATATAATTAAAAGATATCTATATATATATCATACAATTATAATATAATTTTATTTTTTTATTTTTAGAAATGTGTTAACAGTAACTACAAATAAATAGAAAATTCACCATCCTGTTTGTTGAGAGTTTAAATATTGCAGACAATTATATTTAAATTATATATATTACCATTTAACTTATAATATTTGTCATATCAAAATTTACAATTATACGTTAAGAATTTTAATATGTATTTCCATTAAATATAACAAATTAATGTTCTTGTAGAAATTACTTTGATTACAAAAAATGTAATAAATTTTGTAATACAATTGCAATTTTTTTATTTATTTGGCAACAATTCAAACTGCTGTAGACTCAAGTAATAACAACAATACTTTATTTAAGGACTTCTGCTCCGCAGAGCACCGCAGAGGTTGATATACGTATAGACATAGAGTACCAAAACACAGTGAGAATCCATAGGATTACAGCATATACATACAGTTATATAAAAGATATGTAGAAAACAGGGTAATTTGCTTATAATGGAAACAATGAGTAATAAATTACAGTGCAACAAATAACATACAAATTAAGAAGCAATGCAAAGTATTACACAGATTAAAATACAGAGAATATAATTAACCCTAATGGGTATTGAATGGCAATGTAAAATAGAGACTAACAAATAGGAAATAGAACAAAGCGATGATGGACATAAAAAAAAAACTGGTTACATATACTTATAAATACCCATATAGCTATTAGGAGTCGTTTTTCGCGTGTAGGGAAATCTTCTATTATTACCAATTCATTTAAAGTAACTCTCAATGAGGCACTGGAACTCCTCTAGTAGCATGTGATTGCTCAACAGTTCATTTAGGGAACAAGGCCATGAAATACCAGCCAGCGTCAGCAAGAAGTTGGATTCTGAGTCTGTTGCTCTCCATCGCAGCGCACTGATAAATGTAGTGCAGTGGCCCGTTTTCTGTATTGCAGACTGTGCACTTGTCATCACCCTGGATCTTGAATTTTTTAAGGTAACTGGCGAAAGACCCATGTAGACTGAAGTAGTAGATTTAGAATATTTAAATGCAAATTCTTGAAATTATAAATATAGTAGACTCTCGATTTAGAGAACTTCGGATTTAACGGGCCAAGTATTTCTGCCAGAAAAGAAAAATTTACAACTTTTTATTAATTCGGTAATACAGCGTACTAAAAGATTAAGTCAGACGTTTCAACCGGGATGCTTCAAAATATAGGATTGAGCAGCGTTATAACACTTCTAACGTGTATTACTAAAAGTACAAAAAGCGCAATAACGCTTGAAAAGAAAGTAAGGAAACAACATACCATACATTGATAAAGAAGTAAGGATGCCGTAAGAAATTATTTCGAAGTTGATGTTCACCATTGAAAAACACTGCGTTTTTTCAATGAGTGTTCAATCCACATTTTAATAATATTTTTATTCTTACATACACTCTATAATAGCACATAGTGCATTTTGTAAATTATAAGATCATTATTAAATTAATACATGTTTTCAAAATACATTCGATTTAACGAACATTCGGCACTCCTTTTCCAATTAGTCTGTTGAATCGATGGCCTACTATAGAGAAAAATTACTCTCATGTAAGAAAATAATTATATATAATTTAATTAAGCAAAATTATAGATTAAATAACAAATATTGAAAGATTCTGGTGATATATTCTGTTCGAAGAGAAAGCTTTGAATAATTATGTTTGATTTTTCGGTATATATATTTTGTATGCAATTTTTGATGAACCTATACTGTAGTTTCAAATATCGAATTGAATAAAATTTAATTAATCTGATTTTTAGAATAATAACGGATTAATTGATTTTGGTCAGCAAGTCAGTAATTGTATATTTACAATTGTAGTGCAAGCAGAATTTAAATTTGAGGAACGTGTGATAGCATTTGGTTTCGGCTTCAAATGTCGCACTTTACTAATTAAACTGAATCCATTATAATTGTAGGGATTTAAAAATCCATAAAATTTATTAAACCTGTTTTGAACTTTAAATTATAATCTATAAAAACTATTAATATAATTTGACAAAATGTAATAAAAAAACTTACTATTTTTTAATTTTTACTTGTTTAAATACAATAAAGGAATTTAATTATATAAGACTGAATTTCTTTAATATTTAAGATAGGTGTTTCTGAAAAACTGAATTATTTAATTTAAATTATAAATTAAATAGACAAATTTAAATATTCTTTTATTAATTAAATATCCCGAAAATAATGGAATTGTTGTGTGCAATTTGATAATGGTAACATGATACATTTCTTCATTTCGCAGCGAATTGTGATTTAAAATTTTATGCGATATTTCTATGTTATATTTAAACCATATTGTTGTAAAATAAAACTTTTCTAAGAAATTTTTAATCATCATAATCGACGTGATTGATTTATAGGACTGACTGTGGAATGGATATCATTTAATTTCGCATCTTTTTATAATTAAAATTGGGTAATTTGATTATTGAGAATGCATCTTCTAGAACATAAGTAATTTTGTCGTCCAATATATATATATATATTTATATCTCGTTACCAGATTTGTTGCTGGCCTTCTCGGACAGTTTAACAGTCGTCTAATATATTTTATAAATAAATATTTCAATAAATTATTTTGGTTGCATTCAAACTTGTCTGTTCTAGAAGTTATTTTAAAGTTTTTCCTATTCGAAATAAAAATATATACAGTGAAAACTCGATTACTGCACTTGAAGGGATCTTTCACATAATCCAGAAATTTGTTTGATTTTTGTGTTTTGAGTATATGGAGCACCATGCGTTTAATGTTTCATGAACTATAAATACTATACAACAATTGCTGAATTCGAAAGTAAATTAATTTCCTCAAAATTTAACATTACGTATAGACCTAGTTTCGCGGCGCTACAATCGTCAGATGAAGCCAGTTACATGGAGAGTTTGGTTTCTGTGTAATTATACTCTGATGTTTATGACTGTACACGTTCTACTTTTTTGTTTTTTATTTTTTGAAAATCGTTTTGGATAATTGAAGTTCTGCTGTATATGTAATTTACATAAACTTTTCTAGTTATATCATACTGCCATATTATATATATTAACTCTCTTTTCTGTGGAAACTTTTTACCATGCCCATCATGGATTTGACTAGACCCACAACGATTGTCCGGGTTGACAAGGCCTGTCCTGAATTTCTCAGGCTTTGTCTCTCATCGAAATTAAATAAAATTTATTCCATAGTTATTCTAGATTACTCCCGAAAAGTTTTGGGTTCTGTTCCGGGTTCCCAGAACTGCATTTGACACTTTTACTGTTTCGGCCTGTACTATTTCGGACCTGTACAGTATTTTTTAATATTAATATTAGACATTTACACATAAAATACACCTCGTATTAATACAGCCAGAAAAATTTTATTATTTAGATTTATTAATAAAATTTAGATTAAAATGGTTTGGCTCGCTGTATTAATATATTATATATATAATTTTCCAATATTTTATTTAAAAATATTTGGCGATAATAGGAAGAGCTTCAAAACTGTCAACCTCAAGAGTGTAGCGATTACTGAATGCATATAAATTTTATCATGTGATTTAAACAGCTAATGTAAGAAGAATATTTATAAACAACGAAACTAATGTTAACAGTGAACTGTTTGTTAGAAACAGTACCTCAGAGCCTTTAAGTAAAACGTCGTTAATATCATAGAGCGGGGTAGCGATCTATACTAAAGCTCTGCCATGCGTGTTAAAGTACCAACTTTGACCCTTAATATCTCCACTACCATTGAACGGATTTAGATGAAATTTAAAATATTTAGTGTCCGTAACGAGTACTATAGACATCTTAAATTTTGAATAAATTTATTGAATCATTTTGAACTTACGCAATCAGCATTTTGTCACCAAGATTTACGAGAGAGAATAGCTACACCGAACTACCGAATAATGCAGAAGGAGTCTGCATATATGTCCAGCTCGTTCGAGAGCTGACCGACTTGTATTTGCACTTTTGAAGGTTTTATTTAAAAATATTAAATATTTATAAAACAGTAGCCCAATTTTTAAATTTTGGCACATTATTGGTCAATCAGTTATCACGTGACATGACGTAGTCAGGCTGTCGCGTGGGAATAGAATTATTCTGTTTTGAAGTTATTTATGACTGAAAAACATTTAAAATCCCCTCAAAAAAACTTATGGTATCAAGTTGAAAGTAAAGCTAAACGAAAACATCTAAATAACTTTTGAAAGTTAGCCTAACTTTAGTTTAACTTTTCAGTATTCTTGTGCTCTAACTGTTACTAACAGTTAGGGCACAAGAATACTGGAAGTAGATTTGACAATAACACTCAATATGTGAGTAAAGTGCACATTGCACAGGCTACAACTACTGGAAGTTTTGGATGAAGCAATAACCCCATAATAATAAATCAGGAAAGCAAGCATCGTCACTGCAAAAGGTTAGTTCCTTAAAGTCGCGCACTTACAATAATTTAACTAAACATTAGAACACTTTTAAGCAATATTAGTGAAGGCACTTTAAGGCATGAAGTAAAGCTTAAAGCTTTTTTTGTGATGATGTTTGCTTTCCTGATTTATTATATTAATGATATTGCTTTTTTCAAAACTTCCTGTAGTTGTAGTCTGTGTAATGTGCATGAGCCAAAATTAATTTTAATTGTTTTTATAGTTTTCTTTTTTGTCTTTTGCTTGGAACTCATGGAAATCAATCACGTGCAGGTTAGACGATAGAACGCAGAGTTAAGCCAATCACTAGACGATTAAGAAAAGTATAAAGGAAAAGACAGATGATTCTGCAAAAAGGAAGTGATGAGAAGGGCGACAAGTCAAGAAAAGGAATTCTGGGCCTGTTAGTTTACAAAATAATGCTGAGCATCAAAATGCCAATCTGTTATTTAATTAAACTTACAAGTTAGTTATTGTAAATTGTCCGTTCACGTAATCATTAAGTAATATGTAAATATAAAAAGACTTAAAATAATTGTTCAAAATTTTTGAATAACTCAATGACATGTTTCGTTTAGACAAGCTTTAAATTTTGAATATTGTATTAATAACAATAAGAAATTAATTGAATCTGCAATGATAGCATTAATTAAACCACAGATTTCGGGATGAGTTAATTTATATTGGATTTGATTTATGGTTCAGTATAAGACTATAAGGAACGCAATACGTTGGCGATCTGTCAAGGAAGGTGCCTCCCTTTAAGGACTTTCAATAGGAAACTTGACTCCTATTTAGGTGTTAAACATATAACGAAAATTTCGAGAAACTCCACCTAACCAACCAGGCGCAAATCTGCAACCAATCTACTAGTGTTTAGTAGATTCGTTGCTGATGTCCACACAGTCATAGGTAGCCTAAACCCATAAACATAGATTATAGATATGGGTTAGGCTACCTAGCTTTGAGTTCTGAAATGCCACGTCTGTCGGGAGTCAAGCTGGAATTGAGAAGCGGAGACCGACATATCCAGCACTCTGTTTATCTATAGATCTACTGTATACTGACAGTCAGTTTTTCTAACCAGCTTCAGCGTAACGCAGAATCTTACAGGAATATCCTCCTGTTTCTCACTTGAAGTCTTGGAGACCGCCAGCAGTTGTTAAAATCTAAGCATTGGTAGACTAAATTCGACTTCGACCCTCCAGAACGATAAGGCGCGAGGCTATTTGACCGACATATCAAACCACATGGAAAAATTAAAATAAATAAATTTTTTCTTTTTTTGCGAATTTGCAGCAGGATATTTTGTTTTAATTAATCACAACTAGTAGTATCTAATAATTACGTATATGATACAAACTTAATTTGTGTTATATGCAGGAACACCGAAGGAAGAGGCAGCATGTTCATATTAATCAGAATATCATAATTTTGACATACTAAATAAAACAAGCGTCATTTTTACTGCGCAAGTATCAGAAAAATATTTTTATGACATGAATAGAGGAAAACCGGACCATCAGTTCGGAATCTCAAACTGGTGGTTCTGATTCTCTCTTTGCAACTCTTATTATGGTAATTTCTTTAACAGTCTTTCCTCCCTGTAAGCACTAAGAGAACCTCTTTTTTGCAAACCCGTTATGGATTCGGCCAGACTTATAATGAGGCGGCCGAGTGGTGAGGTATGGATCTGACATATCCGGACGGACCACCCCCAGAAAAATCCTGAAGACTTTTCGACCGATCCGGATTCGATTCCGGGTACCCCAGAGCGATAGACTGCCATCTTGACCGCTCGGCCATTCGGTTGTCTATTATGGTCATTATAATACTGATGAGTTATAAATTCTTTATTTTAATATCAAAGTAAGCATTAAAATTGAAAATTTGAAAATGATAAAGAGTAGAAAAATAAAATGGAAAAAATTTGAAATTCGATAAAATTTAATTTTTTAATATAAAATTAGTAATATTCTTTAAAAAGCTAGCAAGGACTCTAGCATGGCTTTCTCGTCACTCGAACAAGTGGTAACGGAAAAATCGTGTGGCGCCATCTGTTATAAGAATTTATAAAAAATAATTTTTTGTAATATTAATTATTATAAAAGGCAAAAGCCTTATTTTTGGAGTCACGGAGAGAATTTTGTTTAAAAATCTTGTAAGTGCTAATAACAAGTATAGTTTTTTTTCTTTAAGCCTGACCTCATTCGAGGTATGATTACACTATCCCCTCTCCCTTGACTTATAATCTCCAAAATTTAATAGCATTAATACACCATATATAGAAGTATTCCTTCTAAATTTCAAAAGTTTTGGTCCACGGAGTCTTGAGATAAAAAGTAAAATATAGGTCCATACACACAGTTATAGACTATACACGTACTGTACAGTACATCCAGACACAGAACTTTGTTCCTTTTTTTTTGGTGTTTTTGAAATCACAGACAGTGGCAGATTTTCCCATTAGGTCCACTAAGCCAGGCCTAGAACCGCAAGGGTTTGGGGGCGCAAAAATTCGAAATAATAATAATAATAATAACAACAGCAATAAAATAATGTTATTCATAAAAGAACCAGTGAAAATTAAAAGCAGAAATAAAATAAGAATTATATTATTACAGTTGAGTAATATTAAAATATTAATATATTTTTCATTAACAGCGTGACAGTACTAATGAAAGAAAACCGAAAAAAAAAATACAGAATAAGAGAGATACAAATTAGTGTTCATTAATAATAATCTACAAGAAAAAGAAGAAATACTAAATATATAAAATAAAGAAAACAGAAGGATGGTATGAAAATTATAGAAGTGATATAACTGTAAATAAAATAAAAATTGGGCTAGATGAAATAAGGCATGGATAAACATTAAGATGTATTATAATCTTTATTCATCTGAAAGGAAATTAAACAGGTTTTCAGTATTTGAGATGTATAATGACGGGAAAAGTAATGAAGAAATTAAAAGAAGAGGATTGGAAAAAGAGTCATTTAACAAAAACAAAAGATTTTTATGGAAATGGCCAAAGAAAGAAATAAAAAAGGCTGATTAAATGTCTGTAGTGTATTACTCGTATTATATAGAGTAGAACTTTAACATTAAAGAAGAAAAATGGTGAACTACTTGAAATCTTTAAGATGTGGATATGAAGAAGGGTAAAATAAAGAGTTAGAGGAATTTGGTTAAGAATAATGACGCATCATTTAAAAAAATGAGAGAGGGGAAAATATTACTGGATGAAATCAAAACGAAAAAGAAAAATTGAATTAACCACATCTGGGCAAGAGACTGACTGCTTGCTGAGAATTGTAATTGAAGGAATGATGGCGAGTTGCAAAAAGAAAGGAAAAGAGGAAAATTACACTAATTGATGACTTAAAAGCCGAACTGATTCACTCTAAATTCAAGAACCAAAGACAGATAATATACAATAGAAAAAAATGAATTTGATGCATATGACAAAACATCAAACCGATCATACTATGTATATGTAATATTCATATAATAAATAACGAAAAGTGTAGAATATAAAAATTTTATCAAGTATTTTATTCTTGAAATAATTTAAGAATTATTCTTGCTGACAAAAGCATGTCATTCACTAAATTTGTATTCTTCATATTAAAATTATAACTTAGTCTTATATTGATACATTCATTTGTTATAGTTGCCTCTAAATCTAAAATAAAATATTTTAAGGTTTATTGACATTGTTTTTAAAAGCTGTAATCATTTTAAATTGAAATCATACATGATGAAAGAAAAATTACATTAACTTTAATAAGAGTATTTTAAATATTTTCAACTTTTAATATAAAGTTTTCTTAGATAAATGCATTTTTTTAATGCTTGTCAACACAACATGATATAAAGTAATTAAGTGTATATTACTTTTAAACAAATTGAAATCGTTAATTATTAAACTTTTTCTATTTAAATTTTATATAAAATACTGCATCACTTTAAAGAAAATTTACCATTTTTTATTGCCGGACGAATAATTCTCAGAAACTTATTTTATTAAAAAGTAGATGGCCTGTAATTAATTTTTTAATGCTGTCGGCTGACAGTACCAAAAGCATTTTCATTTACGTACTATACATGTAAACAACTCGCTTTAAAAGACAAAACTTTAAATTCGGCCTACACATTTATTTTTAAAAATGTATTTAAGCTTGAAAGAACATTTAAATTATGAAAGAAATAGCATTTTGTGTATAGTGTTATATTATAATTCTTTTTATTTACTAAACAAATAATTGTATAAAATGTTAAACTTTCAAGACGATTAGTTTATATATTAAAACGGAAGAAAGAAAATCCACAGAATAAACGTGGAGAATTGTATCTATTTAAATATATTTTTAAATGTAAATAAAAGATGTGTTACGAAGACATTTCCGGAATTAACGTAATTTTCTTAATAAATTGAACTTTTATATATACAGTATTTTTAAAAATTAAATTAAGAATAAGTTAAAAGCCACAGATATATTTGGCTAAAGATACAGAAATTAGCGTAGATTCTTCGTAGTCTTTCGAACGGTAATTCTTTTATTTTTTCTTCGTAAAGGGCGCGTTATTAAATAAATATTTATGAATAAGAAAGAATATGAAAATTAGTTTAAAAACTAACTCTATACAAATTCTTTACATAAAGAGTTTCTAATAATTTCAAGATGCTAAGGTATAAGCAAAGCCTTCTCTGAAGGACGAACTTCATCCTTTTTTATCATCGTGGAGGATTAGTGATATAAATATCCAGTAATAACGGGGAAAATTATTTCAATACAATTACTGGAAACATTTATATTATAAGATTGGCCGAATGGCCGAGGCGATTAATTCCAGTTAGAGAATTTGGGTTCGAACACAATCGGGGTTTTTTGTATGTATAAATAAAATACAGCTAACTAATATTTATGAATTTCTTTTTACTGTTTACAGCTATTTATTAATAATTAGAAATTTAAATCCGTAGTTATTAGAAATAAATAATATAAATCCACAAAACGATTTGGGGTCTCCCCAGTCATCGAGACTTGTGTAATATTGTACAAGTGGTTGTGTAATATTACAGGTAAATAGCTTTAATTCAAATGCGAGAAAGAGAATTAAGTACAAAAATAATAGACTTTTTAGAATAGTTAAAGAATAAATTCAAATATTTAGTTTAAAATATTTACTTCATAGTTTATATATTTTATTTGATGTAATATTCCTGTTTAACCATTTTTATTGCTGGGATTTTTGAAAAGATCACTTAAATGAACAATTTTAAAGTCCGGAAGATATATTTAGTTAAGTTTTTAACGTTTAAAAAGTTAAAAATTTAAGGATAAAATATATATTTAAAAATAATACAAAATGAAGAATAAATATACACTGTGGGCCATTAAAATTGCTACACCAGGAAGGAAAGCAAATAGCAGAATCATGTTTATTGTACACATACAGTACAACGGAAGGAAGACATGATTAAATTGACAGGTAACCTTGAGGTACAGAGCATACCCAGAATATTGTACCTTTCATGCAAATTTCGCGTTTGTTGCGTGGTGTAGCAAATTTAATGGCGAGTAGTGGAAATAAAATATGCCGTCTTCTTACATCTTTTCCAACCACAGGGATATATTTAACACTGGCAGAGTGGTTGTTTTTTGAGGTTCTTCCCAGGTTTTTAATTTTTTTCAGAGCGACTTTTAATCAATTTACATAAAGCCTCAAAGAAAATATTAACTCTGCTAAGTGTCGATTGTGTTCCTATAATTAGAAAAGATGAATACAAATAAAAATATCTATCTCACATGTTTATTTTCGAGTTGAATTGTTTTTCACATATTTAATTTTATGTTTTTATTCTCCACAATATATGAAACATCGAATTACACTACACTACTCAATAGCTCTACTGACTCAAACCCTTTTATTTTTAATTTGTCTTTTTAATTTGAGTAAAAAAAAAAAAGTTATTAGGAGCTAGATTAAACGAATAGAGTGTTTGAGGAAAAATAACAGTTCAAACTAAGTTTAAATATTTTAAAAATGAGAACATTTAAGCTAGTAATACACTTGATAATACACTTGAAAATTTTCTATATTTATAGGAAATATTAAACTAAAAGATTGTTATATTGTAGGTGTAATGCTTCATAATTTTCAAAGTTTTTGTAAATGTATAAAATTTTTCCTGAGCTATTCCATATATTTAATATAGAAACTATTCTCTGTTTTAACTTTTAAATATATATATATATATATATTTGAATTATTTGAAGACGTAAATTACGAATAGTAGTCTGGATGATTCATTGTAAGTAAACTAGGTTACGTTGATTGAGTCTTTGACCTATATTATTCTTTTATTTGTTATAGGAAATTTCTCATCTGAATAAATATATTATTTGATATTTGACATGAAATATAAAAATAAAATTTTCTTTGTAATACACTTACAGAAAAAAAATGCTTCGCCCCAAGTCTTTTGCTTTAATTTGTTTTAGATATATTTTATAACATTTAATCAATATTAAAATTAAGATAATTGCAAAATAAATTTTGATATAATTTTCTGACGATTATTAAAAATGGTTTTTCTGAATTGATGCTAATGAATTTTTCTCAATTAAATTTAATGAAATTGCATTATTTTGTCATTAGAGTTTTACTTAATTATATAAGTTAACCAAGTATTTACATATTATTAATTTTTGCAATAATATTATAAGATGGCAACACACGAAAATTATTTAGACGAAAGTTTTTAAATTTAAAATATATTTTTCTATTATTAATTTTTTTTTTGCTGAAATTAATTACAAAAATTGCAAATTTTTCAATTTAATTTCAAATTTATGTAATTCAAGCTTTAATAAAATTATCTCTAATTATTTAACATTTTATTTTGTTAATCTATATGAAGATACAATCTTAGAATAAAAATGTTAAGTTTATTAATTGCTAAAAAATTCTAAAACTTGTCTATAACCCAACTAATTGAAGGTAAAACTTGTCTATAACGGACAAAATTAAAGGCAGTGATAATTAAAAATGCTATGAGCTATACAGACTATAACTTGATCATCAAGTCAAGATTATTTATTCTACGATTGATTCTATTTCTTCTATTAAAATTTGTTCAAAATTTAAGATAATTCATTTATAATTTTAATTAATATTTGAACATTAAATAATATATTTATATTATTGTTTTATAAGTACTTAATATTGCCTAACTTTTGTCATAATTGTTTTCTATAAGAAAACTATTTATAGATACAGTATATGTTCATTCGCTAACGTTTTAAGGTTCTGTGCTGTACCTGAAAACAATAAACACAGTAAATTTAATTTAATATTATCGAATAATTTATAATTTACATTAATAACGTGTTGTAGTTGTACGATTATTCATTATTATTATAATAAATTAAATAATGATATAAAACATAATTATAATGTTGTTACTGTAAATTACCTAAATAGGTACGATAATCACCGTAATAAAAATAAATATTTAATAAGAAATTAATAATTATAATTTATGTAATAATAAATATAGTCATATGATTATTTATTACAGTTAATTGCGTTTATTATCTTAAAATTTAACAGAAACCTTGAATATGTTATTAAGGATGTACAGTACGGTACTGTACGTACATTAAATAGTTCAGTATAAATATAGAACGAAAACAAAATTATTTTCATGGTTAAAATACGTGATTTTAACTTATCTTTTTATAAATTGATGTTTCCAGCTGCTTTTGTGAATTGGATAATTCAAAATTTTACTACTTTGTTCCGGAAAGTGTCGCAATTTGAATTTCGGTCATGCCATTTACAATATTCAATAGAGGATAACAGCTACAGATAGCCTTAAAGAATCCATATATAAACACAGAAACTTTGTATATGAAGCATTGTTCACATCTGAATACCAACATGTTCAAACTTTTGATATTATCTGTAGCAGCTTTTGCAGTTTTTGCACATCCTGGGAGTTTTGTAAGAGAACGTTTTTCAACTAAACGTCTTACGAATGGTCGTTCCATGTTAGCTTTGATGTGTGGTTGGTACTAGTTTAAACATATTTCTATTTATAAAAATTATTAATTTATTATATAATGATTCAAATTTTATATAAAAACTTAAATTTATATTTATTTTACAGTACCAGAGAATTGCACTACGTTAGAAATGAGAGATAAAATTCGCAGTTGTATGCCAGATCTGGTAAATTATATTTAATATTTCTAAATTAATAATTAAATTCAATTTGTTTATGCCGTTTATAAACAAAAATTTTTATTCTTGTATACTTTTTCTATATTTATGTTTTTAATAAGTTTGTATTTTCGATTTTTATTTGTTAATATTTTTCTATATTAGAAACTAATTGATAATTTTTTTTTATCATACGAGTTCTATCATAATAAGTTTTTACTAATTTTTATTAATATTTTGTTAATTTTATTATATTTTAGGCTCAAAAAGCTTGGAATGAATGCGAAAATACATGCGATGGAACTATCACAAGAGAGGTACGTTTATCTCATTTTAATATTTATTAAAACACCTGGTTTAAAATTATCAAGTTTGCTAATATGTTATAACTTTATTAATTAATTTACGAATTTTTGTTTTATTTTCTATAGTTAAGAGAATGTTTACTTGATGTATTGGCTAATGTTACAACCGCTCAGGTAAGCCGTTATTAAGATGATTTTAATTAAACTTAATAAACTTTCTAAAATAAAGAAAATTTTGATTCGACAAATTAAAAGTAAATTATAAAACCATCTTTGTCTTTATTTAGGCAAGAAATTTATTTCGAGCCATCACGGACATCGATAAACTTCAAGTATGAAATCATTTAAAATTAATTTTTCTTAAAATTTTTAAATTTTTAACGTTAAAATTCTTAAAGTAATAACAAATTTTGAAAATATATTTAGTAATTAAAAGAACTAAAATTCTATTATTTAAATGAATTTTTATAAGAATAATATGCAGTCGAATCTGTAAATAGCCACCTCTATACGACCATTGTTTCAGGAATGTTTCTTTTTAAATGCCTACAAAATAACCTCTAAAGAACGGCCATGTTGCCGTCAGTAGCCGTTATTCAGAGGTTTTACTGTATTAAAAGAATTTTACCGAATGCTAAAATATAATATTTCATCTGTTTTTTCTTAGTCTTGTGTTGGGGAAGATTTAAACACAACACTAGTCAACTGTTCAGTGGTAAGCATTAAAAATTAAAATATTTGAAAATATTGGAGCAATTTTAATATAAAATAAGCATTTCCTTGTATATCATGCCACCCATTAACTAATACAATATCTCATTACAGAAATTATCTCAGCGAGTTCGTGGATGATTCTAACATTTCTGAAGTGGAAATTGTTCATTTTGGATCTTTTAATTATTTTATTATTAATTAACTTCAATTTGTTATTTCAAATATATATAAATTCTTTAATAAAAATACGTTTTTCACGTTTAATATGTCTGTAATAAATTATTTACATTTGAGAATGATATAAAAACAAGCATAATTCTACACAACATTCATATAAAATTAACAATAATAACATACCAACAATTAGAGATTTAGAAAATATTTTAAATAAGCAATAAAAATTTAGTATAAAAAATAGATAAATGTTCTGTATAAATTATATAAACTGAATTTACATTTTCTCATAACTACTTGTGGTTAATATGCGATTGAATATATCTTAAATCTCTTCAAATGACTATTATTTTTGGATTTTAAATTAGATTAATGATTCATAATGTTATGAACAGGGCCACCCAGAAAGTAAAGGGAGCTTGGGACAAAATACATATTAGGGACCCTATAGCAATAAGGAAAAAAACAAAAAACACTTATACAGGGGCCCTAATTTTTCGGGGTCCCAGGTGATTGGCTCCGTTTGCACCTCCCTCTGGGCACCTTCGGTTAGGAATATAACTTCATTTAACACTCGAAAAAAATTACAACTTATCATTATGTAACGTTTTGTCTGTCGTTAAGTAATGTGCACCGATAGAATTGTTCTTATATTTTATCACTTAACACAGTTGTAAAGGTCGCTTTTAGCGTCCTAAGTCGAAAAGCCACGCGACAGAGATAATTAGTCCCACCTGGAGTTTGGAGCCATAAACGGCCGGGAACAACAAAGGGAGTAGCGTTTCCGTTTATGGTACATGTCACTGTGTTGGCCACGTGTTGGTCGACTTGTAAAACGTAAACAAGGGACGGACGCGAACGTAAGCTACGTCGTCGGGCGTAGGGCGGACGTCTTTGGAAGCTCCCAGGGGAGAAGAAGAACCTGATTGGCCGCAAGTTGTCGCCGTAGAATCCCTTAAATTGGAAGGGTGGCGGAGAAACGGGGAGAAGGGCAAGAGACTGATAATACGGTAGTCTCAGGCACTTGGACAGCCCGCTGAGCGTAGAGAGAGTGTTCTCCTCTGACAACGATCTCAGGGACGGGTAAGTGCGGAGACTGGACAGGCCGTATAGTTGAGCCATCTCCGAAAAGCGACTTGAGTTCCCCGAAGCATAACAGTCCCCAGTAGACGAGCCGACGTGAGATACCACATCCTTGTCGCATAGTGTATGTACTGTTGTCGATTTTGTACATCCTGTAAATATTTGTTGTGTAAATAAACTGTAAATATTCACTTGCTGAGTGTGGAGGTGTAGCTTTCCTCGAACCATCTTACGGACATTCTCGAGTCACAAAACCCAACTCGAGACGGATCATCGTAAAGATCGTACCGGATTAATACGGATCTTCACTACAGTGATTCTCAAAGTGGGGGTCGTGAAAAATATTAGGGGGGTCGCTGAAAAATTGATTCTAGATCAATTTTTTTCAAATATTTTATAAATTTACTATGGATTCATGTTTAGAAATAATAGAAATAAAAACTATATAAAATAATTTCTACTTAAATAAATTGCACATATAAATAATAAAAAGAATATAAATATTTAAATACGAGCCTAACCCCCTCCCTCCGAGATGTTTTTCGACACATACTCATTCTTCAGGGGTCCTTTGAAATTTTTAAGTGCAGAAGGGGGGTCGCGGTCCAAAAAGTTTGAGAAACACTGACTTAACATATAATAAAAGTTTTATTTAATGCACTATTTAAATATCATAAATTCTATTGTTTTTATTATTTTCGTAATGGTAAAATGATAGCAATTTTAACGATATTTTGGGAATAAAAATGTTATAAAACACACGTAAAATAATATAAAAATGCTAATAAAATATTTCCTTCAAATACTTCTGTTAATTTTCAACAGATGGCGCCAATATTTAGAACTAATGTTTATATTGTATATCGAATTTTTCAATAAAAAGTGATAAATATTGCCGACAGTAAAATAGCGAAGTTTTCAAAAGCAATTTATTTTGTATGAAATTATTTTTTAAAATTTATTAAAATTATTTTAGATAAAAAGTTATTTAAACATAAATTTAGCCTTTTTGAAATTCAAATAATTAAGTAATAAGTTAATATTTTCATATTCTAATTGTTAATTTTTAAGCCTGTAGTTTAATTATAATGATAAAATACATATAGAAAATAATTAATCTATGTGCTTATTTATACTTGTTATCTCTAATTAATTTTTAACTACTTAAATGGCATTTAATGTTAGATTTTGTTATTTAATGATCAAGTAATGATTCCCAAAAGTGACTATTATAAATAAATTTATATTCTGATTGAAAAGGCAGCTCAACGTGGTATACAAAATTTATTAAAAAGCTACTTTATTAATTTTCTCTTTATAAAATTTTCGGTTTAAACAATTCATTTGTTCTTTTTGAAAATCAAAAGTATATATATTTTTTTGATTATTTTTATGTAAAATTATCAAGAAGAAATAGTTATATCTTTTAATCTAGCCGACATAAAAATTTAATTTTTGTTTCTTATTCGTGGCATTCTTCGACAGAAATAGTCACCTAAGAAATAAATTAAATTCTTCTGATATTCAAAAGAATCTCGTGATAATAGAAACGAAAGAAGTAATTAACAAAATGCCTATCGTTTTACATTTGCCTTTGTTTCAGTGCCTATTTTAGGTTAGCCAAGTAAATAAAACTTTAAAATTGATTTCAAATTTGAAATTGTTTTATCAGATTTTATTCTGTTGCTGAGTATTATTCAAGACACACACACACACACACACACACACACATATATATACTATATATATATATATATATATATATAAATTTTAAATAAGTATTCTTTCTATGCCAGTTTGAAAATATTTTAAAAACAAAATTATTAAATTTAAGAATTTTAATTATTAGTGGCACTACACACATACACAAATGCATATATATCCAATATACAGTGTATATGTTACAGTCAAAACCCGTTTTTAGTTAGAACGCGTTTTAACTAGTTGAAACTAGTTTATACTGGATGTCTTTGGTTAAAACCCATTTTGTCTAGTTAAAACTAGAATTTACTGCTAGTCAAAAATGAATTTGAGTTAAAACTAGTTTTAACTACACAAAACGGGTTTTAACAAAGACATCCAGTATAAACTAATTTCAACTAGTTAAAACGCGTTCTAACTAAAAACGGGTTTTGACTGTAACATATATATAACATTATATTGGTTATATCTATGTATATGTGTGTATGTACAATGGGTGATCGGTTAACGAACATAATCCGTTTCAAGACTTTGTTCGCTATCCGAATTGTTCGTTAACCGATTATCGATTTATCATAGGTTTTTACGGGAATTTGATTAATTCGTTCTGGAGACCCCAAAAAATAAAAAATATATACTTTCTTACTACATTTATTTATATGTAATAATAAAAATACATATGTACTGTACACAGTCTTGCATTTTTCTGTTTGTGGGTGTTAAAGAATCTGTCTAATGTCATTGCTTTTCTCTCTTCTTCAGGGTTTTTCAGAAGTAATTAATAACATTGTAATTGTAGAGATCCCTAAGCCTATTAAACTAGCGGCCGGATGGCCGAGCGGTCAAGGTTAGCAGCCTACCGCCCTGGGGGACCCGGGATCGAATCCGGACGGGTCGAGAAATCCCCAGGAATTTTTCGGGGGTTGGTCCGTCCGGATATGTCGGTCCCCGTCCCTCACCACCCGGCCGCCCCATTGTGGGCCTGGCCGAACCCATAATGGGCTTGCTATAAGAGGCCCTCTTAGTGCCCACAGGGCGGAAAGAGTTACAAAAAAAAAAAAAAAAAAAGCCTATTAAACTCAACCTAGTTTAGATGCCATTCTAAGACCGTTGTTCTGACATCCTCCCACTTCTTCAAAATAGCTTTAATAGCAGATATCGGCATCAATCCTCTTTCTCAGAAGAAAACATATCTCGCCGAGTTTCTTGGTGTTTTTCTTTCAAGTTTTCTTGGCGTTCTTCTGTTGTCAGATTAGTTTTAGGTTCCATTATGAGCTCTTCAATGTTCTTTATTAAGATGTAGACCTGTTTACGCCATGTTGACCAGCAACATCAGATATCTGCCCACTCTCTACCTATGCTATTATACTCTCACCTTTCAAAAATAAAAACCGACGCAAAACTTAACGAGTGCCTATCCGACAGTCTCGCGAGCACTATAAAAGAATTGTTTCTGTCAGAAAAATAAAAGGCTGGAATTACAAGGGAGAGTTTCAAAGTTCGGAGGAATGCTATCCGATCAGTATATGCCGGGTTGAATGTCGATGTCGACGTCGCCCGCACTCCGAAAAGTTTCGAATTGTTGCCCGAAGACGAGGGAAGACCAATCGGTATTTATTATTTTACGTCGTTTCTTCTTGTGTTTGTTCTGTGAGGTGTTCGTTATCCGAACATAAAAATCTTTCGCGAAAGTTCGTTATCCGATTTGTTCGTTAACCGAACTATCCGTTAACAGATCACCCACTGTATATGTATATATATATGTATTTAATGTATGCATATTTATATTTTACATCATTGTCATTAGTATTTTGTTATAAGAGGTTTAAACTTTTAGATATTACAGTATCATTAAGTAGATAATAATAAATAAAATTTTCATACTATAATTGTCTGAGTTTGCTTTTCTTTATATTATATAATTAATTTCGTATTAATAATAAAAATTAAATTTTAATAAAGCGAATACTTAGAACAACAAAGTTGTCTAACGAAAGATTACAAAGTCTCAAATATAATTTTTGCAAGATTAATATACTGGACTCCATCAACAGTGAATAATTCGCTTGTTTCCAGATGATGGATACTGCATTTTTCAGAGTATCTTTAATTATTTTCAACTCCGAATTCTTTTTTTCCTCTCTTTTTAGCTGGTTCTTTTTCTTCCGTTCTTTAATTTTACTTTTTATAAGTATTATTATATTTTACTTATTTTTATTATTATTCTGTATATCGTTTTATAATAGAAAATACTTTTTACAAAATTTTTATGATTCTAAATTAATTTTTGCATGTTCAAATATTAAAGAGGAAATGCCACATTTTTATTTTTTGAGATGAATTAAGATATTTTATAATAATGACAAACTTATTAACAGGTTATGAATTTCAAAAAATTAATTTCGGTTTCAATGTTGACGATAGAAAGTAAAGCATTGTTTTTCTCCATTAAAAAGATTAAAATATATTTTAGAAACAGTATAATCCTACGTAGACAAATAACTTAATTGCAGTTACCATGGAAAAAGCTAATAAATGAATTTCTTATTTAAATGAAACACGTACTTTCTATTTAAATCTTTAAATTAAATGTTATAATTCTTTGTTATATGTATATTTACACGTATACTTCACATAAGAAATTCATTAAATAATTAAAATAACTAGTCAAAAGTATAATTTTTCTATCTCTCCTTCGTAAATCTACACAGAATCCATAAAACTTGAGTACAGGCCGCTACCGAATATATTATATTATAATATTAAATTCGATCTAATAACATTGCCCTATTTTGGCACATTATAATGCGGGTGTAATTGTTAAAAGGGATTGAAATCCACTGTCGAAGGATACTGTCGAAGAATACTGTCGAAGGATACCCTCGACGTTTCACAACCAAAATTATATTAATGCCCCTTATATGCAAGTTACAATGCAAAATTTCATTTTTGAATCTTTAACCCATCCTGAGATATTAAAATAAATATAAACAAACATCTACACACCCAAATACATATATACATACATATTCAGAAATGTTTTCTCCTTATTTTTTACTTTTTTGGGTTCATGGAGTCTGAAGACGTCGAGATTTGCAAAAAGATAGGAGTGTCAAATTTGACACGATTACAATACTCTTCGGTGTTATATATATGTAAATTTATATAACAGCCGGAAAAGTAAAATAAATATGAATTTGAATAACCGGTACGTATATGAATTTATATTAATTTCTTATGATGTTTTCACATATAATTATTGCACAGGATATGAAAATGCAATGCCAAATAAAAAGTTTGAAAAGATTTCGATAGAATTATTATATCGCGAAGAATACAATATAAATTATGTATTTGATTATAATTGCTAGGAATAACAAAAGTTTAATTAAATACTTTAAAAAGAATGTCAATTTCAATTCACATGCATTCTGAAAATTTCTAGCAGAAAAAGAACACAGTTTCTTCTGAAATAGATGGAAAACTTTATTCTTTTATGTGGCCTTTAAGGTAAGAAACCACTTCTTTCTTTAATTTCTCAACAAAAAGGGGAGGAATGGATCTCTGTATTCTTTACGGGCGGGTCAGGATGTTCTTCAAAGCAGTTTCAGAAGAAAACTCTTCCGACGAGAACCAGTCATAATCTGTCACCATCAAATATTATCCAAAGAGACTTTTGGCAGTCACAATCTTAGATTACAAACGATATTTCTTTAAGCAACCATGCACTTTTTTATTTTCTTTCTACTACTATACGAATGCTTATAGGTATTGAATGTTTGAATCAGTATTTCAGACTTACAAAAATATTTTATCTCATAAGATATTTTTCTCTTTTCTTTACTGATCAGGAATTATAACATATAGACTGGACTATACTGAAGGAATTATAATGTATAGTAATCTGCTGGTTTTCCTAATTTCATTCCTATTAAATATTTTAAATGTACGATGGATACATTCTCTATTCGCTTTCCTGAAATCTTTAAGAATTGAACAGTGTTTGATGGAAAATCATTGTTCAGACAAACTTCTGAATTCTCTCGTGAAAGAAATAAATGTTTTACTGAATTATTATCAAAGATAATCGTTCATTATCTGATTTTTTAAATGATTACGTGGGGAGAAGTCACTCAACACTGAAGCATGAAAGACTCATTGTGCCAGAGATAGATCGGGAGCTGGGAAGCGGAATCGCCTACCCTGTATCCCTTCCATTTAAAGATTCATGAGGGCAGTCACAGCATCTTCAAATGTGTCCGGTGGCCCCACATAACGCAGAATTTTGAGAAGAATCCTGACCCCAAAGTAGCAAGCCGAAGTTATGCTAGCGCGAACATCCAGCCAAATTATCTGATGTTACTCTAATATAATTTTAAACCATAAATATAAATAAATTTAATGTTTTATAATTAAGGGCTTTGTGAAAAACGATGTATCCCACAAATCTACAAAAAACGAGTTATTAACAAAATTGGATTTGTCTCTTCTAAGAAACTTTTACCGTTTAATTGCACGTGTTGCACATCCACACTAATAAAACGTTGCAGGTGAATTGAAACATAAACTCTCCCTTTTCTTGAAAACTAAATGTGGGATAGCCGTTTTTCCACCAAATCCTCCCTCCAATTTCTTATATCTCTGGTATAAACATTATCTAAAGACAAATTCTGTAAACATCCTTAAATTCCTCTTCTTTACGTTAAGATAGTTATAATATTGAAGAGTATCAACTATTCACTTTATTTCTTAATTCACGGAAATCTTAACATTTTTATTTTGAAACTAATAAATTAAATATATTTTATGAAATTAATTTTTAAAAATTTCTCTTAATATATTTTTATATGAAAAATAGTTAAAAACTCTTTAATTATTATATATACAAAAAGCCTATTTTAGAATGGAAACAATAAAATTAAAAAGTTTAGATTTTATTTGTAAATTTATCAACGTTCTGTTCTTATTTTCACAACATTTTCAAAATGTTTTTTTTCTATTTAACTCAATCTAAAATGTAATATAAAAGAAAGCCCAATACTGCAATATAATACAATATAAATAACATATAATTATAATTCAATATAATAACACATATTTAAATTGCAATTTCATTATACTTTAGATATATATATTTTTAAATTATTTACTTTAAAAAATTGCAAAAAATTATTTGCTATACCAAAAATCTCTATTTTTCCAATTGACCTATACTTCGAAATTTATATAAACTGATATAGAATAATTACTACATTTGTTTATATATTATGATATATATTCATATTTCAAATGCCTTTTGTCTGTATTTTGGATAATCGATTAAATTAAACTATTGTGTTTGAACCGAATGTTTAATTGATTACATTTGTTCATTCATATCTCAAAAGATGGCGTTATATTCCATTGCTCTTTCCCATAAAATAAAATAAATCGATTAATTGAAAGAAGCAATACAAACATTTATTATATTATTTTCCTTTTTAAAGTTTTGTATTGACGAATTCGGTCAAATATTTCATTAAAAATAATAAAAACAAAATGAAAAAGATATATATGATTCAATATCGTTACAACGACGATCCAATATAAAATTTGATAAAGGGTTCAACGTTTTTCTAAAGAATCCGCTCTCTTTTCAGATATTTGAAAATTATTCAAAAATATCTTTTCAAATAAAAAATGGAATAATTTATTTCATTCTATTTTATATCCAAGAAGATTGTAATTTCTGCAAGTCAATTCTCCGAATCTAAGCCGATTGCATTATTCTGAGTGAAAATTCATTTCATTTAAAGAATACAACTCTTCTATTAAAATAATTTTAATAAAAGACATAAGCAGATAATTATTATATCCGTCTATCTCATAAAAACTATGATATTTTTAAGTAAATATATTATATTTTCGAAATTATATTCTATGTTAATAATATTTCACAACAGTTTTCTATGAGCTAAGAAATATTAAAGGAAAATCAGGCAGGCCACCATTAATGCGAGGTGAAGATGGTGGGTAAAACCTGATGTTACTCAACACCTTGACTAGTGATGAGGATAAAATAAAAAGTACAAGAAACTTTACAACCTACATCATTAGAGTCCATCTTGAAATATTGAATTTGTAAGTCAAAAGTTTTACAGGGTATTATATATATTACAATTAATGATTAAAATATTTGTATCATATTAATATCACGGTTAAACTGTAATTACTTGAAAGACTATCATATCAATTAAAAAAAATCTTAAAATATATGTCATTAGAATATTTAAGAAACATTTTGAGTACTCAAAACTCAGTTAATACAGTACTTCGAATTGAATAATAGTGGATAATTCTATTATAAAATATACAAGTATTTTTTAAAAAATAATTATAAATTAAAAATATTTTTAATCTTAATTATATAATTGTAATATCTTTACAATAAAAAAGTTCTCTGCTATTTAATGTTGAAAACATTTCATCAACTAGTGATATCGGAGAGAAAATAAATACAGATAGATGATCCTATTGACGCAAATGACTTTCAGGTAAAGAAGCAATATCCCCCAATTGATGATGCGGATGAATCAAATAAATGATACGTCCTGCTAGTTTTAAATCAAGAATGAAAGTAAAAATTCTTTTATTCGGTAAGATAATTTATTTATTTAATGCATTTATAAATATTTACACGCATAAATAATGAAATTTTACTTTATCGTTCGTATTTATTTTAATGGAACGATTAATATTATTTTCATTATTTTCTTTACTAAAAATATTTATATTGATAAAGAAATATAAATTTAAACTTGTATATTTATATTGTTATATACTAAATATATTAATATTAATGTTATTTTTATTTTAACATAATATTAAAGCAATTAATTCATTTTGCATCGTTTATTCACAAACTCGACAAAAGAACAGAATGAAACGTAGAATACTTAAATGATTTATGAAAGACATAAATTAATTTAATTATTTCTCTCAAAAATTCATAAAAATTTTAATTGTAAAGTTGTTTTTTATACATGTTTTAAATTTTTTTTCATTCACTAATTCATTAAATATAATTTGATAGCGCATTATACGCTGTTAAATAACATAAAAATAATCTTTAAACAAAAGAAAAAAATCTTATTAAAATTTTATAACTAAGTAAATTTAATTCTTAAAATATAAAATTATGCAGGAATTACCCCCAACTTTTCAAAATTCGTATAAAAATGGAGATTCGCGTGTTTTGTTCTAAAGATAACTCTTCCAATCTTTAATATAATGTTAAATTATACTCCTTGAAGTTGATGTGAAGTGTATCCAAGTTTATTCAGCAGTAGCTATTTTGTTTTAAAATGGGAAAACGTATCTAGAATAATATTTACTGGATTTTATTTTTTTACAAAATATTTTTCTTTTATTTTTCGAGATATTTCTTGGAAAACAAAATAGCAGAGGCATATAGGAGTTTGTAGATTAGAATTTCTTTCAATTTTTCTATTCTATTTGCTTAATATAGAAGTAGAAATGAGAAAAATAATTATAGTAATGGAGAAAACTTTCAGTTTTTCTTTCTTGAAAACGCTCATAAAAATGAGATATAATTGACAATTTATGCATATCATTCAAATTTTAAATTAGGAATATAGTATCATTCCTTAATTTAGTTTACATGTAAGATTATTACATTTCCTCTTTAAATTAATGCAATTACAAAAATTTAATATAAACTTATTAATAAGATTAAAATAAAATATCTTGTAAGGAAACGTCGTTAGACTCTATTCCGAGATGAAATCCTTTCAGGTATTACCTTAAATAAAATTAATTGTAACTGGCAGCAAAAATTACTTCTCGACTTATCAGCATCATAATCAATGTTGTCACTTGCCATTAAAGGTTCATTTTATCATTATACCCGTCAGACAATAATCATTCTCTTAATCAGAAAAAGATTTTAATCCATATTAATAGAAACTTAATTAATATCTTTAATGCCTTTCTTAATGTTATAATTAATATTATAAACGTAAAAATTTTAAGTATATTTATAATTAAATATTTGAAGAATAAATGCCAGAAAATATAAAGTTATTAAGTATTTAAAATCAATTATAAACATTTAAAAAATGTCAGTAAATGTAAAATGTGGAAGCGAAGTGATGTCATATTAAATAAAAATCTACCACTTTTAACTTTATCCAATAAACTTCCAAATCATTGATTCTAAGAAGTAAGAAATAATATATCTGTCTCAGCAGATGGCGTTTATTATCCAATATAGACTTATTTTTTCTGAAAGCGAAAAGAAAGATCCACTCCACAAGTGAAAGCTGTGACACCTGCGTTTTTATTAGCCAAGAGATATGGGGACATAAACATTTGAACGAGGTCAGTTTTCATTCGGAGAAATGGGTATACAACTCCAACATAAAGACTTCTAATACAAATAAAAAACTTATAAATATAATTGTAAAAAAATTTCAATATGATTATTATCGAAAATCAAATAATTATATTTGTAATTAGAAAACTAGGGCAGTAATAAATAAAATAATTAGTTAACGTATTGTAAAAATCAATTGTTAAAAGTATTATAAAGATATTTATGTCTTGAAATAAAAAAATTTAAAGGAAAAAAAATACAATGTATTACCTCTTTTGTTATAAAAGTACAAATACTTTTCAGCTTGATCATTACTCGATCGATCGCAGTAAAGGATTTGATGCGTCACTCTTGATGCACGACTTTGCACTCGTCTATCCCTCCAGATTTACGAAAGCTTCCCTCTATCTAACCCGGATTTGTGCAAGGTGACGATCGAACATTCTTTCCAACACAACACTGAACTATCTTGATAAAAGGTGGTCGAGAGAAAACTTAAGAAAACGACTATTAAGATTGAGTTGGATTCTCGGTCTAAACTGATGAGAATATTCACAAATCGGGGATTATGGTTAACCTACCAAATACTCTAATTATGGTATAGAAAATGCATTACTCTAAGGAGAAATACCTCTAAATGCCTTTGAAATTACTTTCATTTCAAGAAAAGAACGTGTTAAAAAAATATTAAAATCGTAAAGAAAATGAAATTACTGCACAAATTTTTTTATTTTAGTAATTAATTTTATGTCATTGCTATAAACAGCTGTTAAAAATAAGATTTATTTACGAAAATAAAAAATAAATGATGTATTAACGTTAACTTTTTAAAGACAAATTTTTCTTTGTTAATTTTCACTTGTTTGATCTTTATAATTAACTAACATTTCTTAAATTTCTTTCCTACTTTTTACGTTTGTTTAAGTAAACATAAAAGCCATTATATAATTCAGTCTTACAGAACTTATATAAAAATAATTGTAAAACAAAAAAAAAAACATTAATACAAAGTAAAATTAATTTTAAAATTTATTAAAGAAAAACATCTTTTTATTTCTTATTTCTCATATTTTATCTTCAGATTTACGAATTATATTCTTGTAATTAATATAATGTCTATTTGTAGATGCATTTATTCCCAACGGAAAATTCTCTAAAATTCAGAAAGATTTGGCTTATATAAGGATTAGAACAAGTACAATTTAGATCTCATAATTCTGTAATTTGAAACAGATAAGACGATCAAATTAGCTACTACTTCTCTCCTATAGTTACACATTACCCTAAATTATTTTGTAAGCCTTCAGTTCTCTTAAAGTTTAAATTTTACTGAGGAAAAATAATGTTATTTTAGATTTTATTCCATTAAGATCTTTTTTCTGTAATGTAATACATTCTATTTTTTTGCATAGCTACATTCAATGGATTGTATAATAAACAACGTATGTAATGCTTCATATGAAAACATTTTAAGGTATAAAGTAATATTCTGTTTCTGATTAAAATATTTTTTCTTGGTATGATACAAAAAAAAGAAAGAAATCCTAAACTATCTTTTACCCAATTGTATGCCCTTAGATGTTAACAAAGATTGTGAACTTTGGTATTCAAACTGAACTCATGAGAATGGAGTTAAGTTACCAACTTGTCTCTGTCTGTCAATTTGAAAGATAGACACGTGACAGTACTTGTAATGGAATCTTCTTGTTTGGAGACCCTTTTTTAAAGAGATTTTCTTCCCTTTCACTTAGAGTTCAACTACCTTTCATTTTTTGAGTAAACTACTTCTATGACATTTTCACTACAGCGATTTAATAAAATTACTTTTCCAATATATTTCGTGAATAAAGCAAAAAATAAAGAACAAAACAAGCAATTTTATCCTTTAAAATTTATTTTTTTAAAAGTTATTGTTTAACTTTTTTTAAAGTAGTCAGATAGGCATAAAAGTTTTATTTAGTGAATTTAGTTCTTAAAGCAATTCTTTATGCGGACACTACGGATTTATTTATATAAATACAGAAAAGAAATTTAAAAGAAATTGAAGACAGAAAAACTATGACTTTTCAAATATTTAAATAATACAGTTTATCGTATAGAAACAAATTCAGAAAGTTTAAAATTAAAACAACACGATTTTATTCGATTTCCATATTTCTACTGTAAGTGCTAACTATTTTAGAAAAGACAATTATTAATTGTCTGAATGCTATTTAAATAGTGCCTAGCCAGGGCCGTTGAAGGCTTGTATGAGGACAGTAGTGGTCCCTAAAGGGAAAAGGAAGCCGCTTTTCAATTTAGGAACCACTGCGGACCCGTAAAATATCCCCAGATCAACCTGTCGACGACTACCTACAAACTATTGTAATATATTGGGTGATGAATCGAGAGAAAAATTATGAGAAATAAATTCAATAGAATTGGCTTTTTTGAATGGAAAAACTCTTTTCTGTCTGTTATGATCGACGATTGATCGTATAATGCAACATTATTCAAATTTCATACTTTATTTGACTTAAACAATAAGTATTATATTTTCTTCCAACAAATAATCACTATAGATTCGAATTTTGTGTCATTATTCTTTTAAAAAATATGAGAATATCACAAAGATAAATTTTAATGGAAAAAACCGTATTTGAATGCAGTTTTTCAAGTTGCATTTTTATAAATAAATTTTACTTGTAATGTTATTTTTATTATAAAGTATACATTTATTCTACAAGATTAATAGCTCCAATAATATGTATTACATGTTATAGATTTTAAATATTTGATTAAAATATATTTTAATTAATTATAACTAATTAACTAATTTCCTGTTACAGTTTAATTAGGATTACAATATGATAATGGGATTATTATGATAACAACATTAAAATGAATTATATTACAGATTAATTTATGGAGTAACGTTAATAGTTATACATAAACGTAAATTAAATATTTCTATAATGGAAATAGTAATAAAATAATTTAGAAATTTAAAAATATAAATAATTTGTGATCCATAATTTTTAAAATGCATTTTTAAGTTGCTTAAATTATATTTATTATTATTATATTTGCAAATAAAAAATACATTAAAATTTAATTAAAATAAATTTTTAAGGGATAAAATTCTTATTATATAAATAATTAGTATTATTATTGTTGATAAAATATAATATTAAAGGATCAGCAAACAATTTTCACTTAAGTCTTTAAGAAGATTAATAAATGGAAATAAAATTCCAAATTTAATTGGATATAAAGTTCTTAAAGTATTTTAATAAATATTTAACAACGTTAAAGTTATTTAAATGACGTACTGTACATAATATTAATAGTTTTATATATATATTGAAATTAAAAGCTCTTTAATACTTTTCAATATTAATGATACATGAAGGAGAATGAAACAATTTATATTGATTGATTGGAAGAGTTTTAAAGATTTTGAAACAGTAAAACTTTAAACAAACCATTTTGAAATTTTTTAAAATAAGTAATTGAAAAAGTTAAAGTTAGTGCAACGTGCAGGAGGAGTATCTCTTTTCAATCACTACTCCTTTTATCTCTTTGGGCAATAAGTAAAGAGATAAGAAAGAAAATTACACATCATTAAATGACAGGAGGAAAGAAAATGATTTCGTTGTAAAGTGGATACAAGGGTTGTAATATTTTCTTAACAATATCAATTTGTTTGACATTGATGACAACCTGATTTTCCACAGTTGTGACATGTCGGAAATCGAAACCAACCCTTGTTCTGACAACATATCATTTTGATTTTTTTTATATAAAAATATATCTCTTAAACAAAATTTTAAAAAAGTAAAAAAAACAAATGTTTAACGATGTTAACATTTATAACAATGTGACATAACTTTAGAAATGTTTAATGAAGTTGTCGATATTGATAAAGTCATTCACTAAATTCTAATCAGCTGTAAAATGTTTCATTAAAAATCTGTAAACAATATTCAAAAGTTTTTAAAAAGTTTATAATTTCCTGTTCGTTTTAATGATATAAATTTACTAATTATACACAAGTTTGATTTAATATATTTCGATTTACAAGCCAATATTTATATTTAAACAAAAAAGAAATTGTAATATTTGCATAAAATAAATGTTTTTAAGTTAAATTTAAAGCTCGATAGTAAAATTTTATTACAAATTATATTTATGTGTTTACTTTTATATTTAAAAATAAGAGAATAACGATTTAAATTGAAGTCAAAAAGAAAATTTAATTTATATAATAAATATTAAAAAATTGAAAAGTTATTTTTAAAACATACATTTCAAATATAAAGTAAGAGAATGTAGAAAAATAAATTTTAAAAATATTTACTTGTTTTTCAGTTCGAAATTTCTCCGTACACAACACCATATTTACTTTTAAAATGCATTTTTTCCCTTTATTCTTCCCTTTTGTTTATTTATTCTTTATGATTTTTTTTATAAAAGTCCGAAAGTTATGAAAGAAGAAATAAAAATAACCATGATATTAAATTTTACGATTTTTTACTTTAAAATTTATTATTTACGTTTTAGTGTATATGTTTGACTTAACGTGTATTCAATTTTGAAATATTACAAGAAAAATTCGACAACCAAAATATTTATCTATCTTCTGGAATTTTTTCTGTTGCATATATTCATTTATTTCGTCATAAAATAGTCTCGAATTCATCTTTAAACTTCTTATTAATCATAAATCACTATAGAATAATCGAACATTAAATTATAAGAATATAAAATATTTATTACCCTCAATTTGTTGGCACAGGATTTATAAAAATTTCATTTCTTTGAACTCTTATAAAGATTTCGAAATAAATTTTAACAAGATTTTTACATTTTTGCACTCGGACCTTAAAACGCAGGGAAATGCAAAACAGGAAAAAAAATCCAGCAACAAGTTGTTTAAGTTTTCCGGCAGCATTTAGTAGCGCTATCTGTTATAATATTTTATTTTAAAATGTTTATATTTTTGACTATTATAAAATAAGAAAAAGCTTAATTTTGACGGTAGGGATAGGTTTTATAAAAAATTGTAAATGCTAATAACGACTATGTCCGACTCTATTGCAGATACACACGACCCCCTTTATCTCCCCACCTCTTCGACCTTTAATCACCAAAATTTAATTACATCAATCTCCCTAATACGCAAACCTTTCTGAAAAATTTCAGAAATTTTCGACAAAAACAAAAAAAGTTATTAAGCTTCAAAGAGGGTAAACAAAATCGTGCCCCCCATACACACTAACATCCATACAGAAAAACCCTTCGAATTTTTTCCATTTCTGGATGCTTCAAGGTTCCTATTGAAAAAATGTAAAAATCGTGGGGGTCATTTTTTGACCCCAATCGCCATACTTTCCCTCTTTAATATATAACAGCCGGTAAAGTAAAAGTTGAAGTTTTTTTTTGTTTGGATGGATGTTTGGATCGTGTTTGGGACTACGATTTTGTTCACTCTCTTTGAAGCTTAATAACTCTTGTGCCTGTTGTCCAAAATTTCTGAAATTTTACATAATACACAAGGCAGGTTTGTATATTAGGAAAATTGATACTATTAAATTTCGGTGGTTAAAGATCGATAGAGTGGAGAAAAAAAGGGGTTCGTGTATACCTCGAGTGGGGTCGGATTAATGAAGATTTTATCCATTATTAGTATTTATAATTCTTTATAAAACCCACCTCTACCCTCAAAATTAATATTTTAGATGTATTATATTAATTAATAATATAAAAGCATTTAAAATAACATCCCATAAAAAATGGCGCCACATACAAGTTTAACATTTTTGCCGGGAAAGTTACGCAACTTGTTACTGTAATGTTTTTGAATTAGTATTAGCGAAACATTTACATTAAGCAATTAATTATATGATAAGAGTTAGCTTTATAGTTTTCTTTACTTAATCTAGAATCAAAAATATTGAATATAATTTTTTGATTTTTGAATTATTTTATAAATTATCAGAATTTTATTTATGAATTATAAAACTGAGAAGGTTAGTTTCGACTTGAACATAGACAAAGAGTGTAAATTAAGTTAGAAAGACCAAAGACAAATTCTAAAAGTAGGTAAATCAATAAGAAAAATAAGAATGTCGATCATTTCAGTTTCTTTTCTTTTCTTTATCAAAATACTCGATTTGAAACTCAACACAAGCATTTAATGAAAAAGACAAACTTTAAAAGAAAGACTTTAGACAAAAGGCAAATTTTTCCAATAAACCAAAAAGCTCGAAAATCGATCTTTCTGAATGTCTCTTATCTTGATTACAATTCAGTCGTAGTTTCTATAACCTGGTGCATACACTATTATTAATTAATGGATTAAAATTAAGAAAGTACAGGAATTAACAATCAGCAAGTCATTTAAATTCATCGCATTAATAAACATTTATAAAAATCGTTAATATTTTTTAAACATTTTGTTAAAATAAAATATTTTATAATTTAATTAATCATCAACTTTTTATTCGGCAATTTAATTTTACCGTTATAATAAATTAATGATCATCATCGTTTATAACAAAAAAGATTAAATAAAATTTTTAATAAATGAAAAATTAAGTTTTAAGGTTTATAATTCATTTAAAATACTTTACTTCAGTCAGTTACTATCAAAAATAAGTATATATTCTTATACGAATTAAATAGTTAATTGCTAAATTGTTAATTGTATAAATGTTTTGATTACTTTTAGCATTTACAATTTTATGTATTTATTTTTAGTTTAATGCATTGATCATATTGTTTACTGAAATTACATGAGAATTGAATGTATTGTATACTTAGATCAGCCTATATGAATATCGAGATGAATTCGGTGTGTAGTTTTATACTGGGGTGTGAAAAGTTATGCTTAGCTTTGATAATACCACGGGCCTAGTCCAAACATTTGCTCAATTTAACAGCAGGCAAAATTCCCACAACTCAAGAACTTTATGTAGAAAATGGAATTTATTGGATAAACAAATTTCCTGTAAAGCGATATTTATTCATTTTATGCGCTAAGCTTAAAATTTATTGTTTAATTAAAATAATAATAAATACATCTTTTTGTAAACATAATATAATTACAATTTTCAATAGAATTCTTTTGGAAATTATATTATTTATCTATTATTTCATATAAGCAAATTTAACATTTATTATTTTCATTGATTAATTAATTTAATTTAATCCATATTCAAGATTTAAATAAAGACATTTATATTTTAACTTAATTAAATAGGAATATTTAGAAACGTTTCAAAAAAATGAGTTGTATAATTTAGTACCGTATATATATCTAGTTCATGACATATTTTTCAGGCAAACTCTAGCTCGTGATTTTATAGTAAAACAATATATTCATATAATATTACTACCATTTGAAATTATATTAAATAAACATCTAAAAGATAATAATTTTTGTGGCGAAATCTCTCCAGAAGAAGCTTAATTGTAATTAGATTTTTTTAAATTCAGAAATTCAAATGTTTTTATATTAATATAAAAGTAAATTTTATTGGGAATGACCCCTTCTAAAAAATTATTTAATAAAATATTTAATGAATAAATAAAAATACTCCTTAAAAACAGCAAGAGAAAGAATAATGAGAAGCAATAATCGAAGTAATGGAGATTAATATAATTTATAAACCGATAAGTGTTGGGAAAGAATAACTGATTAGGCTAGAAAATAAAATTAAGATAAATAAATATGAAGTGTAAATGTTCATTTTTATCAATATTTATTGTGAAAATCCGTAATAAAATAGTTTTAATTATTCAAAAGAACAAAACTATTTTTTGTTTCACACATTTTTATTTTTTTTAACAATATGAGTATAAAAGTTTTATTATTTATTTATTTTTTATTGTAAAGTTTTTTATTGTAAACAGAATTAGTAATAGAAATAGAATATAATGAATAATGTGTAGAATACAATAGAATATCTTCACTATTTCATTTATTTATAACTCGATAAAATTAAATTTTTAATTAATGAAACTTCATGAATATTTTGAAGTCTCTCTTATTATTTTCTATTTTTTAATTATAATAAATTTCAACATTAAATTTATAATATAGGCAACTTCTTAGTTATTGAATAATATAATTTTATTTTTAAATTTGTCATTAAATTTTCTATTACGTAAATTATAATTAAAATTTTAGTTTTTACTATTAATGTACGAATAATTTATCATATATAATATGAGTGTTATTAAAATTTTATATCCTCGTTTAAAGTTTTCATAATTTAATAATTCTCTTTTGCTATTCTTCATTTAATAAAGTGTACTAATTAATGAATTAAGAACTTTCGGTTTCATTTTACATTTTGAAAGACGTACATTCTTCAAATATATGAGACATTGTGTTAAGTAAAGAACTCATAGATCTTTTATAAAACGACATTTAAGTTAAGGCAAAAGGACAGTTTAATGATGCCATTTGTCTAAGAAGAGCAATTTTCAAACTTGCTTGATGTATGCTAATACAGTTATAGTATAATTTGAATATATGAGATTAACTAAAACACTTTTAAATGTTACATTAAATTCATTTGTTTAAAATAATTTCTTCAAATGTACAAAAATATTTATATCTTTATCTTAATGTAAATAATTTCTTATGTACATTTTCATAATTTTTGTTTCGAAATTTATTTTGATAAAATTATTTTATTAATTTTAAGATTAACTTGATTTACAGATAAGTAAGGTGTACTTCTAGGTGCCGTTTATTATTATGTGTACAGTTTAAGGTGAGAGGGAAGTCTCGAAAAATGCTTCATTGTACACTGAGAGAGAGGGGGTTTCGAGTCATTATCTACGTAGACTTTTTTAATGATATTAGTGGAGGTGAATTTTTATAGTCATGTGAATAAACTAGAAAATATTTGGGAAACTTTTTAGTCATTTCTTCAATGTCAGAGGGACCGTGTACACGTAATTAAAAAGGGAAGAGTTTGCCAAAAGTACATTATTGTACACAACAGAGTGAGAGAAGAATCAAAAGTGGCTCGAAAGCTGTACACATAATTAATGGACGTATGTTTATAACATAAAAAATGATTTATACGGAGAAATGTGTATATATAAACATGAAGTAGTCGAGATGTGAGCTTTAGTAAAGTTTTATAAAGTAAAAACAAATTTAATAACTTAAAGGAGGTGAACAGTATTATTGAATCAACTTATTCATTAAAATAATAATCATAATACATTAATCCTATTAATGTACGATTTTGTAATTTCATTAATTATCATGAATACAAAGAAAGTATCTTATATAGAGCACTTAAATTTAAGATATATATATATAGCTAAAATTATTGATGTAGCACTTTAAAAAGAATTCATGAAGTATAATTTAAATTTTATTATAAGGCTTAAGTGTTTTGTTTGTCTGTAAAGAGCTTTAAAACACATATCAAAATGATTTTAAAAACTTAAAATATGTCAATAAGATTTGTATTTTGATCAGAAAGAGAACCTGTTTATAATATTTATCTTATTACTTATTTTACTTTTTTCAGAGGAAATACATTAGATATAAATATCGATACAAACTTCTAAGGTTAGGTGATAGAAACTAAATTATTTATAATATTAATGGCGAACTACATAACCATTAATAAATTTTTATATAATTAATTAAGTAACCTATGTTAAGTAACTGATTTAAATTGTTGATATTTATCCAAAATAATAATAATAATTAATTAAATATAACATTAATATCATTAATGTTATATTTAAATTCCATTTCTAGTAATAATTTGTAATTAGCAATTAGTAATTGGGAATATTTTGAATAACAACTGAGATAATTAATATGATTTCATTACACTTCCTATTGTCTGCATTTCATTTTTTATCTAGTTAATTATCTTAAATATTGTAATATTTAAATTGTGATAGACTAGAATATAAATAGTCTCCTAGCATTCAAAATATATTAGTGTCAAATTTGTTATAAATATCCTCTGTTATTCTGGATGATTATTAACAAATTTGATTTACTTTCAATAAAATAAAAATAAAAAAGCTTTAAAAATGTTAATGAATCTTTCATATTTTCTAGAATAAGAATGGAACCGGTGTGCTGGATCTTGAATACGTATACAGCTCTGTCGCTATAGATAAAAAATTTGAAAATTCAAACATTATGATATTGTATGGCGTCATCATTTATATGACAACACAATTGGCAATTTCAAATAGATTATAATAGTTTAAACATATATTATGTTCCACTTCAAAACTGTTTTTCTTCGCGTATGTAGACTAATAAGTATCGGTTCCATTCTTATTCCGGGAAAGATTATAAACGAGAAGCAGCTAAGTAAGCAAACCAAAAGTATTGTTCAATTCATATGAAACGGACTATGTTATTGGTTTGCTTACTTAACTGTTTGCTACTTAGAATCACCCTTTAATTCCTATCAATATAATTTTACCAAATATACAAGGGTAATCTATTGGTATAATTGAACCAAATATTAACTTGTTAAAAAGACGGTATTTTTATTTAATTAATAATCTATTTTTTTGGTTTTTCTAACACTCATTTCACTATAGAGAAAATAAATTATTTTCATGTTATATATTATTTTAAATAACAAGTACAGTACATAGAATGGCACACAGCATAATATATTAATTTTATTTAAAAGAGAAATTACTTACTGGTTAAATAATTTAATAATTTTTTCTAAGTTTTTCTTTTAAATAATACTAGAAGCTATTGTTCTGCAATTATGTATTAAAGGACAGCATCATAATTTACGACATTCTCAGATTTTTTAAAACCCTTTCTGTCCTGTGGACACTGAGGAAACTTTTTTTGGTAAGTAAATTATAATCTCAGGCCTACAATGGGGGTCCAGGTGGTGAGAGACGACCACCCCTTCCGGATTATGATTAGATTCTGGATTTCCCATAGGAGTAGATTGCCACCTTAACCGTAGTTTAAAGTTAAAAATGTTCACTCGGTGATGAAATTTCCCGTTTAGTTTCTATCTGTATGGTTCAAAAACATTAAGCAAGTAGCGTATATCAATCTTATTATCTAAAAAACGTAAAAATTATAACTAAGTTTATCAGTTTTAATAATGTATTAACATAAAACTGAAAGTTTAAATTACAATATACGTTTATACGTACTCGAACTACAAATGAGCTTTAGAACAATTTATTTAGAATCGTGTAGAAACATCTTCTGCTCATCTACTCCATCATTTTATCAGTATGATAAGATTAGTTATCACACGCTTCGTCAAGCGAAAAATGACTGGTTTCCACTTCTACAACATAAATTCTAAATTTTAATAACTCAAGAGAAATATTTATTATTAAAATATTTATAATTATGACTTTTCACTTGATATAAATTGTTTAAATTAATTTTAAACAAATCTACAAGTTTTATAAATATTTAATGAAATTAAGAAAGTTTGTTTAACTATGTTCCATTACACAATTACGTTTTTTACTTTCTATCAATAATTTATTATAAATTTAATTAAAATTTACTTATTTAAAATAATTATTTAATAAAAATATATTTAAATTATATAAGAATTTAAATAATATTTAAATTTAGATATAAATAAGAACTTATATTAATGTTTACTACTAAGAAATGCAATAATTAAGAACAAGATTAAGCATCCTGGAGATAAAACGAAGGGATATTATGGCAACAAAAATGGTATTTAAATAGAAATATAAAAATTATAAACAAGATAAAATATTTGTTTATTTACATAATTATAATGCTTTATAAATAATGTACTCGAAACATGGTTTTTCAAATGGACAGATGTTAAAAAGATAAATTGTTAAGAGTCGATTAGCACCATTAAGTATAGCTGCTGATCCCATCTTAACGAGTTCGTTGATGCAGTTTCTTTTTTTTCCCTATCTCGTGTTTTTCTCGTCTTACTCTTGTCGCAAATTACAAAGTAATAAATCTTGTTATAGTTTGTGTCAACTCTAATCTAGTTAGTTTATGAAACTCGAGCATTAATACTTAATAATTTAATACGCACGAATAAGAATTAATTCAACAGAAAAGAAATAAACACTTATAAATTATGTTTGGTTAACTTGATTTTTATTTAATTTATCAAAGTACTTTGTTAAAAATTGACGTATTTAATAAAAAACATAAATAATAAGTAAACATTATTTAAGCGTATATTTTTATATTATCGATTTTACGACATTTTGCTGAATGTAGTGTTTAATTTGACATTCGTTCGTCTGTAATATACTACTTTTTTAGTTAAATTAAGAAAATAAGAGTTTTTTTTTGGAATGAAATTTATTATGATACACTTATAACGTCGTTCTTATTAGATACTTTAAATATTATAATAACCTTTCAATAACTAATCTTATATACTTCTCTCACACTTTAATTACATCCAAAAATTAAATCAGTAAACTTGTAAATTATTTATCTAAATTCGTGTAAAATCAAAGTATTATTTTTTTATCTTCAAATTTTCAATTCGAAAGAGAAACCTTTCAGTAAACCTTCCAGAAAAGCTTTCATTAAAGATTATTCGATCGTCAAGATTTAAAGACGAATATAAGAAATTGCCGTTTGTTTTCATTTCTTTTAAATGTTTAAATACGTTTTAAAAGACAAAATATATATATATATATATATAAGTATTTATATTTGTAAATAAAACTTTATTGCTTTAAACGGTCAACTAGCATACAATACATCAACGCCATTGTCATTATCTTGTTCTTGATTGTAAAAGTAAAGAAAAATTCCATTTTATACAAATTTACTAAATTTGTCTATTAAAGAATTTTTTCATGTTTAACGAGCAATTATTTATTGTTAACATCGTCACAATGCCGGGTTGCAATTTTTAATCACATTTTTAATAAATATATTTTATTTAAAATATATGCTCTCCACCTCAAATTAGTAGTGTCTTGCCCCTGTACATCATACTTTTCCTTTAACACTAGAGTAGTGCCGGTCATCTAACATCTTTTAGGCGAAAATTTTGAATTGAAATAACGTGACTTCTGGTTCGCATCGGACATTCATATATATTTAATCTTGGCCTCCTTCTTCTAAGGTTTCAACGCTTTGTCTCGACATTTATCTATCTAACTCCTTTACCGAGATTACGGAAAAATGGACGGACGGACGACAGTGGGAATTTATAGGTCTACAATTTTTTAAAATTGTACCCAATTAACAATTTATTATAAATTATAATATTATTCAGAATAAATTACGCAATATTCTAAAACAACAATAAAAAAGATTCCATGACATATTACAAAAAATATGAACTTAAAGACAAACTTTTATTTCAAGGAGTTAAACACAAAATAAACTTATCCAAGTCTCATCTAAGAGAGTTTTTTTTCCATTGAAGATAGTAGCTATTCGAATAATATTCTTTAAGAAAAGTAATGTGACAGGGGATATTTATTCGCAAGAAATACACACGAAAAATAAATATAACATGATGCAAGACAAAATAGTCAAAAATATTGTTGAACTTATTTTCCCTCTTGGATACAAGAATTGCATAGCAAACGAATGACTGTACGAAGCGAACACAACGCAATAAATACATTTTTAGATAATGGCTACACAAAAAATTTCGTTGAATATTTCAAAAATACAAAGTAAAATCAGTTACATACTGATGT
The DNA here is from genome assembly GCF_030686945.1 of Centruroides vittatus. NCBI lineage: Eukaryota > Metazoa > Arthropoda > Arachnida > Scorpiones > Buthidae > Centruroides > Centruroides vittatus. The sequence continues at coordinate 1,486,152 of NW_027122272.1, read as the reverse complement.
GTTATCATCTGCATCATCAGGAGAACGATGCTAGTCGCTAGCTTACTCAGATCGTTGTTTTCGAGTATATTTTTCACAGTGATTGATTATTCAGAAAGCAAATATTCCTAAAATTTTAATGAGATTTATCGTTTTTTATTCAAGAGTATAACTCTTATGTTTAATTTTTAATGCACTCTGCTATAAAAATATTGTATATCACTACAATGTTTAGAAAAGTTTAAGAATTTTTGTGAAGAATTTCATTAGAGACTTTTAAAATTTGCTTTTTTATTAGACTTATTTTTGAAATCTTAGAAATTAAAATATGAAAATATTATGATTTCAAATTAGTTTACAAATTCTAGATATTTTTAATTATATTTTCTTATGTTCAGATCTAAAATATGATATAATAACTGAGAAACAAAACTATTTGTAATGTATGATGCGAATAGTTTATGTTTTTAATCTATTTTATACTTTATAAAGTATAAAAAAGATTAAAAATAAATCAGAATATTTCATTCTAAAATACAATAAAAGAAGAAGAATGTATAATATATTCTACATTGTGATAAATGTTCATTGAGTTTGACCATCGCTTTCACTTATTTTCCTTCATTTACTGCATATTTTATATTCAACATTTTCGAAAATATATTTAATATTTAAGCTTAAACATATCATCAGCTTTAATCCATTTTCATTAATAAAATGCCAGATTTTAGTTGATGATATGTTATGAGTTATATGCAAAATTTCAAAATTTTCTATGTAAAATTCTGTAAAATATAACAGCAATTATTTAAATGAGATTGCCAAATGGATTTCTTGATTAATGCAATAAGGCTTTGCAACACATAGAAGACCTACCGCGTAGACTTTCTATGGTAAACTTGCCCCTATTTATGTTTTAGACACGTGAATAAAACCCGAAAAACTCCACGACTAGCCCATTGATCAGGTCGAAAAGATGTTCAAATATATTAATATTCTTATTAGATACCATATCTCTATTATATCTGTTAATTTTAATGAAAATTATTGAAAAAACGAGACTTTTAAAACATTTATATTCTATTTACTTTGAATAACACATATTTAAAACATAAATATGTATTATAAAACAGATAAAAGAAATTTAAATAAGATCGTTTATTTTTCTACTTGAGAACTTTCTATCAATAGGAGTTTAACAAATGCTGATAAATCAAGCCTTTATTCTTATATGCAGAAACATATTTTTCAGAAAGAAAATTACTATTTAAAGATGGGTAACCATCAAAATCGCATTACTCTTCCATAGAAAAATGAAGAATGTCAAGATTCAGGAAGTAACAAGTAAACATATTAATATGTAGTTATTGGACACAAAGAAAAAATTCACTTAACGATGATTATCCAACAGTGAATAAATCTTTTTAATGTTCAATTTTAGCGCATAAATTGCATTTTAGTAAACATTATAAATATAAAAAAAAGGAAAAAATTCTTGGGAGAAAGACGACAAAATTGGATAATAAAAGTTATTTATTTATAATTTTAGACATAAAAATAATAAGACAAATGAAAATTTTCCGAATAAATGCATTATAAAATTTATTTATAGAGTAAAATTATATTTATTAAACAATTTAAAATTTAAGATAATGCTTTCCTCGTTGTTATAAATGTCAAAATTTATTTATCGTTAAAATATTTATCAATTAAAATAATATAAAAATCTTCATATTACGCTAGAGATTACATTTGTGATAAAAGAAACATTCCAAGATCTTATATTGAATATTATGTCTAGTACGGAGATTATTTTCCTATTATTCTACAAATTAAATTTAAAATCTATTCAATATTTAAATGAAAATTCTCTCTTTACAACAAGTCAAATTAAATTAGTATCCAGGTCTTTAAACAAAAGTTATGCAAGGATGCATGAAATTTTAAACTATACAATAGAGAATAGGAAAAATTCCACGAAAAGATAATAATTAATTAATAGATTAAAATCTCAATTTCACATTAAGTTTGCATTCTATTTGGATTAAGGTAAGTTTTATCGATGTGTTACTCTGAAAATCTAAACTCTGTTTGAGGATATCTTAGGATATGTTGCATCTAACTTTGTAATTTCTAGTTGGATGGAACAAGTTCCGTCAGGCGTCAAATTGCGCGGTTAATGACGTAATATCGGGGTGGAAGTATTTAATGGGCTAAAGATTCATCCAGACGTAAAACTAATAGCGTAGCTTTAGGGAAAAGGAATGAAGAAAGAGAAAAATACCGTCAAATCATTATAAATTAGCATTAATAATTTGGTGGTTATTCAAGGTTATGGCAAGAATCATTAACATGTTTTTTAACTTTTAACTCGTATTTTATATAAAGAAACAGTGAATTGTGATATTTAAATCTTAGTTAAATTATTAGAGTATAAAATATTTTCTATTAAAATTTCGAATTTATGAATATTTAAATTTCACTAATAATCTTCCAGATGTTATTTAAAAAATTATAATTTTAAAAAGATAATTTCTGCAAAATGTTATAAGGTTATTTTTGTTTACATTAAATATACTACAGTTGGGAAAAAAACATTTTTTTTAAAAATTCATTTAAACGTATGCATATATTTTTAATTCTACATTACGTAAGGATTTTTTTTATCGTATTCATTAATATGTAATGCGGTGCAGAGCTTAAGACTGTAAAAATGGTGGATTTAATACATTTTCAGTTTTTTTTAATGGATAAAACAGCTTTTATCGATTTGAAAAATAATTCGTTAATGTTGCAGAAACACGCCATTAATGAAAACATCATTAAAAAATTATATTTAAACTCATTTCCTGAGAGAGTCGATTTTGTCTTGTTTTAAATATATTTAAGAATGCTTTTAAACTTTAATGAAGTTGTTTTTTTTAATTGGAAGACATTGATTCAGCTTCTATTATTGCATTACGTTTAATCAATAAATATAGGTATTTAAAAAGGATGATCTTGTTGTAACAATTAAATTATAGGCATTAGAAATGACTGCTAATATGTGTTAAATGTATTAATCTTTCATAAAGTTCTTATCTTATCCATAATTAGTCAGTAAAAATAATGTCATGAAAAATTCATAAAATGAATGATTTATAATAAAATTTTTACGTCAACCGTAAGAATTGACGTAACAATTTAACGTTATAAATCATTCATGAGTAATTTATAAACTTAAGAATAAACTTGATAACAGGTGGTCATGAATTTTCTTGTCGACCTGTTTTATTAACTTTCTTAAAAAGATAATTCACACGAAAAATTAATGATATGTTGATACCAGAATGGACAATTTGTAAGAAAAATGTTTACCTCTAGTCCATATAATAAAAGTTCTTGATTTGTTTAAATATCCACTAAATTAATTATTTTTCTTAAGAGTTTATAAATAAACCTTACTTAAAATTTTTTTAAATAAATTAAGTTATATTTTACAAGTAATTAGAAAATTTTATAAATATAAATGAGTATAAATAGGTTTCTGAAGATGAATGCGTAATTTAGCTTGGTTTTTCCACTTAAATTTTAATAAATTACTTGTAAGAATAACATTTTAATGATCATAAAATCTTATTTATTCAATTCTAAAAAGAAATAATAAGTGATAATAATCGATAAGTTGAAGAATATTATTTACCTGGAAGTATAATGCGAGTATATATAATACGTTAGTATACAGTTTTCTATGTTAAAAATATTAGTCCAGCCACTTTGTATGAGATATTTATACTTTCGAAACTAATACTATACCTTTGAATATAGACTTATACAAAATAACATTCGAATATGATCTACGAACCAATTATTATAACCGTGCAACTATGTTTATGTAAGGAAGAATGATATCCACTTTTATCGGTTAGATCCTTTTGCATAAAAGATGAGCCGCCGTTAAAAGTGATATATACTAAAAATGGTCCCAAGAAAGATCTGGAAATAGTTTTCGAGAAGTCCATATTTCCTTTGACAGGAAAAAAAAAAAAAAAAAAAAACTAATTTTAAGCACACATTTTCATAAACTTCAATTTATACACCATGAGATTAATTTAAGCACATTCGTGAATATAGAGAGTAATATTATTTAAAAATATATTCTATAAATTAAAAATTCATTCATTATATATTATAAAACATAAAAACAAATTAAAAACTCTTAAATATTAGATAGGCTATATTATTTTTAACAAAGGTTATATTTTCAAATATTTCTAAGCAATTAAATCACAGTTTTCAACAATTGTGTAATTTATCATTTTAGATCTTATTCTGAACTCAGCGATGATAAATAGTAAAACTTTGTAATCATAAGTAATCTTCTTCATTATGTTTGCTTTATACAATTATTTTTCTATTAAATTTAACCATTTAAATACTTTAAATTTAAGAAAGAAGGAGGAAAAAAATAGAAAAATCTATTTCACGACAATAATGACTTTAAACAATGTTTACATTTGAACTGAAATAACTTTAGAAAATGAAATTACGTAAACATGAGCTGTAACAAACACGATGATTTACTACGATTAATAATTGCGTATGAAATATGGAAATCTTTTCTCACTTCTAAACAAGAGAAATTAGCCAATGCATTTTGTATATTCACTACATGTAGTTTCGTTTAAGCTTAATGGTTTCCTTTGCAAATTAACGTCACGGCAAATACAAAAAACATTTTATCATGTAACAATAATTCTTAGTGAATTCTTAAATAGCATCTTAAATTGAAGGTTACAAAAATGCTTTTAAAATCAAATATATAGAAACTTTTTTCACGTATTTTTCGTATCGATTTTTTCAAACATTTCATCAATTATTTAAAAAAATCAAATGAGAAATGTTTTTCTTATGCATCTAGAAATGAGTTAATGATAATTATTAATTTAATTTGTTTATTGCAGACATTTCTAACGATGTAAATTATATTAACTTCATAAAATTTTCAATCTCGTTAATAATTGTAATTATTATCTTAGTATAAATTACAAAATCGATTTTTTGAGTTAATTTAAGAAATTTACAAATTGCATTTTTAAAAAATCAAAGTGAAATCTGAAAAAATGAACGATTAGAGAAAATTTGATACCGAAACATTTATATAATTATACAAAATTAATCTCATTTGATTATTATTTAATCGTAATGAAATATCTAAACAAAATGCCTGATGTCAAGCATTGTAGTTTGTATTTATGTAATTTTATACAAAAATATTTAATTTTATATTTTAAATAATTATTATGCTTTTAAAAATTTGATTATATATCATTACTATATAGTTTTACAAAAAATTATTGTAAAAACTAACGGTTTTGTGTATTATTAGTGAAAATAAAGTGTGTATATATTGCATTGCTACATTCTCTTAAAAAATTTAAAGATCTTTTTTCAAGGTGGCCTCACTATACACAAGAAATAGAAGTGTGAAAGTGAAAAATTCCTTGTAACTATTGATTCCAAAATTGGAAACAGAGTGAACCAATAGAACCGCTGAAATTGAGTAGATTCCTGATGTCTGATAATAAAACTAAGAATTACTATCGGTTGTAACAGCGACCTATTCAGCAGTCTGGAAAATTGTGAGAGATCCTCTTGGGTGTTTCCTGCAAAGACTATTGACATCTGTAAGTGTCGCTTCATCGTTGGAAAGAGGACTGACAACAGGGACCTCCTCCATCGGGTTTGTTTTGATCGATAATGTCTAACAACAATATTTTTTACTGGTTTGTGGTTGGATCCCTCGAGAATCGAACGTAGGTCAATACAATTTTGAAGAAAGATTCCAACCTGATGTTAAATTTAATTTTATTGATCATTATTGCAAAAAACGGATATTAAAATGTTTATATTAGTATGTAAAATCACCCTGAGATGAAGGGCTGTTGCAGATCATTTCATAAAGTTCTATCAAAGAAAAATAGTTTTATTCAAAACATTCGCAGCGTACAATAAAAAATTTATGGAATTTTATAACATTATATCTTATCATAGATTTTCAGAATATTGATCTTTCTTTTTTAAAAAAAATAATTTTTATATGAAAATGTATATGAAAGATTAAAAAATTTATTTATTGAAGTATTAATATATTTTAAAGGATTTTAATATATCTTTAATTAAATTAACTTAGGAATATTAATTCATTTTTTAAAAATATACAGATTATTAAAATAATTTTAGAAATAAACTATATTACTGTAATGTTAATGAAATGCAAATAAAAAGAAATCCAAAAACTAGTTGCTTAACTTTCCCGGCAACATTTAAAATTCTGGCGTCGTCATCTGTTATGATATTTTATTTAAAAAATACGTTGCATATTTTTAATTATTATAAAATGGCAAAAAGCTTAATTTTGAGGGTATGGACGGGTATTTACCACTGTTATATACACAGAGCCTGGAAAGTAATATATAACTTCGACAAAATTAAATAAATTAATGTCGATATTACGTTCATAGACTAATTATTCATTTAATTAAAAAAAGTTATATGAGAAAGTTTAAATGACATTTTGATAATATATTAACAAGCAAATATCTATCATATGATCTTATTTAAATAAAAAAATAATAGATTTTTCAACTTTAAAATTAATTTCAGTTAAGTAATCATTTGAAATAATAAATTGAAATTTTGCGAAATCTTTAAAATATTAACATTAAAATAAAATGTAATTAGTCTTAATCATTTAAAAAAAATTTATTTATTTGTAAGTGAAAATATTAATAACGTAGTCTATAAATACTATTTCTAGTGGATAAAAGTATTAAAGTAATATGTGTCTGGAAAGAAAAATATTACAAAGGTCAGAAGTAGCATTCACGAATTGCATTCAGTTGCAATGTATCATAGGCACAGTGTTCGCTTATTGTATCACTTTATCAACTGCTGCCAGATATATTTACTTCTTTAGCGAAAAAGTGACTTTTGCCACATATAATAATATCCGACCAATGTCGACAACGTTATACTTAATTAGAAGCAGCGAATCAGACTCCTCAAAAGACATATGTTGCTTTTCTATACTTATATCAACGCTTCTTATTCGATTTCTCACAATAACTACACTCAACACGATACTTTATCCATATCAAGTATGAGTTTTTCTGATTTCGTGATGAGTGGTTAGTCATCTAATAATGCAATTTTTTTAACGTTTTATTTTTTTAATTTGTTTTTATTTTTATTGTAATTTTTTATCAAATAAAATAGTAGAAAATGTTATTGTAAAATATCATGTCTCATTTAATATTCAGGAAAGTTTTAAAAGTGATTTCACACTAAAATGTGCAATTTCTCAAGCATACGTGACAACGGTAATCGCATTGCTGTGTTTTCTGCTGTTGAGATAATTAATGAGATGCTCTAGACGTGCCATCTGGGAATTTCTCATTCCGAGTTTGAATGATCTCTAAAATATAGAAACGCATCAAAATATAAGACAATTACAAAGTTGTACGTGAGAATTGAACAGCAGTTGGAAATGTTGGAAATGATGATTTAAGTAAAATAAAAGTTATTTCGTATTAAACATACCATAAATCCTTAACTCATAATTTTATTAAATACTAAATAATACAAACTGTTATGAAATATAATAATAATATAGTTTAAATGAACATGTATCAAATTGTTTACATTCAAATTCGATGATGAAAAATACTCATTCTTTATTTTTAGTTTTATAGCAACTTTGAAATTAGCTAAACTATTTAAAATTTCTTTTAAATAATTATTTTTTTAAATGTTAACTTAACTAACAACTATGTCTATCGTGTCAAGCATGCATTGATTTTTTCGTTAAGCCTTATAAAATTAAATATAAATCGTTCTTCTTTATATTTTATTGCCTCGATAAAGTTTGCGAATACAAGTCTATTCTGAACACAAATACTACTATAATATTCGCTGAATTTTAAGAAATAATTAAAACATTAATCTACTAATTTTACATACACGGAATGCTCTTCAATATCAAAACCATAAGCAAGAGTTGATTTTGTTGATAAAATAATTTTGCACTGCTAATAATAATGTAAGGGTAATAAGCCAGCTAATCATGATTGATTTTACTGAGTAGAATCACGAGTATTAAAATTATTTATTATTTTAATTCTTTTATATTTAAAATGTTTATTGGTGCGCAAGAATTTAATAAAACAATAAAAGAAAAATTATATACAGAAGAAAGTTTTTCAATAGAAATAATTTGAAAAAAGACTTCTACACATGTCTTCGACGTCTATAAAAATTTTCTATAACACAGCCGCCTGTTACGTAGTCAAGAGAAGATTCAAGACAGCTTAAACTTTGTTTATCTTTTATATTTTAATGACATTTCGAAATGTTTATAAGTTTCTCTGTTGATTTGGTAATTTGGATGGATAAAAACCTTTCTTAGATAAAGAAATTTTTCTATTTTTTTTATTTTATGCATGAATAAAAATTAAGCTATAATGTGATGGTAATTTGAAACATTACGGAAAATATATTCGAAATAAACAGTACGGTGATAGCTTTTATGTAACAACACAAAAACATTTTGCATTACATTAATCGATTCATTGATAGGATAAATTTCTGTTGTAGTGAATGTTTCAAATATGCAAATTATAAAACATTTTATGAATTTCGATGGTCTTATTTATTACTAATTTAAAATATTTATTACTAAAAATTATTACTTCTTAAATGAGTTCTTCAAGAGATGAGAAAATTTCTCTTGAGAATTTTAATGTTAAATTATAGTTTTTCGTTTCTGATTTTTATGTAAACAGAACAGATTATATATCAAAGTAAATAAGACATAAGGAATATTCTGCTTAAATGAACGAGTTAATATTTCGTTTGAAAAATTCAGTTTTATTTTATTTAAAATGTCTAGAAATTTCAGAATATCAAATCAAAATTCATATAAAAATACATTTGTTGTTACAATTTCTAACAGAATTAAATTTTAAGAAATCAATTTTAATCATTAATTTTTAAACAGAAAAATTTTAATAAAAAATATGAATACCAGGTACATTAAAATTGATAACAGACCAAAAAGTTTTTTAACGAAAAGTTTTACTTAGACGAATAGACCTGTGTCAAAACTGAGTTGATAAAATTTTTTTCAATAATTTTTGAATAATGCATGTGGCATTTAGAAAATATGCAAAATTAACAGAAAGTATTTTAATATAGATTCACGCACGATAAAACTTCGTGCTGCATAAAGTTCATAAATGAGAGTAAATATATTATATAAATGTTGAATTAATAGCTTCCTTTATTCTCTTTAATTTGTTCTTTACAGTATGTGCACAGTTTCTGTTTATTTGGAGTTTTCCCAATTTTGTTTTTGGTCTATAGGTTTAAATGATGACAGGGACATCTTGTACGACCTAAATATATATGAATTTGCGTTTATCTTCATTGCATTCACACACTCATTGACAGAAAAAGCTAAACATCAAGAAGGAGAAATTGAAATCGAATGAAACTTTATTAGTGTGAACGCAATGACAGTTGTAATAAATGATTACAAACCATAGCAAAGGAACAGTTTAAAGCAACTTTTAGATTTTTTAGGGTTTTCTCTTACCTGGATACATGCGGAAATATGCAGGTTTATGCCCGATTTTATGCCTGCATCGGGCATGCAAGCATAAAATCATGATGTAGGCATACAAGCATATACACCTGTATGCCTAATCCTGCCACAGATTCTCCCACAGATTTTGAAACTGGTACTGCAGATCCTCAAACTCGTAGATTGCCGAAGCTAGCGTTTTATCTGATCACACAACTGCTCGGTGGGCTACAAATCCGTACACGGGCAAGCTAAGAAAGAGTATGTCTCGACGATATTTCTGGAAATTTTTATTTGTTTACAGCCAAGTATTATCTTGCTGAAAAATAGCTGTTTGCAGTCTACCATGAAAGGCAACACAGAAGGGTGCATAATTTCATGAACGTACCACTTGACATCAATGCCATTCGTACCAATGTTAGGGGTGACCGATTGTCATATGAAATGGCTTCTCAGACCAGCATGCCAACAAAAGTAATGCCTTGGGCAGTATGCTAATCAAAAGTAAAGCGGAGTTGAAGCATTCACCAATGGTCCTACACTCTAACACGATTGTCGTCCGTTCCCAAACAGAACCGGAATTTGTTGTTAAAGACGATACGCTACCAGTTCGGAGCTGTCTATGTTTCTCAACACCACTGCAAACGAAGAAGACGATATAGAGGAATTAATGGCAGGACATTTAGCGGTCTCGTACATGCAAATTTTCCACTACTAGTCAACAGCGAATCTCTGGATAGTGGACAATGACGCCGTTGAAGCTGTTCGTGCTTGTCTCATAATCAGATTACCATTTCTTCTGGTGGTCTGTCTGGGGCATCTTGGCTGCTGTTTATTTGTGCCTTGGTGTATCCTATACCGCAATACTTTCTCACAGTCAGGCTAGAACGGCCCAGATGATCGGCAGTTCGGCTAAAGGCTAATTTTGCTTTTCCCAACTGGACGATGCGACTTTTCTCAAACCACGTCAGTTGTGGGCAATATTTTAACTATATGCCTGGCGTTTGAAGACTTCCAAACAACAAGTATGCTAAAAATTCTGGACACAAGTAAACCTTTCTGAAAATCTGAATATTCTGCGAGCCTTTTATAGCTATGGCGAGGCTTCTTAATCGTCTCAGCCATCCAGTCTTTCTCTGTGGGACTTGGAGTCTAATCCAAGCAAGCAATCTCAAGAATTTTTCGAGAGGATGGTCTGTTTAGGATGTGTCGGTAACCTTCACTCACCACCTGGTCATCCCATTATTCCATCTGATCGAACCTATGATAAATATGATTAAAAAGATTTTCTTAGTTCCCCTAAGACAGAAAGAGTGAAAAGTGAAAAAATAAGACTACTGTTGAATTTACTTTCTTCAAAACATAAATGAATAATTTTATATTTTTTATGATATTTTTAATGTTTTCTATAATTAAAAGTACTTTCGTTGTTTGACAAGAAAAGCTTCTTCAGTTCAAGTACAAAAATACACAACGAATTCAAATGATTGCATTCGAATGATGATTTAAATTTTAAATCAAAATAAACAAATTTTATAATTTTAACATTTATTTTTTGTTTATAAAATATTGAAGAGAATTATACTTGCGTCAGATAAGGTATGACAATTTCATACAGTTGCAAGTATTATTGTGGAAATGTTGCATGCATTGTTAGTTTCAATGTAGATGGCTTATGCCAAGAGTGATATTTTCTGGTTTCTTGGGCTGAACAATAACTTTATCTTGTCCCACTTTGGCTCATAACTGTCCTCTGAGGCGAGGATAGATATTGCCGTTGTTCTTTTGTGTTTTACATCACTTTTGCTCGCATTTGATTAAATTTCTCCGTTGCTGCAATATATAGTAAAGCTCTGCTTTCAAGTTTTTCTAGCAGTAGTCTATGGCATATACTCCTGTTTCTTTATTTTTCCCATTTACTCCTATCATTGTAACGCAACCTACATAAGGTGGGCAGCGACGTTACTGGTAACTGAAAAAGGAGGTTTTTACACAATTTTAATAATTTAAACGTTTTATTTTTTGCAAAGGGTATAGGAATAGAAAGAAAATGAGGTTTGCGATTTGATACTTAAAAAGTTGGAAGAAAGATTTGATGTTTAATTCTGTTTTTTTAAATTTAACTTTTGAAGTAGAAATATCACTGTTATTCATGGAGTTCCGAATAAGTTCTAACTCTAGCTGTAAGACAGAGTCAGATGAAACATAATTATACGCTCTTCTTTTGTTCCTTTTGAGAATTTTTCGTTTTGGAAAAAAGTCAAGAAACTATTTAAAATTTAATAAATTTTAAAAGTTTAATAATTTTAAAGTAGAAACTTATTAGAATATTTAAATGTTCAAGCATATTTTTAGACTGTGTAAAGAATCACACAGCACTAAAGCGTGTAAAGACTTTTGTACTGAATCAATCATCAATCAGATGTTGAGAATTGGAACAAACATATAACATTAGGCTCTATGTCGAGTTGAGATCTATGGAAGCATTTTCCGCCACACTACGCAGAATCTTGCGAGGACACGTGCTCGTTGGGCTACAATTTGAAAATAACTGTAGACCTATAAATTACCATTGTCGTCTGTTCATCCATTTGGCTGTCTGACTGTCATTCTTGAATCAAGAGATCGGAGTCAGATAAATAAACGTTAAGAACAGGTATGAAAAAGGTTACACGGCAGGTCACGAATAACTATATAAGAACTTCCGATGTAAACTGAAAGTCACGTTATTTCAATTAAAAATTTTTCCCTGAAAGGAGTTAGATATATGACCAGCACGACTCCGTTGCTAACGGAAAAGTATGATGCACAGGGGCAAGATACTACTAATTTGATGTGAAGAGTATACATTTTAAATTAAATAAATTAAAAATATGATTAAAAATTGCAGCCCAGCATTATGATGATGTCACAATAAATACAGTAATTGCTCGTTCTCAGTTAAAAACTCAGAGACTGTTAGCATTTGTTTAAGTCTAAATATCAATAGTCAAACCCACATTCGATTCCGGCTCTTCAGTAAAGGTTGGTTCATCCATTAGATACTTTTAATACATGCCTACGATGGTCAAATTTTGGAGAAATGTGAAAATATATATAATATTTATTCCGTAAGAATTTGATTTTAAACAGAAAAACTAATGTAACAACTAAGGCTGATGCACTCACTTTTTTCTTACTCAATGTAATCTAAAACCAATGTCAAGAATGACATTGGTTTTAGATTACATTTAAGACCTAGTATTTAAGTTAAAAGACTTTCCAGTAATAAGAATTGACTAACTTGAGAAACGTTGAATATATCTGAACGAACAATTATTTATTGTGACATTGCCACAATGCCGGGCAGCAAATTTAATCATCTTTTAATTTAAAAAAAATCACGTGTTTTTCAGTCCAGATCAGACGTTAATCAGACTGTTCGGTCTCTAAGCTTTTCAGATTTGATATGAATTTTAATGGTGTTTTCCCCCTGTATATAATTCTTCTCCTGATAACAATTGATTCATTCCTGTCATCTATCTAACTTCGTTCTGGAGAAAATTTTGAATAAAAATCACGCGACTTCTGATCTAGACAGGAAGTTCGTACATAGTCCATCAAGCCTCTGCTCTCTACGCTTTCCATATCTGGTCTCGATTTTCATCTATCTAACTCCATTCTCAAGATTAACGAAGGACATACATACGATGGGAATGTAGACCTATATAGGTCTGCAATTTCAAAATTGCAACCCAATCAGATTCGATCTTACGAGATGGGTAATTCTTTGTCTGAAATAAATTATATCGCTTCTTATAAGTTACACTGACGGAATGTGATATAATTTTCTAATGAAAATGCAAATAACGAAGAATCGAGCATTTTATAAAATGCTATTAATAAGTGTAAATAGAGTAAAGACATGTATATCAATTAACAAATACATGAATATATTTCTTAAGTGCAATTTAGATTATACTCATTAATTAATTTATCTTTAATATTATATTTATAAGGTATTGCTCTCGTATAAAGTTAGAAAAGAAATTTAAAATAAAGCATCATTATAAAGATGATTATTTTATTTGTATGTATCTCATAACCTTAGATATGAGTATTTATGTAATTATTGTATAATAAATAACGACAAATTTTTATATCTACAATAAATCAACAACACTTTGATCCATTCGAAAATTTTAATTTTTATATCCTCTATTAATTTATATTTGTTGTCTTTATTTTAAAATAAAAATTTGTTATTTCTTAAATTGAAAGTAGTTGCAGGTATTAAATTTCGAAATAAATTATATTTGTTCTTAATTCTCCAAATTAGGGCAATTTATGAATTTAATTAGATAATAAATAAATTAATTTTTCAATGATAATTTACAAACTTTAAGAAATAATCCAATAATTGTATAAGGACGGTTCAAAATTAAATAATATTTTAGTTCGCTTCAATAAGAGAAAAGATCATTTTTACTAATGTTTTAAAATCCGATTATAATAAACAAAATCCCTTTTAATTTGTTACGTCAGTTCAATCAGTTGTTAAAATTAGCAGTCATTTTCATATTGCTAGTGCATTGGATTAATTTTGTAATAAAATTCGAATATAATTATTTATAGTATGAGAATTCAATACATTATTTATTTATAACGAACTGTATAACGGAAAAGTCGTTAGGATCGGCCGTTGGAAACGACCGTTAGGAACTTCCGTGGGAAGAACCGTTAAGTTTCGAATCGTCAACCATCGGACGATTGGCCGGCGGGAAGTGACCGTTGGCGGCCGTTGCGGGAACATTCAAATTTGATTGGAGCAGGGTTCGAACGCCGTCGACTATTTAAGCTCGGATCGAGCTCGTATCGGGAGTTCGGATCGGATGGTGTGATCGTATCGGAGGTGATCGGATCGGATCGGATCAAGGGAGATCGTCGTTATCGAGGTGCTAACTAACTCTCTCGTGGGAAGTTACGTGTTTGTGTATGAACTTGTTCCTGACTCGGAGGTTTTGTTAATTACAAGTCTGTTTGTTCGTAAGGAGTTCTTTCGACGAATTTGTACGGGAATAGTCGGTTGTTGTTGGAATTAGTGTTGTGCATATTTAATTGTAACTCTAAAGTGGATTATTTTGTACATTACTGTAAATATAAAATTTGTGTTTTCGTCAAACCGACTGAGTGGTTATTTTGAACATTACTGGCGCAGTCTCGACAGGATATTTTGGATACTTTGGATTACGTTGGATTATCCTGGATTACACTTCAAAGAATCGGAAGAACTGAGCTACGACAGAGAAGCAGACGTACGTACAGAGCATCACCAGCAATTAGACCCAGGTAAATTTTTTGTTTCTCGCTAGCACACAGAGATGCCCAGACGCGCGAAATCGCGGCAGCTAGAGGCTAGAGAGTGGGAGGATGACAAGCAGGGAATGGCGCGTAGGACAAGCAGGTCGAGTCGCGAACTCGAAGCACGTAGGTTACGGGCCGAGATCGCAAAAATCAAAGCAGAGATGGCGAACAAAGCCCAGGCAGCAGAGGCGAGAAGAGCGGAAATTGAGTCAGAGACGAGGAAAGCAGAGATAGAGTTAGAACAACTTAAGTTACGGCTGGGGATCACCGGAAAATTAGACGATACGAAGCGGCAGGAACAGCAAACACGATCCGAAGGACTTAAAGTCGAGAGGAACCGCGACTTCGGGGATAGAATTAGCTTGTCGGGAAAAAAGCCGCAGGGGGAATTAGATAGGCCAAGGGAAACTGACCGGCAGAAAAGAGGGTGTTCTGATAGGCGGGTAGACGATGAGGCCGAACGCATGCGACCCAAGGCAGCGGACCGCGTGGTGGTGGAGGTGAGAGCATCCAAACTCTCTTGCCCACCGGGGAGCGGGGAAGCAAAGGATCGGGTCAAGGCAATGCGGGGAGAAGGGAGGCCCACGTACGTAGCCGGATCGAGGACGGGAACCGCTGGGGTCAGGGTGGCCAAAGTCCCCATGCTAAGAGTAGAAAGTAGGCGCAGCTCACAGGTAGACCGGGACATTAGGGAGCCTAGTGGAGTCGCGGCAAGACGAGAGGAGGCAGTTCATAATATCCAACCCGAAGTTGGGAGGTCGCTGAAGGAAGCTGAGACAGTAAGCGGCAGAAATGGTCCCCCAGTTAAGGACGTTTCGGGAACGGAAGCGTCGGGGTTAAGGGAGTCATGGGTCCCTAAAGCGGTGACGGGAACGAAGGAGAAAAGCCAACTCGTTGGAGCCTTCGGTCACCAGATAGAGGCAGGCGTAGCGTCAGTGCCACTTGGATTGTGGGAGGAAGGACGCGAAGAAACGCCGGGATCGGCACGGGTGACGTGTGCGATCACCAATAGGTTAGGGAAAGCGACAGACGCACTCTTAACGGAAAGGGACTTCCGAGCGCTGGTAGAAGCGAGAGAGAAAGCGGATTCCGAGGCAAGAAAAAGGGAATTAGCTGAGGAGCAGAGTATATTAAGTGCGGTAGCGGGGATGTTCGTGGAAGCGAGCGAGGCGGTTAAACGAGAGCCGCCCGACGACAAAAACCGGGGGATGGTCATAGGACCGCTTGACCAGACACAAGAGCGGCAGCGCACGGCCCAGTGTGAGCGGAGGGCGCAGTCTGAGCAAAATAAAGCAGGGGACGCGATTCCTATTGCGAGGAGATATTCCGGTAGCGAATCGGATAGCCGAAGCGAACGACCCGCCGCGAACAGGAAACTGGAGGGCGAGGACGCTGATGAAGGGAGGCCGGGAGTCAGAGCAGTAAAGAATGGGGTAGCTGGGACGCCTCAGGGTCAAAATTGTGGCGTCGGGGAAATAATCGACTTGGGAGATATCGGCCGGGAACCCGCGACGCAGTTGGCGCAACACGCCGATGACCAAAGACGAGCGATCGGGGAAACTAGCGAACCGCTGCTAGGGTTACTGAATGCGACACGGGATAAGCCCCTGGATGCTACGAAGGAGTGTCATTCCGTGGACGACTTGGCCGGATTGATTGGGCAACAGGCGAACGTGATCTTGGCGACCGTCACTCGGGTTCAAAGAAAACACAGAGGTGAAGAGACCCGGAGGTCTCGGGCCACGGCGGGCGCGGCCAGTGGCCAATCGGAACTACCCACACACGTGCTAAGTCCGGAGGGAGGCATATCGCCGGTCCGGAAAACGACGGACAACGGGCACAACCGAGCTCGCGGTAAGAAACCCAAATTCCGTGAGAAGGGCCGAGCGACATCTGGTGGCCAACAAAACCGGATGGCGCGCGGAAGGCGACGGGGACGACCTCCTCGTAGGGGGGCCCGCGCGGATAGGTCTCGGGGATCCAAGGGGTCCTACACCATCGCGAGGCATCTCTGTACGCGGGTTATAGCGAGTTTGCCCGGTTGTACCGGAGGTAAGGGTCAGTCCGCACCAACGGACATTTGTAAAATTGCTGAGTGTTGTTGGATCAAACAGGCTTGGGCTAAGCTCAGTTTGATCCTTGGCCGCGGAGGTGTAAGGTATGGAATCGCCAAGACGCGCGATTCCCACCTGTTTGTTATAACGAACTGTCATAACGGAAAAGTCGTTAGGATCGGCCGTTGGAAACGACCGTTAGGAACTTCCGTGGGAAGAACCGTTAAGTTTCGAATCGTCAACCATCGGACGATTGGCCGGCGGGAAGTGACCGTTGGCGGCCGTTGCGGGAACATTCAAATTTGATTGGAGCAGGGTTCGAACGCCGTCGACTATTTAAGCTCGGATCGAGCTCGTATCGGGAGTTCGGATCGGATGGTGTGATCGTATCGGAGGTGATCGGATCGGATCGGATCAAGGGAGATCGTCGTTATCGAGGTGCTAACTAACTCTCTCGTGGGAAGTTACGTGTTTGTGTATGAACTTGTTCCTGACTCGGAGGTTTTGTTAATTACAAGTCTGTTTGTTCGTAAGGAGTTCTTTCGACGAATTTGTACGGGAATAGTCGGTTGTTGTTGGAATTAGTGTTGTTAAAATCCGATTATAATAAACAAAATCCCTTTTAATTTGTTACGTCAGTTCAATCAGTTGTTAAAATTAGCAGTCATTTTCATATTGCTAGTGCATTGGATTAATTTTGTAATAAAATTCGAATATAATTATTTATAGTATGAGAATAATCATTTTTATTAAACAAATTATTAATATTTTATTTAACATTTAAAAAAATCTTTTACGTGAACATCGTTTTCTTTGTTAAAGTTTGCATATTCATTGAAATTAAAACTATTCATTACTGTTGCTTTTATTCAGAATATTTTTCTTAAAATTGATAGATTTAGAAGAAATTTTTCAGGTTCTTCCACGTTTTTCCTATAATAAAACAACAATAATTTTTTCTAAATATAATATGTGTTATCAACTGTGCGTGCTTCTAAGTGACAAGCAAATAAGTAACCAAACCAATAATGAAATTTGTTTTATGAAACGAACTACATCATTGGTTTGCTTACTTCATGCTTGTCACTTAGAAGCATCAGTATCAATTCTCTTTATATTTTCTGAATGCCAAATGTTGCACCAATATCATTTTTCTGAAGTTCGTTCTTGACTTGCTGATATTGATATAAATCTGATAAAGATTTACATAGTCAAAATAGTATAAAAATAATTTTAGTTTCAATAGCTTTTCGATTCTTCTCTTAAAATATTAATAGATGCTAGAATAAATTTGGACTTTGATTGTGTTTTTTAAAATATTTACTATATTTTGGCGATTTGTATTAAAAAATAGGCCCTATAGCACTTTTATTTGGGTAAGAAACGCGAATAAATTCATTTCTTCGGTAAAAAATCAAAAGAAAACATCAAAAAATAAAAATAATAAAATTATTATTTGATTCTACTTTTATATTTTTATAAAAGCTTTTAAAAATTGAATTTTATACATTTAATATTAATACAGTGAGACCTGTGGACAACGGCCACTAACGGAAACATGAATAGTGGTTTTTTGGAGGTTATCTATAAATTTCAAAAAGAAACGTCCCCGAAAAAATGACGCTGTTATTGGATATTCGAATGTATTAGATTACAGTTTATGGTTAATGTTACCTATGGTTCCAAAATGGCGGCTCGTCTTTGATTTCAGCAAATAGAAGAAAGGAAACAGTGGCGACGCACGTTCTAACCTAACCTAACTCTATTCTAATAAATTACCATAATTATTACCAACAAAATTATTAGAATAGGTTAGGTTAGGTTAGGTTAGAACGTGCGTCGCCACTGTTTCCTTTCTTCTATTTGCTGAAATCAAAGACGAGCCGCCATTTTGGAACCATAGGTAACTTTAACCCAGTTTATTTTTCGTAATAAAAGTGAGAAGTTGCAAAATTATTTTGCGAAAATTTAACAATAAATAATGTTATTGCAAAAGATACGAACAACATAGTTACAGGTAACCCCCGTATAACACGGGAGTTAAGTTCCAAAAAATTACCGTGTTATGCGAATCCGTGTTATATGAAACAAAGAACTAGTACGAAAAGGGGGGTTAGGTTCCAAAAATTAAAAAAACATGTTATTATATTTTCATAATTAAGATAAATATCTTTATTACAATTTTCTTAAGTGATACATATTAATATAAATTAAACAATGTTTTATTCGTCATCACTAAGCACTATTAACCGAGGGGGTTTTTTTTGGCAAGCTATCCTTATCCTCTGAGCATTTTTCTGCATTATCTTCAGATCCATGCTTTACCTTTTGCAAAAAGTATGTAATTTTAGATTGCTTGCCTTTAGTTAAAAATCTTTATAAATTTTCTTATATGGTACTAAGCACTTATGAAGAATAAAGCAAGTATAGAATAAGGGAAAAACATCTGGCAACATCAAAAGCAGAAGTGTCGAGATCTGGCAACATTGAAACAAGTTTCGAGAAGGACCATGTGTATCGACAGAAGGCGGAAAAAGAAAATTTACATACTTAAGTGCTAATAGTTCACGAAAATTATTATTTTCGTGAACTATTAGTACTTAAGTATGTAAAAATTTATTACATTTCATGTACGAGGGTTTTACCCAATTCTCGAACCGTGTCAGTGTGAATCCGTGCTATAAAAGTACCGTGTTATACGGGGATGGTCCCAATTCTCGAACCGTGTTAGAGTGAATCCGTGCTATAGAAGTGCCGTGTTATACGGGGGTTACCTGTATATACTTTTATATAAATTGAATATTAGAAAAATCATAGGTAATGTCAATAAAAGTAGTCTTTTAGTTCAGGTTAGCTTAGAATGATTATATCGAAGATTGAATACAAACGAAAAAATCTTTTTAAAGAATAAAAAAAGATATAACTTCTATTAATGAATGGAGTTTTTGATAAATATTTAATTAAATTAGTTAACAGTTCTCAATAAATGATGATTAGTTTCAAATTACAACACGTTTTCAAACTATATTTTTGTTGAGTGTAACGTGTATTATAAATAAATCATTTCATTTAACCATAACTTTTTACATAAAAAGATGCTAACTATTTAAATTTGAGAATTTTTAAAATTTGTAGCTTTATTGAATAAATTAGAAATTGTGACGACGACATTCAAAAATCGATTTTGCTCTCCCCAACTGTCGAATGGAATATTGAAATAACATTATATATTCTACTAGTTAAGAAGGATAATTTCGTCAGTCAACTATATGTATATATATATTAATTTTAAAAATATTTTATTATCTTTTAATCTTTGTTTTCTAGAATATTTATTTTATCTAGAAAAGAATATTTTATCTAGAATTTAAAGAAATTTAACTTATTAAAATTCTTTCACTAATTCTTTCACACATTCGTGAAAGAATTTTAATAATTCCTTAAGTTTTGAAGACTAAGAAATTGTTGATAGTTCTCAATATATGTAATCAATCATGAAGAGAGGAGTGCGAAATCTTGAAATATAGTGTCATGAAATCCGCACAATGCCTCTGCCTTGTGAGAAAGCATCACGTTTCAACAAAAGGAGCAAGACTCTTATACTGGTTTTTGTTTGTTTTGTTTGTTAAATGCAAGAATAACCAGAAAAGAAAATACTATAATACAGCAGGTTACCTATAGCAACGTTTTCTGGTATAAGAATCATGTCTTTTTTTTGTTGTATATTGCAAAATCTTTATGCAGCATAAGATAGGATTTTACACCACACACTGGCTATACTATTTAATTAGTAAATAATTTATTTAACGATTAGAAATATTCTTAAAAATGAAAGTTATACATTGCAGAACGACGATTTAAAAATCATAAATACATTTTTAAATCACGAAACTTATATTCTGTAATTTTACAATTTTTGTCAGTGCGATAAATGCAAGAATTTTAGAAGGATCGGTTCTAAAAATGCAAATTAATTGCATTACATTTATATTACAAATTATTTCAAATAAGAATTTTCATTAATGAGATTTAAAATGCTAGATTAACTAACACTTAAATATCTTCATTCTCTTTTGTGGAAAACTTCACAAATCATTGAAGCATTAGTTTTTATTAATATTCGAAAGGACTGAGACGAAAAAGAAAAATGTCGAACGTCGTTAAACTTCGCGATATGAATAAGAATTTAATACAAATGTTAGTTTATTAAAATAGCACATCGTTGTGATGTAAGTTTGAAAAAAAATAATTAAAGGTATGATATTTAAATAATGAAAAAAACACATCCGAGCGAAAACGTCTTTCTAAAATAAGAAGGCAAAAAAAATTATTAAAACGTTATTAAATGTGGTGTACGACAATTATTTTGAAAGTAAAATAAGCAACTTTAAAATGTTTTCTGAGTACAATCTTTATTATTGTATTTCATGATAAAGAATTGATTCTTTAAAATTGAAAATTTTAAACACGTATTTATTTATTTTCAATGCTTTTAAGTAAAAATGCTGATAGATATTTGTGTTTATATTAAATATTTGGGGAATAGTAGATAAAGTACTTGGCTTGGAAAAACGATATATTAAGTAAAGATAATACACTCATAAACATACACACATATAAAAACGTACATACCAATAAGAATAAACTTAGAATTTAATAGATCCGATCAAAAACAATTTTACATCGAAAGAGATTCTGCGGACTTACTGACAGAGATAAAAATGCCAATGGTAATACGTTTAGTATTAATATATGTTGCTGAAATAACAGGCTGACCAGCTTCCACTGATGTCCACTTTCGCCCGTTAATGATCATATCTTTCTATTGTATTCGAATTTCGTGGTTTACTTCACAACCTTCGGTCACCAAGAAAAACATTCTATTCATGCGAAAGACCTTAAAAGCACCGGGAATGAACTGTTTATTCTTACAAACGATATCGTAATTCTAGCAAAGCGTACAAAATCGAATCTTTGGAAATGAAAAGCGGTCTTTATCCTTTCTGGGACTATCCTGAATTTATGCGTAAAGTTTCATAGAAATCGGTTCAGGCGTTCTCACATGATACTCGAGCAGATAGAAGACGTGAATTCAATTATATATATATAAATGGCAACTACAGCACATATTTTAAATCGAAGCAATCCAGCGTGGTGAACAGAATTGTCCATTCGTTAAGAGGAGTAATTTCTAAACAAGTCAAAGTTTTTCGTGATTTTTATATTTCATTTTGCGCTCTTTATTTATGATGATTGATTCCATTGAAGAATAAACTTATCACTAATGAACAAAATTGGGACAAGTTACATTAAACAATTGCGCATTTGACGGCCGGATGATCAAGACGGTAAAGGCGTCAGCTTGTCTCTTTGAAGGATGGGGTTCGATTTCGGGTCTTGAAATTCAGGAATTTTTCATAGCTGATATGTGAAACACACGATTTCTCCATTATTGGTTTGACTTGACTCATAAAAGACAAAGAAAAAGTTTTCAGTGCCCACGGGACGGAAGACTCATGAAAAGAAAAAAATATATATATACAGTATTGCACAACTGATAATTCGAGATAAATAAATTTAATTTAATTTAATCTAGATGGAGATATTAAAATAAATTTGAATAATATTTTGTAATTCGTGAACATAATTTTATCATAAACAGTAGGTCTACACATTTGCACATAAACGTAAATGATGAGAAAAATCTCCTTGGTATACATCTCGTTTGAAAAACTTCTCATTTAAAAGCTATTGATCCTTACTCATGTACTACATCTAATCAAGTAATGCGGCAAAAATGCTTTTTACGTTCCAGTACAAATTAACTTTCTGGAATAAAAAGCCAGATCGTTGAAATAGTTTATATGCAATAGTTTCATGACTGAAGTATTGTAATTAAAATATAAATTTAAAATACTGTAAATAAAAAAAAGACTCGTCATTTTGAATTGGTGGAAATTTTATAGGGGTCTGTCTCCCTTGACACCAATCCTCCTCCTTTCTCATCTGAGTGATGAAAGGAATTGAAAACAAAAAAAAACTTTTAGAAAGTGTAGACATACACGGTTAGGGCAAATAAGACAATAGGAAGATAGAGCTTTATTGATGACAATAAAACTACTAAAAGTTGAAAGATTTCGAAAAAAATTCGGAATGAATCAAGTAAAAAATAACCCAAACAAAACAAATAGAAAAATCTTTTTATCTATTTTCTTCTCGAAATGTTAAAATAAATAATAATAAAAGAAATAAATATACGAAATTATTGTATTAAGTTAAGTATAATTTGCATAATGGTTCTGTAAAAAACTTGAATATTCCGACTAGCTATCACTTAATAAAAAGTAGCCTGCGGAGTAAGGAAGTTGTACAAACTATTTTAAGTTTACTTAAATGGAACTTTCTAATTGAGAACTATCTTTTGGATTTATTGTTTGTAACCATTAAACATTTCAAGTTATAAATATGTACTTAAATAACAATTATAATATTTCAATAATACTTCCTCAATAGACAACATTTAATATACGGTATTTCTATAATCATGGTAAATTTTTATGAACAGTATATATAGTGTAGTAGCGTTTTTTATAGAGTACATACGATATGTTTTGAATTACTATAATAAAAACATTCTTAAGAATAGATAGATTTTATTTTTGTTATTCATATGTGGTGCATAATATATATGTATTTATAAGTAATGTTGTTACATATATATATATATAAATGTATAGATAAAACACAATTCTAATTCCATATGTTGTATATTTTCATATAACGTAGAGCTAGTTCTTATTCTTTACGTTATTAATAGTGTAAAATTTTATTCAACCTTTTATAAATATTTTATGCTTTCAATATATTATTTTATAATAAATAATTTCTATAATTACAGGCATTTTAATTCAGTTACGTTCCTTATTATTTTTATGATATATTCTTTGTAATAACAATTTGCCAGATATCCTCAATTATTTTATATTAAAATTTATAAAGTTCTATTTTTTCGTAATATAGGTGACTGCATCCGTCAGCAATGATTCGTTTTAGTTATAGCCATAAGGAAAGAAAAAGTGGAAAATATGCAAATTGGAAAATCGGTCTTCTGAAATTTGATTTTGTAACCTGATCTTCAATGTAATAACTGTAGATATGCCAGATATATCTCTATCCACCCATTAAGCTTTATCGGAAACTTGAAAGTTATCCATCAATATGATCATTTTTAAATTTTAATATTATCTTGTTCACGATAATTACTTCATTTCTTCGAACATTTTTTTGATTTTAATACTTAAAACATTTTTTTATCTTAAACTTTTTTTAAAAAAAAACTTTCAAATAACTTCGAATATTTCTATCAAATGAAGTTATTATTTTAAAAATATATTCTAATTATTTTAGTTAAATATTGTTAAGTATTTTCTGAATTTCTTCACGTCTTAACCTGATTATCCAGTTTTCCCAGTTTTATTTAATTCGAAAGGGAGTTATATCACTTCTTTCGATAAAAACTTTAAAACTTCCCACCAAAGCCATCAATATCGCATCAAGAAATGTCGTTTGCTCAATACTTTTTCAACTTTATTATAAAACTCGTGTATTTAGTATCTTAATGGTCATAAGGTGGGAGTTAGACGTTTTTAATAGTTCTTAAATTCAATCTGCAGGTGTATATATACGTGAATCATAAAGTATCATATACCATCTATAAACGATGAAGCTTATCTATTTTCATAAATATTTAATGCTAATTATACAAATAACCAAAGAACATAGTTTTATTTTATTGCAAAATTCTTATTCGGAAAATTATAAAAGTTCTATCATATTAAATTGTTTTAGTTTACAATCGAGTCTTGAAAATTTTGCTTAATTTTCTAATTTTTGTAATATTATGATTATTTGGTAATATTAAATAATATTTAATGTTTTATTTATTTAATAATAAACAAATAAATAATTTTTGAGTTATTCAGCTTGATATTATGAAATGCCTTTTTAAGCAGAAATTAATTTTCACTAGTGTTCAGAGGATAAAACCACTGACCATAGGAAGTTCGTCGTGGGTTCTACCTTTTACCTACGGGCTATCCACGTGGAGTTTTCGAGTTTTCTTCGTGTAACATTTAAATAGGAGCCAGTTTCCAATAAAAAATTCTCCCGGAAGGTAACTCCATTTGGCAGATCGCCCATATGTTGTCTTATCCAATCCAATTTTAAAGTAAAATATCTTTAATATATGATTAACTGTAAATTCCTATTCGACTGAATAGCAGAATAGAAAATTTTATTTAGATCATGTGGAGAATGTAGACTCGAAAGAAAAATAAGCAAATAATAAACTCTAAAATAAAAGAAAACACTATAACGTAAGATGTAAATAACAGAAATAACAAAATAAATTTTGTCGAAGAAAATCATATAGTAATTTAAATATTTAAATAATTTATTTGTTTTATAAACATTTAAAAACACGTAAATGTCAAGAAATATGTATAGATTATCTCAAATTACTCAAATCGATACATTTTCTAAGACAAAGGCTAGAGTCGCTAGACATTCATCAAGATGAAAAAATAAATAAAATATCTTATTTTGTTGAAAGATTAGGAAATCAAGAAACGCAGATAAGTTTCTTTAAAATAAATTTTAAAAAGTGGGACATTACCCAACTTATTTTATTATTAAATCATCCTTATCTTATCACTTCGCTTTCGTAGTTTATTAAATGATTAAAACTAATATTTGTAATATGAGTCTTAATCACTTTAAGTATCGTATTTATCTAAATATCGAGTATTTATAAAGTATTAAAATTATTATTTAGATGTAATACGAACCCTTGATTAACAGATAATTTTCTAAATCTAATAAGACTCGTATTACAAATATTCCGAGTTATCGAAATTAAAGTACTTCCATTCAACTCTATCCAGAAAGATATTTAACAGCGTAATCAAATGCAACCAAATTTCGTTCTGTGACTTTTAAGAACACGCGAAAAACATTTTCATAAAAAAAGAAAAATACTGTCAAACTCGCCACCGTGGCAGTTTTGGCGCTGCAAACAACAAAACTTCAGTTTTATTCGTGAGAACATTTAAAAAGCGAGGCCATGTTGTAAATTTGATAGCCTTGAAAGACAATATTCCACTGAATGTAAGATGCATCACTGAAGATCAATTAAGATCGGATATTGTGTACACTGTTCATCGCCTTCAGGTTTGTGTCACTTTCAGAATGGGAACCACATTTAGCAGTGTTAAAATTGTCATAGTAGAAAGATTTTACACTAATTATTATACAGAAATGTTTCCCGTAGGTCCTGAAATGTCACCGTACTGAATTTAGTTGCATTTAGACCACTTAATAACTCTCTAGATAGCGTTGAATAAGGGTACTTTAATTACAATCACTCAGTATATTCATTTTACTATTTTATTATTTAGTGAAGAAAAAATAATACTAATGAGAAACACATAAAAATAAAATATTAAAATAAAATATATATTAAAAAATAATCTTGAATTTTAATACATATAAATAAAAAATATTCTTTAAATTAAATGAGACATTATTGCTATAAAATTACGAAGCTCGAAATTTATTTTTAACATGTAAAATTTAATAACTTATATAAAAATAAATTTTATTTGCATAGGTAAACATAATATAGAATTTTACACTTTATAAACATTTAAGGACTGAAACGATGGAAAAAAATCTTATAATTTCTGTGAAAAACGTAAGCTATAAATAAAAGTGATTAATATTTCTTAAAACAAATTTCAATATTAAAATGCATAAATTATAAATAAAACAAAAACCATTTTTGTAATCCGAAATTAATTAAAGATTCACAAGTAGTTTAATATGTTTGTCGACATATTGGAAGGGAGGTACTCTTTTCGTATTATGACTCTGGTAATATTAAGCAGCTTCTGGTTAATTATAAGAAATATTAAATTTTCGAGGTAAATTTTTCTAGTTTTGTGTATCGAGATTTTAGGAAATTTTTATTCCAATGATAGAATAAATCATAATTGCACATATAAAAAAGTAAAATAATAATAATTTTAACTTTATTTAATGAATTTTAAGCTTAAATTTATGAGAAGGTAAACAATTATTTGGAACAATGTCAATCACTTCCAGTTGATTTTATTAACTCAAGGTCGGAGAATATCTAAAACTGATGCTAGTCTCACTCAATTAACTGGAATATGATAAATAATTGTTAACTAGATAATATTACCGGTGTCATATAATTTACCTTACTAATTAATTATTACAGCTTGTTAAACAATTTTACTTATATTAATTCCTTTAATTTAATTTATAAAAGAGTTTTGCCGTCAGTTTGATATTAAATGAGACATTCTTGATTTATTGAATTATCCAAATGTAACATTGCTTCATTAAGATAAAAGCATAAACGCGATCAACAGTTTTCATGATAATGATTCAGATTTTTATTAATATTTAAATATAGAATTATAATATTCTTGAGTTATTTAGAAGATAGCCTCTACTCCATTTAAATAAAGAGATATTGTTTTAGCTTCTCTTGCTATGTCTATAGAATGTAATGCTGATAAAATAATAGAGATGTTATCGCAAAAATAAAAAGCCGAGAGTATCAGATACTTTATTAACGCCAGATTGATGATAAACATGTTTAGTTGATTTATACGACATTTCTGATGATCATATTGCTTTCATAGTTAACATTTTGCAGCATCTTGTCACCATAGCAACGGCACTCGTTTCCATAACAACGCATCACAAGATGAACCTGTAGAAAACATTTATAAGAAAATTAATAAAATCTATTCTTTTTTAATTTTAAATATATTTTATTCTAATACATAAATATTATTTTAACACAAAACGCAATATAAATTCTTAATCTTAGAAATGTCGAAATATTTCCTTTGTCCTTTGATTTTATCTCTAGAATACACTCAACTAGTTCTAATCTGGACCTGAATTGTTTCTAAAAATAGAAATGGCGTATTGTTGAACTGTCTAGTTGCTTCTAGCGGTTGCACAGATAGATTTAATCAGGAGGAATCGAATCAACTTTCTTACCTTCCTTGGAGAACACTGCAAATATCGACCGAACAATTTTGGTTCGTTTCTAACTCACATTTATAAAATTTTTTACTGTAAAATTTTTAAAGTTAAAACAGGGAAAAGAATATATATATGAAATCTAAGAATAAAGCATTTAATTCATTTTTATTTTTTAATTTTTTAAGTATAATTTCTATCATAGTTAAAAACTTTAAATATTGAATTTCTAACATTCGTACGGTATAAAAATATTTCGCAAAGGATTTTCTCATTTAAAGATTTCACATTTTCTAATATTTATATTTAAATTAACTGTAATATCGTTCTTTGACGCGCATATTTAATTTTGACCCCAAATGTAAGTAACTTGTTAAAGAATAAATGTTGCAATATTTATTTTTAAAAGAATTCAATATTAAAATTGAATTACAATTAATTTTAGTTTTTGTATTTTTATTAAAATATTGATTATTAAAATATTTTAAAAGAGCCATTATTTAAATTATTATTTGCATGAATTTTAATGCAAAATCAATCTTACTTTTTCTATTGATATATTAGAGCTAATTTGCATGATTATTAGCATAATAATTTAAATTATCGATAACGATTAAGGATAAATAACTTTTTGTTTCTTTTAAAGTCATTGTTAGTAAAAAAATTATAAAACTTTTTCAATAAAAATTCTAAAGAGTTTATTATTACGTTTAAATTCTTATTTGATGCTAAGTAATATGCTGATTAACTTTAATTGCTTTCTGAATGTTTTTAATGTACAATAAACAATCAAACACTATAAATATTTTCATAAATTATTTGTTAATATTCAAAATAATATTAAATGATAATTTAAAAAATATCTTTCATTATTAAAAAGATGTAAATTTAATATAAAATATATTAAAAATTCTTTAAACTTTTAGATTAAATTTTCTGAGATGTATTCACTTTAATATATTATAATCGAGATTTAATTATCTCACTTCATTATTTTTGCCCTCCGTTTATGAAGCGCTATTTATACAAACATGTTGGAATGGTTATTTAAGATTTATTATAAAATACATGATGTGACTATCGCGAGACTTAGTTTAGATAAATAAAGCATATCGCCTGACATTATTGCAAGTCGATTTAAGTGAATCATTAGACTAAATATCCGGTTCGAAACGAATGATAAGTACAAAAGTAAGTGGCTATCAAGCGATATGTTTCTTATATTATGATTGAACTTATTCTATCAATGTAAATTATCGTTGTGGTAATCGTTGTGAACATCTCAATTTCAGTCTTTAGTTCCGAAAAGATTTTCAGAACATTCTCTCTTGAGAGCAAACTGGTCTCCGCATAAAGAAAATGTTCTTAATGTTATGAATCACTTTCGAAACACATGAATCTTGTAAGGTATGGAATCGCCAAGACGCGCGATTCCCACCTGTTTGTTATAACGAACTGTCATAACGGAAAAGTCGTTAGGATCGGCCGTTGGAAACGACCGTTAGGAACTTCCGTGGGAAGAACCGTTAAGTTTCGAATCGTCAACCATCGGACGATTGGCCGGCGGGAAGTGACCGTTGGCGGCCGTTGCGGGAACATTCAAATTTGATTGGAGCAGGGTTCGAACGCCGTCGACTATTTAAGCTCGGATCGAGTCGTATCGAGCGGATCGGGTGTGATCGTATCGGAGGTGATCGGATCGGATCGGATCAAGGGAGATCGTCGTTATCGAGGTGCTAACTAACTCTCTCGTGGGAAGTTACGTGTTTGTGTATGAACTTGTTCCTGACTCGGAGGTTTTGTTAATTACAAGTCTGTTTGTTCGTAAGGAGTTCTTTCGACGAATTTGTACGGGAATAGTCGGTTGTTGTTGGAATTAGTGTTGTGCATATTTAATTGTAACTCTAAAGTGGATTATTTTGTACATTACTGTAAATATAAAATTTGTGTTTTCGTCAAACCGACTGAGTGGTTATTTTGAACATTACTGGCGCAGTCTCGACAGGATATTTTGGATACTTTGGATTACGTTGGATTATCCTGGATTACACTTCAAAGAATCGGAAGAACTGAGCTACGACAGAGAAGCAGACGTACGTACAGAGCATCACCAGCAATTAGACCCAGGTAAATTTTTTGTTTCTCGCTAGCACACAGAGATGCCCAGACGCGCGAAATCGCGGCAGCTAGAGGCTAGGGACTGGGAGGATGACGAGCCGGGAACGTCGCGTAGGACAAGCGGGTCAGGAGACGACCTCGAAGCTCTGAAGTTGCGGATCGAGCTCGCGAAAATCGAGGCGGCGAGCAAAGCAGATGCAGAAGCGACAAGAAGGGCAGAAATACAGTTAGAACGGGATAGGTTAGCACACGGGTCCCGGAATAGTGAGGACGGTCTCGGCAAAGCGAGTTTTGACGATTACGCCCGTAGAGTAAGGGGGGCTCTACCGAAGATGCCGGAGGAAGAAGAGGCAGTGCCTTCGTGGTTCCGCTTGGTAGAGGTAATCTTAGAGACCTACGAGGTTCCGGCAGAAGTACAGGGTCAGATAGTGTTGGGCGCATTGTCTGAGAAATGTAGAGCGTCGCTGGCTAGATTAGCAGCGGAGAAAATTAAACATTACCCTTCCCTGAAGGAGTTCGTCCTTGAGGAGCTGAGGCTCTCCCCCGCGGAATACTTAAAGGGGTTTAGGCGGGCAGCGCGCTTCCCAGAAGAAACGTGGCCGCAGTTTGCGTCGCGCCTGAAGGATTTATACGGTTACTACGTAGACAGTAGGGAGGTGCGGACGGTAGAGGACCTGGTAGAATTGACTGTGGCGGACCACCTAAAGACGCTATTGCCCCCCGAGGCGAGGAAATACGTCATACTGCAAGAAGGGAACGGGTGGAGCAAACCCGCGGTTCTAGCTAAGCATATAGAGAAATTTGCAGAAGCGACGGGCGGCGAACTAACGTTAGACAGGGAATCTGGACGGCAGCGGGAACAACAGGGGAAACCGTCAAGGGAATCGAAGCCCGTGACACGGGGCGCGCCCGAGCAACACACGAGGAATAGTTGTCACGTTTGCGGTAAAATGGGGCACTGGAGGAGGGACTGCCCCAAGCGGAAGCGGTCCAGCGAGCCGGACCGGGCGAGGTTAGCACCTGCAAACGAGCCATCCCGACCGAACGAACGTTTAGTGGCAAGAGTGACAACGTACGACCAACCGGAAGCCGACGATTCGCTACGCAGAGTTAAGTTGGCCTGTGGCGGAAGTTGTTTGTCAGCTATAGTCGACTCGGGAGCCGAAATTTCAGTTTTGAGGAAGTCAAGGGTACCAGCGGTGACAGAAACGAGGGGGAAGACACGGTTAGTGGGAGCCTTCGGTCACCAGGTAGAGGCAGGTTTAGCGTCAGTACCGCTTGGATTGTGGGAGGAAGGACGCGAAGAAACGCCAGGATCGGCACGGGTGACGTGTGCGATCACCAATAGGTTAGGGAAAGCGACAGACGCTCTCTTAACGGAAAGGGACTTCCGAGCGCTGGTAGAAGCGAGAGAGAAAGCGGATTCCGAGGCAAGAAAAAGGGAATTAGCTGAGGAGCAGAGTATATTAAGTGCGGTAGCGGGGATGTTCGTGGAAGCGAGCGAGGCGGTTAAACGAGAGCCGCCCGACGACAAAAACCGGGGGATGGTCATAGGACCGCTTGACCAGACACAAGAGCGGCAGCGCACGGCCCAGTGTGAGCGGAGGGCGCAGTCTGAGCAAAATAAAGCAGGGGACGCGATTCCTATTGCGAGGAGATATTCCGGTAGCGAATCGGATAGCCGAAGCGAACGACCCGCCGCGAACAGGAAACTGGAGGGCGAGGACGCTGATGAAGGGAGGCCGGGAGTCAGAGCAGTAAAGAATGGGGTAGCTGGGACGCCTCAGGGTCAAAATTGTGGCGTCGGGGAAATAATCGACTTGGGAGATATCGGCCGGGAACCCGCGACGCAGTTGGCGCAACACGCCGATGACCAAAGACGAGCGATCGGGGAAACTAGCGAACCGCTGCTAGGGTTACCGAATGCGACACGGGATAAGCCCCTGGATGCTACGAAGGAGTGTCATTCCGTGGACGACTTGGCCGGATTGATTGGGCAACAGGCGAACGTGATCTTGGCGACCGTCACTCGGGTTCAAAGAAAACACAGCGGTGAAGAGACCCGGAGGTCTCGGGCCACGGCGGGCGCGGCCAGTGGCCAATCGGAACCACCCACACACGTGCTAAGTCCGGAGGGAGGCATATCGCCGGTCCGGAAAACGACGGACAACGGTCACAACCGAGCTCGCGGTAAGAAACCCAAATTCCGTGAGAAGGGCCGAGCGACATCTGGTGACCAACAAAACCGGATGACGCGCCGAAGGCGACGGGGACGACCTCCTCGTAGGGGGACCCGCGCGGATAGGTCTCGGGGATCCAAGGGGTCCTACACTATCGCGAGGCATCTCTGTGCGCGGGTTATAGCGAGTTTGCCCGGTTGTACCGGAGGTAAGGGTCAGTCCGCACCAACGGACATGTGTAAAATTGCTGAGTGTTGTTGGATCAAACAGGCTTGGGCTAAGCTCAGTTTGATCCTTGGCCGCGGAGGTGTAAGGTATGGAATCGCCAAGACGCGCGATTCCCACCTGTTTGTTATAACGAACTGTCATAACGGAAAAGTCGTTAGGATCGGCCGTTGGAAACGACCGTTAGGAACTTCCGTGGGAAGAACCGTTAAGTTTCGAATCGTCAACCATCGGACGATTGGCCGGCGGGAAGTGACCGTTGGCGGCCGTTGCGGGAACATTCAAATTTGATTGGAGCAGGGTTCGAACGCCGTCGACTATTTAAGCTCGGATCGAGCTCGTATCGGGAGTTCGGATCGGGTGTGATCGTATCGGAGGTGATCGGATCGGATCGGATCAAGGGAGATCGTCGTTATCGAGGTGCTAACTAACTCTCTCGTTGGAAGTTACGTGTTTGTGTATGAACTTGTTCCTGACTCGGAGGTTTTGTTAATTACAAGTCTGTTTGTTCGTAAGGAGTTCTTTCGACGAATTTGTACGGGAATAGTCGGTTGTTGTTGGAATTAGTGTTTGTGCATAATTAATTGTAACTCTAATTTGGATTATTTTGTACATTTACTGTAAATATAAAATTTGTGTTTTTCGTCAAACCGACTGAGTGGTTATTTTGAACATTACTAATCTTAAGAGCTTCGTGTTCTAGCACCTGCCTTGATACAGATTACTTTGGGAATGACTTTTCATTACTTCCTCTATTCCATGAACAAGATCTTTGACGGGCGGAGCCTGACGGTGAATTATATAATGTGTTGACAGAACTTTTGGGTTGAGTTGCTTTGCATGATTTATAAAGCCTGAATACAGACTCAACATTGAAAGAGCACTATCACTACTAATCCCCACAGTAATGTTCAAAATTACCCACTCAGTCGGTTTGACGAAAAACACAAATTTTATATTTACAGTAAATGTACAAAATAATCCAAATTAGAGTTACAATTAATTATGCACAAACACTAGTCTGAACAACAACCGACTATTCCCGTACAAATTCGTCGAAAGAACTCCTTACGAACAAACAGACTTGTAATTAACAAAACCTCCGAGTCAGGAACAAGTTCGTACACAACCACGTAACTTCCAACGAGAGAGTTAGTTAGCACTTCGATAACGACGATTTCTCCTTGATCCGATCCGATCCGATCACCTCCGATCGATGCCAGCCGATCCCGATACGAACTCGATCCGAGCTTAAATAGTCGACGGCGTTCGAACCCTGCTCCAATCAAATTTGAATGTTCCCGCAACGGCCGCCAACGGTCACTTCCCGCCGGCCAATCGTCCGACGGTCGACGATTTGAAACTTAACGGTTCTTCCCACGGAAGTTCCACAACGGTCGTTTCTACCCGGCCGATCCTAACGACTTTTCCGTTATGAAAGTTCGTTATAACAAACAGGTGGGAATCGCGAGTCTTGGCGAATTCCATACCTTACACCCACACAGAAATCACGTGTTACACTTTCTTCACTAAAAATACATAAATGACATTGAATGTACCAATTCGTTTAAAGGTCATATTCGAAAGTTTGCAAAGCAGAAGATCTTGTTTAATCGTGGTTTCAAACTTATAAGGGCAGAGACCATCAAACGAAGGCCAAAGGCATTGGAGACATCCGTGGTTTTATCCGGTTGAATAATAAAATAAGTTCTGCCTTTGTGTCTTAAACAATGAACTCAATTCAGAGATTAACGGTATTATTTTACAATGATACTGCTGCTACTTTTTGTACTTGGTCAGATCCACACATTATTTCGTTGCGGAATAACAGTTGGAGGATGAGCGTTTTCCCAGTTGTGTGTGTAAAAATCTTGATTTTTGCAATTAGGTAAGCCACTTTAAAGCTTGTTTCTGCTGTATTCTTTTGAATAAATGCTGCTTTGAAATCCTTGCTAGTAAGTTGCTGCTTCCTTATAATCCCTTCTAAACATTGAAAATATGAGAAGGCTTCGAGCACAATATTGAATATTTTCGCTTTAAATGATCTTAAAGCTTACTCTTTTTCAATGAATTTATTGCTTAGAATAGCAGAGTACACAACGCGTTGTTATTTTATCCCCCACTTCTTGTCATCGATATTCCGTAAAACGGAACTCAATGAAATCATTAGGACATTTGTTAACATTCATATAGTTTGGAGAAAAAATGAAAATTGGGGCTTCAATATTAACTGCAAATTCAAAGCAACCTGATACAAGAAGTTTAATGCCGAAAATAGCAATATACACTGAATGAGTTTTCACTAAAATGGGAGATGCACACATCCAGCCCGACTAATACTACACACCGCCACATCTAGCAAACACTACAGTTGCAGCGATACTACAGTTCAGTGAATCAAACCGCACTTTTCCACATCAATGGATTGACGATTGTCTGCTGAAGACATAACGTCAAAATTGTACTCATTGTTACTGGTCCTAGTTTCGTTAAGATGTTTCCAGCTGTTTATAAGGCCGTTCAATATTTTATAAAAACAATATCATTGAATGTTCTTTATGTCACTTGAACAAATTATCATTGGTAATTTCGTCGATTTTCATCTTAATAGGAGACTTTAGATACAAGTTCAATATCTTTAAGTCAATTTAAATGGTCCTATTATGATTGTATAATAATGAGTTTTAAAAATACCTCTCAAAATTAGTCTTTTTGCCATTTTATAATAATTAAAAATATAAAAAGTTTTTAAGTAAAATACCATAACGCACAGTTTTAAATGTAGTTGCCGGGAAAGTTAAGTAACTCCTTACTGAATTTTTTTTCAGAAGTTAGGAAAGTGCACGCATTTATTTTTTCAGGAAAGATTCTGCAAGATAATCTCCCCAGACACTTTATGTTGGTCTTTATCAGATAATCAGTAGAAACTATAAAGTATTCAAAATTCAACAAGGAAACCAAGTAATAACTGTTAACATACAGTTAAAACCATCTTGAGGTGAAGTGAGAGGATGGTGAACACTTGCCAACTACTATAGTGCATCTGGTCCAAACGCAAAATCATCACTCTAAGCAAACGCGTATCAGGACTCGGTAGAAAAATTTTCTTATTGTCATTAAATCTGGATGGTGCTTGCAATTCAACCTGCGATATTTGTAATTGTCTGGTACACTCATGGGAGAGTGTGTAGCGGAAGCGCGGAAATTGTTTACTAGTGTGTTTTTGCGTGAAGTCCCCATCCGCTAAGGAGCACTCCAACTCAAATATACACTATATGTATAGGCTATATTATAAAACCGGTGTACAGAGTAACGAGTCCGAACGTTGATATAAGACAAGAATGTTTTGTACATAGTTAATAAAAGACGTTTTGTGCTCAGTCGTATTTTATATTGGGATTGTCGTTACACACCATCCGGAATAACACCCCAAGAATCTCTATCCTATGTTGCTAATTACAGAATGGACAAGTCTTATGGAAGCTGTGCGTAAAAACCGAAAACATTTATTGTTTCATTATTTATGTAGTAAAAATAAATATTTAGATCTCGCTCCAGATGACAGCATTATTCGAAAACTTACCTTGGGAGCAATATCGTCAAGACGAAATTCCCAGAGACGGTATTCTAAACTAATTTAATGTTACTGTCAAGCAATAAATATTATAATTATAATTACTTCAAATTATTTTATACAAATATTACTTATAACCGTTTATAATCGTATTCGAATAGCTTAAACATATTTTATATTTATTAACTATTCATCAAATGAATGTATGATCTTAGGAATAGGTTCCTAAGATCAAACGATCATATGACAAAATGAATTCGTTCAGTCTGTCTTATATTAT
Source organism: Centruroides vittatus (assembly GCF_030686945.1). Taxonomy (NCBI): domain Eukaryota; kingdom Metazoa; phylum Arthropoda; class Arachnida; order Scorpiones; family Buthidae; genus Centruroides; species Centruroides vittatus. Next base: position 1,449,698 of record NW_027122272.1, on the reverse strand, counting down.
TTTATCAAAGAAAGAATCTTTTATTCCAAATTTAGGTGTATTGGTTTTTGCTGAGTCCCATATTATGCTAACTGGTTTCAATTTTAACGCTACGATTATCCAAAAAAAGAAGAAAAAAAAACGAAACTCGTCGATAAACGATAAAACAAGGCTAGAAACATTAAATCACAAAAATTTATGTATGTGACACTCCCAAACCTGGTATTCTGTCTTCTGCACTCCTAACGAGGTATCTTCTCTTTCAGAAAACCTAAGAAAAGATGATAAATAGAGAGTCGCACTGCCATTTTGCACTTATTTCTAGCAGGTATATATTGACTAATGACAAATCAACTCAAAAGATCTATGATCCATGTTTTATTATAAAACTAACTTTATATATTTTTATGTAAATAAATTATTCTAATAATTTGTAGATTGATTACAATCTTTTAATCATTAAAATTGTTTAATATTCGTTGTATCTGGGCTGCAATTTTGAAATTGCGGACCTGTAGATAGTACGTACAGTACGTCTGTCGGTCCGTTATTCGTTAATCTCGAGAACGGAATTAGATAGATGAAAATCGAGACCAGATATGAAAATCTTAGTGGATGGCTTCGGTTAACAATATATGAACTTCTGGTCCGGACCGGAAGTCATGTGATTTTTAAATTATAACAACAACTTGCAGCCCGGCATTGTACCGATGTCACAATAAATCCCTCGTATTCGTTTTAATGTTTGTTATAATATCCGTATCAACTTACATCAACATTATTCATTTTATATTTATTTATAAAATTAAAAAGAAATAATTGCTGTTTTTGTTTTATTTTGACTCATTTAACACAGTATTGTGAGAAGTTGTAAAACTTTAAATCGATAAAATAACAATTACAGCAGCCAGGTGTTTATAGCTTCAGACAAGTCTGAAGATGGCATCCTAAGTGATGGATGGTAGATAATAATGTTGGATTTTTTTTTTTAAAAAAAAAGATTATTTAATTAATAAAAAGCTTTTTAAAAAGCTTTATGTTTTTCATTGAGTTGGTAGACCTATAATTCGATAAAATTAAATTCTTTCTTTAGTTTAAGTAGATAAAAATACATATTATCTAATCGTTATTTAGGATATTAATTAAATAGATTTGATAGCTTTCAATAATTTGCTTTTTATGCTGTTTTTATTGATTTTAATTATTACGGATGAATGAGCAAATTATTATCAAATTTTTAAAAACAATATAAACAAAATAAATATTGAAATAATTAATTAATTTAAGTGTTAAAAATTAGTGAAAATGAACAACATTCTAATCAATACCTGAAAGTAAAAATATTTAATATTTCTTTTCATATCTTTGTTCATCTTATTATTTCTAGGTTCGTACGGGCTCTATAGTTCACATGAAATACGAATTTCTAGATAATGAGAAATGCATTTTAAAATTTCTATTAATAATAGTGTTATATTAGTGAGACAGCAAATAATATTTGAATATTGAAACGTACAATACGTCGTCGTCGTCGTCGTCGTCGTCATCGTCATCGTCATCATCATCATCATCATCATCAATGACGTATTTTATCTTATTCGCAAACGATTTGTATTTGTTGTGAATTTCAGTGATGAAAATAGTTAAAAATAATGATGCTTGTTCGTTATCGATTTTCAAAATATTCATTAATATTAAATTATTTTTTCAATTAATTATATTTTTGACAGATCAGAAAATATTATCCGTTTCCATCCATTTATTATAGATTTCTATTAAAAACTGCCAACATCCTATCGCTCATTGCAATCGTTAAGCGAAATTGTTTTCTAAAATCTAACATTAGAAATAATATAGAAACGAAACAGTTCCTTAAATAAAATTACTGAGAAAACATTACTGAATCGTTCCTCCATATCCAAATTTTACGAAAAGTTCGAATGTCATACTTTACACTATGTTAAATAGCGTAACGAGAAAGAATAAAAATCAAATTTCACCGAGTTACAGGATTTCAAATAGACCAATACATTAGTTTAATTTATTATTAGGATCTTTTTTACACAATAAAAGTTCGAATTCTTATCAGAGGCATGAAGATAAATTAAGAAAAAATCATATTAATAAAAACAGAAATCAACCTAGAAAGAATATTTGTATCATTGCGAACAAAAAATTTTAAAAAATTATCTTTGATGAAATTTATGTTAAAATATACAATTAAAATTTATTATAATCTTTTCAAATAACTATTTTTTTTCCCATCACAAAATCTACTTTTACAAAAATCAAAAATAATGACAGGGCTATTGTTTGTTAACGTTGAGCCGAACTAAAACTTTGTAATATTCATTTCCAATTATAATCTCTTTTATCAATTTGAATTTAAAATTCTGTGCATTTACTATTGATTTTTTTCTATTAATGTAAATCACTTATCTTGTAATTCTATATGTACTTTTCGATCATTCACATAACACTTTAATTTAATTATCGTGTAAGATGTCACTCGATACATGATGTAAAGCGAAATAATTTTCCTATAAAAATATACACAATAATCCACACTAAGAATCTTTAAATATTTGCGATGGTTCGTAGAATACGTATTTAAAATTTCTTTCTTTCTTTCATACGATCTTACTTCCATTTCAAAATTAAAATTAATTATTTATACATTGCATTTGTATAAATAAATTTCAGACAGATTAATTTATATCAACAATAACTGTATTTCACTCATTTTCAAAACAATCTGTGCTTAACATTATTTGTTCAGATTATTCGAAAGCTATATTTCTAAACGCTCACATCCAAATTTCATAACATATTATTTTATTTTGCCATAGTATTTTTTCTTTCTTATATTAAAATAAATCAATTCGTTTACATTCTAGAATTCGGTGGCATTTCTTTTACTTTTCCGGCTTATAACAGGGGGAAAGTATGGCGATTCGGCAAAAAATGATTCCCCCCCAGATTTTTACATTTTTGGATTTAGGACACCTGAAAACGTCGAGAAATGCAAAAGATTGGGGGTAATTTCTGTATGTATGGATGTTAGTGTGTGAGGACGGCAGATTTTGTTTGCTGCTTTATAACTCCTGTACTTTTTGTCAAAATTTTCTGAAATTTTGCATGCAGGTTTGTGTTTTAGGTTGATTGATGCAACTAAATTTTGGTGGTTAAAGGTCAAAGGGGTGGGGATATAATGGGGGTCGTGTGTATCTCCAGTAGGGTTGGAATTAATGACGATTTTACTCGTTATTAGCATTTAAAATTTTTTGTAAAATTCATCCCTACCCTCAAAATTAAGCTTTTTGCCATTTTATAATAGTTAAAAATATAGAAATTTTTTAAAAATAAAATATGATAACAGATGGAGCCATCGAAATTTTAAACGTTGCCGGGAAAGTTGAGCAACTCGTTGCTGGTTTATTTCATTTATGAGAATCATAATGAGAATGAGAATTTATGAGAATCATTCATTTATTTATGATTATTTTCTTTCCGCCGTGTGAGCACTTTTTTCCATATTCAACGTAGATTTGGCCAGGCCGAATGGTGAGGAATGGAGCCCAAATATCTGGAACAAATTGTCCATGAAAAATTCCTGGAAAGTTGCTTGCCTGGATTTCATTTGGGGTCTCCTAGAGCGGTTGGCTAGCATTGCCTAGGGCCTAGGCCATACCGTTGTCTTCAATGACGTTTTTTCTATCAATGGCCGAGTAAATAAAACTATCGAACACTGGTAGTTGTTTATGAGTTCTCCCCTAATCAACGTGGAGTTTTTCGGGTTTTTTCCGCGTGTCTAAATTTTTCAAGAAAATCCTCCTAGGAGGCTCATCGCTTGGAAGATCGCCAAATGTCGTATTTGACTTATCTAATTAATAAAAACCCAAACCAATGGCATTCCGAATAATATTTAAAAGTATACACTATATTTAAAATTTAAAGAGATTTTTCAGGCTTTCGAGGTATCTTTAATAATTTTAAATATTTAATAATTAAATATTTTATCTACTTATAGATTAAATGTTACTAACAACTAAAACTAGGTATATTCTCAATGATTATATAAACATATTTAACAAACGTAGCGATTGATTATTGTACAAATTAAGCATTATGACTTCCTAAGACTTTAATATTTAAACTTTCGCATTAAATTTAAAATGCAAACATAGATTAGATTGAAAAATATATTAGATTAGATTTGATATATAGATAGATTGAAAAATATATTAGATTTGCGAAACATGTTATTAAAAGTTAAAAAATATTTTCATTAAATATTTATTATTCATTTGATTATCGAATTACAGAGCAGACTTATACCCAGCTATAATGAACTGAAACCACTGTTTACGTTCAAAGTAATGCTAAATACAATAGAAATATAAATAATAATACTGATAACAGCGTAGGAAATAAAATTATCTCGGATTTCTATCATCGGATTTTAAAGATAGGAATTTTTGCATATTTTATGTGATAACATACAATGTCCAATATATACATAAATCACAAAATGATAGTCTCACTTCAAAATTGAATATTCTCGTTGGGATGTTGTTGCATAATTTTGACTTAGTGATTAATCTAATGCAAAGTCATGCAATAACAATTCAATGAGAATATCATCGCCAGAGAAACGTATTTAATAAACTTCTAATCAGCAATGCAGCAAGTTGTCTCACTACAGCAGCTCGTTGCCGTTCAAAAAATATATATGTACGAAACTTAGAAGAATTAGCTAAAAAGGCTTCTGTGTTAGGCTAATCAAACATTTTTGTATGTCACTAATCTTTGTTAACTATATATTTGTACTGTATAAAATCCATATATTGCAATCTTCAGCCAGCAGACACCGAGAAGAGTACAATTTTGTCTTCAAATAATACATGGCCTACGATACAACTTTATAATTTTATTTTGTAACGTACTGTATATTTCTTTTATTGAATGATTCAACGTGAACATATGACTTCCCTTCATGAGTAAAAAGATTCAGGCCGATATGCATTCTTGCTATCTTAATAAATTCTTCACTGCAACAAGAAGAATGCTTGATATTTTTCAGACTTTACCCAGAATAGAAAATCACTGCATATTACTATCTGTACAAAGCCTACAGCTAAGGTTATGACAGGATGATTAATTATACTATCTAACGCTATGACCAGCTCGATCTCTGGAGCTCGTATTATACGATTCTGACTGTAATAATAACTGAAGTCGAAATATCGATAATCAATAAATACTATTGCTGATCCAAAGACTTTCCTCATCACATTGAAAATACAATTGTTGTAGATGCGTTATGGGCATCTTCTGAATACAATATCTTATGAATGGCATAGATTATTACTCAATAGAATACACATTGTTTAATTTAAGGCAGATCATCAGCAATAAGTCGTTTATTCCTATTCTATCAATATGGAAATTCAAGTATCACGGTTACATGATAGTTAAAATATTTAATAAATAGTTGTTTTGTCTTTCCTTGTATCTCATATGTTTAATTTGTATCATTTCATTAAACTATGCGCACACAGATTTTATTTATATATTAATTAATGATTATAATATTAATGTAATGTTTTAAACAGACTTACTTTAATTATACTCATTCTATATATTAAATTTAATAAAGTACAAGGTGAGAATCATTGTTACATCTGTTTTATAAATTACATTTATGAAAATTATTACAAAGAGTAATGTTATTAGTAAAGTAATAGTCATAGTAAATACAATGGTGGCTAGTGGCATCTTATAAGGGGTGCTGTGGCAGAAGGGCGAGCGGCAGGCAACCCTAATAGAATCGGTTTGATTTCGCATAATATTTTGATTGGTTTTGATAAATACATTAATTTTAACTTAAAAGTAATCAAAACATCATACGAAATAAAAACTATTTAATTAGAGTTGCATGTCGTGCGCCCTTCTGCCATAGCATACCCATATTAGACGCTAAGAGCCTCCACTAAATAGATGCAGTAATTAATATTGGACACCGGATGGACGAGGCTACTAGGGAGACAGCCTTCCACCTGGAACCATGGAATAGAATCCGGGCCAATAATTTTTAAGGATGATTCATAGATCGGATATGACGATGGGGCGGTTGAGTGGGCCCTAAGCCTGCCGCTCGACCGCTCCATTGTGGGCCATGGCGAATTCTCGATGGGTATAAAAAACCCATCTTAGTGCCCACGGGCGGAAAGAAGACTCTGAGGAATAAAATAGCAATGTTGTTACAAATAATAAAAGTAATATTCTTACTATATTATATTTAAATGTTCTACCTGTTAACTGTAATATTTATTAATCAAGCATACACTTATTTTAAAAACTTCATCTGATTTTAATACTTTCATTAAAATTATTAAAATTTCTTTTTAAGAATCCAACTTCAAAATATAGATTACTTTGATTAATTATAAAATATAATTTTTAAAGTATTACAAATAAAACGATAATTCTTAAGAAATGAAAAAGTACAAAAAATTATTTTCAAATTCTTTATAGAAATAAATGTATAAAGCAATTAAAAATATATTTAATAATTTAACATTTGATAAGAGTTCTTTTTTTTTTATTTAGCCAATTGTTGGAAACAAATGGCACTTGAATAAGGAAACATTCAAAACAACAGTATCTTCCAGAATTCATCACATCTCGCTTCGTCATATTGCCGAATTTTAATGAAGTTTAGGGAAGTGAAGAATGGAAAAGATATCGAATAACTAATTTGTTCTAAAAAATGTTAAAATATTAATATCATTCTGTGTCTTTGCTGCTTTTTAATGTTATGATTCAAGTAAGATTTAAAATAGCTTTCTATTTAAATATTATATCTGAATTAAAATATAAACATAAAATTTAGTTCCTTTAGTTACATAACAATACTTTAATTATTAATTTAGAAATTCAACCATTAAAGACTATACAGTTAGATGCACCTAATTCACTAATTTGTTGGCTGGCATAAGTGAATAACACGTGACCCCATCATATATTATGGGGGTTTGCTTTAGATTTGAATCCAGATTGCCATAATTTATCGGAAATAGTACGGCAGTATGCTTATATTTTACCATTTGAGAATCCATCGGACGGGCAATATTTTTAATATTTTTAGCATTTAAAAGTGTAGATTTAACTTATAATGAAAATATTATTTGTTCATTATTTACATTCTATATTAGTATACTTATATCAAATATTAAAAATAAAAGAGAAATATTGCAATCGAAAAATTTTGATCAGGAGTCACGGCAGTGACTCCCCGCCAAGTAAAAAAGTCACCGACTGACTACATATACAGGAATCAGTTGGGTCAATTTCTCCTCCCCAAACACCTATAGTAATTCCGAGTATCTCGTTTGAAAGAAAATTGTTTTCTTAGGTAGTGTGAAAAACTTCAAGATTTTCTATAAAGCGTTGCCGAAATATAAGCAATTAAAAAATGCAAAAATTGCCAAAAAAAGCTGTATTTTTGTTTTCCTTCTTCTTCTTTTTCATCTGGCACTGTAGACGCTCGTACAGAAAAAAACTACTGGGTCTAGAAAGCTCAAATTTTAAACTTGAGCCTTTCTCGTTATCAGCGAGGACCCGGCGAAACTTCCGGGTCGATAGATCAAAGTTCACGGGGAGAATTTTATATTATTGTAATATAGTATAAAGTTCACCCATAGAGCTAATTCAATTATGCGGCTTAATTTTATGCGTATAAGGATAAAGTTGCATGAAACAAATGAATTTTATTCAAAATGTTAATCAGAATTACAAAAGCTCAAATTTATGCGAATTAAAACTATATCGATTTTTACATACGACCTATCGAAAGTGTCGGTCGGAGCTCGGCGAGCGCAGACCGATTTTATCTTGACGCAATGATACAATTGTTAAACAAAAACAATTGATATCCAAACAAAAACATGTGAGATGTAAAACAATTTCTCCAAGTAAAAATTTACGACAATTTAGACGACGGTCATAATTTTTCTTAGAAGTTTTTCTTTGGCGAAGGTAAGCTTGGAGCTTGGATGCGAAATATAGAAAACAATAATACAGGCAAAAATCTTGTGGGTACCGCTTCCAAGTGTCATGCTTATCTTTACCAAAGAAAAACTGCTAAGAAAAATTACGACCGTCGTCTAAATTGTCGTAAATTTTTACTTGGAGAAATTGTTTTACATCTCACATGTTTTTGTTTGGATTATTATAACTAGAAGGAATATGCTTTTGAAGATTTATTTGGTAAAAAGAAAGAGAAATATATTCTGGAGAATTAATTAGTAGATAAAATAATAAACAAAAATGAAATTTATTACCAGGTTTTAATTATCTATAAATTTATTTTTTGTCAGTAAATAAGAAATTTATTAAAATTATCTTCCATTTTTATATATAAACTTCTAAGCAGGCAGGGAAAAATCAACGAAACATTTTTTCTTCATCAAAAAGCCGCTGGGAGAATGACAACTATTAATTTCATTAGCAGATCTGTCTCATATGCCACATTACCATGACAATGTAAAATTCACGACAATGTGGAAATTTAATTTAATACCGAAGCTTTCCTCATTTGAGGGGTTTCTATTTCTGGCACTTCTATCTACGCGCATTTATTATTAGAAGTAAAGAAGTTTTCTTTGCTTTTTCTTGACATAACGACGTTCCGTCAGGTTGGTTGTCATTTATTTATTGCAGTTCTGATCGTTTTAAAACTTTAATCTCTGCTTTTCCATTATGGTATAAGAGCATATTTCTTCCATTTAAATTATTAAATGTGCACATCAATTTTATTTGACGTGTTTTCATTCACTATATTTGTCATTTCACTTTGACTTGTATTATTTCTATACCTTATAAACACCTGTAAAGTATTTCTAAATGTTTATTTACAATTCTATTTTTTGAAATTTTTAATAATAATTATTTCTGTTATTTTTTTAAATTTAGTTAATGATATAATGTATTTGAATTAATTAAATTTTAATTATTTTGGTAATATAAAATAAAAATTAATTAATATTACGAAAAATAACTATTATTTTTACAACTTAATTGTCTGCTTATGGGAAAATATTAATATTCTGCGTGTCAAGTCCTTTTTTTTTTAATATGCTGTATACAAATTCTTATTTTCGACAACGATAAGAATCTGTTGAAATAAAATTTAAAAATAAAATCTGAATTTTTTATGCGTATTGAATACACTCAATAAAAATTGCTGATGTCCTTGATCAATAATAATAATAAACTCAAAACCTAATGATATGTAAATAAACCGTATCATCAATCACATATCATAAGAAATAATAGCCTAAAGGTTAAAAGTACTGGACGATTTAGGTAATGTTAAGAAAAATTCGATCAGAAGAAATATATATATATTATACTTTGCACTGCCTAAAGCTAAAATAGTAAATTCAATTGTAACATTAAATTTATATTTTTCGATTTTTTTCTTTTAACTTTTTCGACAAATGTATAAAAAATTGATAAAAATTCTTACTCACGATTTATCAAGTAAATCTGTTTAAATTGTGCTCTTAATATTGAGACACTTTATGTATTCATATATTCCGCTATGTAATTTATCAATTAATATTAATTGCTTGCTTTTTAAAATATTTTTATGCAAAATTTAATTATTCTTTTACATTCTATTGTAAGCTGGTTAATTTCTTAAACTTTTCATTAAGCTTTACCACTCTTAGAAAATATAAATTTCACCTTCAAGCACAAGAGAATAACTCTTGTGTAAGGAAATAAACCAAAACTCGCTCATATATCATAACTAACTTTTAAATAGTATTATTTATCTACGTATATCTGATTACTGCAATAATAAATTTTAATTAATTGCTTTTGATGAATTTACACTACAAAATTAAATTTAAATTCTTTAATTTATGACCCCACCAGTGGCAGAATGGATAAAACCACTGAATAGTTGAATACTGGTAATTGGTTGCAGATTTACGCCAGAATTTCGCAATGTGCTTGCCAAGTGGAGTTTCCCGGGTTTTCTTCACGTGTCTAACATTTAAATAATAATTAACCAGTTTCCCATAGTAAGTCTTTTCAAGTAGGATACCTTCTTGGCAGATCACCTATGTGTTGCTTTGTCTTATCAATCGAATATATTACTAGACTTTAGTTAGAATTAGTTTGTTAAGATTAAATAAATGATACTAAAATTTTTAATCTTGTTTTCTTGAAACATTTACCGGTATTTATTTAACGAATTTATTATTTAGGTATTTTGGCAAATATAAATATAGAATCAAATAAGAACGTTATAAAATTGTAACTCAATTTATTTGGCCAGAGAAATTGTCATGAATATACTGAATTTAATAATCGTGTAAAATAAACATTAGTCTTTTCTCATTTTAATTATAAACTTCATAACGTTGTCTTCAAAGCACTTTATTAATTTCTAAAGAAATTTTATACGTTTCAAGTGAGTATAGAACAAAGAACATTGAACAAATATTCTATTTCATGTCAATTCGAAGTTAGTTAATTTACTTTTTAACTGAACAAAAGTATATATTTGTAGTAACCTTGACACGAAATTTCTTTTAAACAAACAATTTAAAATAAATTGTAAATTACAGTGCAGTATTCAGAATTTTAAATTTTATAAAATTCATTACTTTCTTCTGATTAAGTAACAATTAATGCACCGTAATAAATTTATTATTAAGAAATTTAAATTTCAGAGAAAATAAAATTAGATAGCATATTTTATAAAGAGCTATATCAACCTCACTATAATTTTCACATAAACGAGCTTCCCAGGAAAATACAAATAATATATTTTCATTTGTTTACAGAAGATCCTCTAAGAAATGCTGGAAAAAAAACTGATATTGTATTATGTGAATACAATCGATTGAAGAAATAAATGTACTTTATATTGATATACGTTTATTTTTCCTTAATCGATTCTAATTGTAATTTTAATCAACTTTTCTTGAAATTTCTTCCATATCAGCTGTTTTTTTTTTCATTGATTATATGTATGAACTGAATATGTTCACATAAAACTTTTATTAAAAAGTTTTCGTTTAGCTTTTTCCTACGATAATGTATTTATCAAGCTTTTGTTATTAATTTGCTTTATATCATGTCCTCAAATCTTGCAACTCAAATTTCATCCATTTCTAGTTAAGACAGAGCTGAAATTTTGAGGACAATGATTGTCATCGGATCTCAGTCCAATGACAATGCATTTTAATAACGTTTTTGGAAGTGGTCCACTCTTCCCGATACCCGATAAACATAACCTACAGTAGATTTTAATCATGATGTGTGCGAGTAAATGCACTGTAGTGATGTATAAGGTGACAGTGAGTCCATCCCCAATATCTCCTACCCTAAGCTTGAAAAACGTAATCAATGAAAGCACTTTTATTTAATTTTTAAAATATATTAAAATTATTTGTTCTTTATTCGACATTAAAAATAAATAAATTACACTTATAAAACTTAAGAGAGAAAAAGTTAAAATTATACACCCCTCTTTATAATTATACATATATTTTTCAAATAGGTGCAATATTTACTGAATTAATGAACTTTTATTAATGAAAAGTATTGTTACAGAGAAGCAAAACCAAATTTGTCGTATAAAAAATAAAAATAAAAATAATATTAATTAGTTTTGACAAATATAATGAAAATATCTGAGGTTAATGATCTATTTTCAAACCTTTTAATCATTTACAGTACAAATAATAGGAATAAATAATGTTTTAAAATTGCAACAGGGATATTATTAGCATTTTCCTTTAGCAAATTCGAAAGGATTTTATCATGTAGCTTAGAATTTTCAATTTTGTATTGAAAGCAAATATACAATTTTATCCTTAAAAAACTTATTTTATTTCTGAGCTTTTCTAAGATATGAATATTAAATTTTTTTTCAATGCAACAAAAAAGATTATATGGAAAGAATCCAAATCGCATTATCATCATTTCGTGCTTAATAATTCTGACGAATTTGATGATGCGTTTGAGATTTCTATTTTTTTTACGAATTTCAGCTCGTATGTCAAAACTTTAGTAGTTTATCCATTTATTTATATGTACAGTACGTTGACAGTATAATTTTTTCAAGAAAACGATGAATAAATCGAGAGTCTTTTAGGAAATTGAATATATTTATTGAAATATTTGAATTTATATAAATGGTTTAATATCTGAGTAATTAGAATCTCATTTCAAAAATTATTTATTCAAAAATATAAAATTGAATTGTGCAGTAAATTAAATATACTTTATATTTTCAATTTGTTAATAATTAATATAGAAATTTATTGAAAAAAATATGGAAGATTTAGCATATAATTTAAGAAAGCTGACGGCCGGATGGTCGAAGCAGTTAAAGAGTCAACCGCTTTGGGGTGCCCGGGCATATCCGAGCAACCCCAGGAGTTTTTAAATTAATGGGCAGTCTGTTCCGGATATATTGGACCCCCTCTTTTACCATTCCTTTGTGGCCGAACCCACGATGGATATGATTATAAAAGCCCTCTTAGTGCTCACAGGGCGGAATGAGTCGAAAAAAGGAAAAAAAATCTTACATACAATAAATCATAATTTGTAATAATAATTAAAGAGGAAAATAAACTAGTTAGGAGTAGTATTCCTTTCAAAACTCAAGCTATAAATTTTTTGTATAGTATGTCATTAGTAGTGTTAGGTGAATACTATCCGCAAATACTCGAATATTCGTATTCAAGTATTCAAGGTCTCGAATACTACGTTCATAATAAATAAATTCGAATAATAAAAAATACCTCCAATACCACATCATGTTTATCTATTTCATAGTGGCGGATCCAAAGGTATCCAAAGAGAAAGCTGACTCAAAAATTAAAAATATTTGAATAATTAATAAGTACATTTTATTGTACGTGCGACGATTGTATTGCAGATGATCCCACAAACCATATTTGCCATCATAAATGTTTTAAAAACATTTATGATGGCAAATATGATGTTTTTAAAACAACATTTTGTAGTTCGAACAAATAAATTTTAATTTTCTTTTTTTTGTGTCAATGGTATTCTTCACTGCGTACAAAGTCTCTTCAGCATCTCCGGTTTAAATCGTGACAAGAGAAGAAGCCGAGTAGATTCTAAATGTTTTTAAATTCTTGTTTTCTTAAATAAAAACCTGCAAATGAGAACGAGAACGATTATTTGTTAATCTATTGTAATTGAAATAAGAATACCTAAAAGAAATCTGCTTTAACACTCAAAGTCAAAATTACTTTGAAGTTTCAATTCTTAAAACTTAGTAAGTTGTTTTTCTTCCTACTTCCTGTTTTATTTTATTGATGTATTGAAATAAATGAAACAATTTAAACAACACATATTAAGTAATTTCTTAACTAAATAAGTTATGTAAGGTAATCAAGTTCACTAACTTATGGTTATTCGGGGTATGAGTATTCGAGATATAGTTAATGTTCGAATTCGAGAAAAGTGATATTCGCCCATCTCTAGTTATTAGTTTTTTGTGTTTTATTTGTTCATTTGTTTATTTTTTATTGGCGGGCGTTATTTGTTACTTAGAGGAGAGGAAATTACGTCTCTAAATATTTCCTAATGTATTTAAAGTACATAAATAAAATTGTACTTTTTCTGTGGAAAGTAAAAAGTAAATCTATATGAATATTTTAATTGCGTTTGCTCAGAAAATAAATCCAAAGTGAAAGACATTTCTTTGTTTTTACATATTTTTTTTTGTCTATGATTTCTTCTACTTTTCGTATGCACCGACTAATATTTTCTTATGCCCTCTTGCATTTATATCGTTTTTCTAGACACGTGTTCTCTTCTGCTTTCTTTCTTGTATTACTCTTGTTTGCTTTTTTTTTCTAAGCTTTGTTTAAGATATGGAGTCTTGCCATACTACATTTTTTCTTTCTTTCTATTTGTCATTCATGTCATCTTTCTATGTTGTCCTACTACACATTCTTTTCTTATAAGTGGTTTCATTTTACCATTTAAATGAAAAGGATCTTTAAGCATTCTTCACATTTCTCCAATTCCTTTTTTGTTATTTTTGTAATATTTTCACATACTTCAGATTTCCTTAAATTAGAAAGGAAATTATCCCTTGATACTTAACATTTTAATATCTAAAACTATTTAAGAATTGTAATTAATGAAATAAAATTAAAAATTATCAAAAGGCTCTATATTTTTATTTTTAAACGTAAACTTAACTCTAGAATTTAAAATATTTTGTAAAAGAACAATTTTTATGCGCTTCTTATTTCTATTTTAGAAAACAGAATATATAAAGTTTCTCAGCAGAGTCAAAGCTATTGCTATTTATTTATTTCTTTGGCACCTTTCCTTGCCAAAAATCCTAAATAATTAAATAATTCTAAAATTATATTTGAAGAGATAAAATTTATCTTTGGATTTTTAAGAATTTTTAAACTTAATTTAATTTAAAACTTATTAGACAAATATAAACCAACCGTAACTAATAATAAAAATATTATTCATTATTTAAATTGAAATGATTTTATTAAAAATTTATAAAAGTATAATAATGCATATTTAATTTTTTAAATGATTACTTTGATATTAAATATATATGATATCGGATCACATGATTATAATTTTGCTTTATTTCTGTTAATATAAATACAGGTACTCCTCACTTTACGACCGAGTTCCGTTCCGACGACTACGTCGTTAAGCGAATTGGTCGATAAGCGAGGAGCTTGTGCCGGGAATATAGGATCGTTGTAAAATTATACAAATTATGCAACAAACTTCAAATTTATTCATAAAAAGACTATTATAGTACGCTATTAGCCTATTATAGTACGCTTAGTGTGCATGTCACTATTCGCCACTGAACGACAGTCAAGCTGAGAAAGGGGATTCCCCAAATTGCAGGTCGAAACTCCGATTGGTCGTAAGTGCGAGTAGTCGTTAAGCAGATAGGTCGTAAAGTGAGGAGTACCTGTATATACAACATTATTATTACGGTATTGGTGGAATGTATTCTACTTGTCTTATAGGCTTATACCAGTGCACCAAGGTCAAGGCATAGTCTACACTGTAGACAATGCCTTGACCTTGAATTTTTTCAAATATTTTATAAATTTACTATGGATTCATGTTTAGAAATAATAGAAATAAAAAATATATAAAATAATTTTTACTTAAATAAATTGCACATATAAATAATAAAAATAATATAAATATTTAAATACGAGCCTAACCCCCTCCCTCCGGGATGTTTTTTGACACACTTATTCTTCGGGGGTCCTTTGAAATTTTTTAGTGCATAAGGGGGGTCGTGGTCCAAAAAGTTTGAGAAACACTGGTCTACAGAATCTATTATTATTATCATTATATGACAATAATTTATAAAGTATTGATATTTTTAACGCTGATATGAAATATAAAATGTAATAAAAGGAAAATCTGATAATTGGATAAATATGATAATTTCATTTAAAAATTTAAAACAAATACTTTCACGAAATTCTTGGAAATTTCAAAGATAGTAATCATATTTTAATTTTTGTTTTGTTTTGTTTTAAAAATTCCCTATAGCATTATATATATATATATGTATATTTTTTTTTAACTCTTTCCGCCTAGTGGGCACTAAGAGGGCCTCTTATAGCAAGCCCATTATGGGTTCGGCCAGGCCCACAATGGGTCGGCCGGGTGGTGAGGGACGGGAACGGATGGACCAACCCCCGAAAAATTCCTGGAGATTTCTCGACCCGTCCGGATTCGATCCCGGGTCCCTCAGGGCGGTAGGCTGCTAACCTTGACCGCTCGGCCATACGGCCGCTTATAACATTATATTGTCAAATTTACTAGAGTTCATTTATTTTTATTCAAATGGATTGTTATCATTCTAAACGAAGTGAAATATTTTAAAATTGTATAAAAAACATAAAATAGTCATTAAAAATGATAAATTCTGGTCGATAATTTCAATTAAAGTAGAGCATCGATTATCCGACCCCCGATTAACCGACCGCGTTCTAGTCGGCAAATTCAAATGTCCGCTAGTGATGTGGCGCTACAATATTTGGCTATGTCTTGGCTACTTTAATATTATTTTTGTTAAATTTTTGCGTGTTTTAGCTGGAAACTTGGCTCAATCATGAAAGGGAGGCCGGTATTTAAACCAGGGTTAATTTTCTATTTTTTCTTTATTTCTGTATTTATTTTGTGCAAAATAAAGAAATAATTTAACGATGATTATTATTATTTAAAAAATTTTGTTAGGCTTAACATCGATGAAAATTCAACGCGAAGTAGGTTAATAGCGATATACTAATAGCTATTACATGGGATATACTAATATACTAATAATGTATTTTTTCATACTTTTCGGTTATCCGTTTTTTCAGTTATCCGACTAACCTCAGTTCCCAATTGAATCGGATAATCGATGCTCTACTGTATTATTATTTTACAATGGAGAAAATACTGTACTAACATTCTCTTCTCTTTAAATGGTATTAATTTAGAAAATTAGTTAAGTATTTTATAAGCAATTTTTAACTTAGTTTAAAAGTAATTTTATAAAAGGTTAGGAATAACTGATAGAAATCCTCCGAAAGAAATGCGGTAATTTAAATTGGATAAACTTTTCGTTGATGAATAGTGTTTAGTATATAAAAGCTTTATTAAGCTAGACAAGGAAAACATCATTATCTGAGTTGTAAATTATATTATTATACAACGTATTTTTTAATTATAGACCTAGTTTTCATGCATTTCATCGATTTGTACTATAATCCATTTTAAAATATTAAATGCGTTTAACGTAGATTATACATTCTAATTAATATTTGTAAAGCTCTATCGTTAAGATATTATAAGTACATCGTTTACAAACAAGCAAGCATCAATTCCACTAAAAAATACTTTGTGTAGTCATACTTTATTTTTTAATGATATTATTTCTCTTAGGAAGTATAGGAGAGAGCGATAAATATTACAAAAAATTTACTGTGACAAATAAATTAATAAATATAATGACTGTTAGAAAATTTTTATATTTCGTTAGAATTATAAAACTGTTTTCTGTTCAAATATGTGAAACGTGTCGTTTATTTAGAATATAGCAACATCAATTTTATCAAGAATTCTTTCTATATGCTTACATTATCAATAAATATACTGGATATATACTGATAATATACGAGTATTTATACTGTACTATACATACAGTGCTTTTCCACGAAATTATTGTTACGTGCTGCTTGCATTATAATAATTATAAGCGGGGGAACCAGAGCAGAAAGTAACATTTAAAGTTTTGAGCGTTGTAACGAAGTAAAGAATGTATATAGACGTTTGAAAATAAGGACATTTACTTTTAACTACTTAATAACAATATTTCTTTCAAAACTATAAAAAATTAAACACATGAATTTATATTTATGATATAAAAAACGAGAAATTTGCCCAGGGACACATATAAAAATTTCCCAGGACAGGGACAGAATGGACACACTCATTTTTATTACTTAAAAATAACCAATAATAAAATTATATTGATCTTTAGTTTATTTTGCTTTATGTCAATACTGTTTGTCAAAATTAGTTGTATTGCTCATGGAACACTTTCTTGAAAAACATTTAAAAGATTAAGTAAAAAACTTTTTTAATTAATGGAAAAATTTACAAATAAGAGTAGCATATTTTCATTGCCCACACCAACAAATGAATTATGGACCATTTGAGGAAGTTATGGCAAACGATCCACTCTTGAAAAATCCTACCCTGGGCGCAGAAGTTATGTTTTAATCTTGTTAGTCTACGTTCGAAACTGAAGACTTATAAATATAGGTACGTGAACTCACTGTTCAAAGTACAGTATTAAAGAAATAGCAAAGCGTATAACACTTAACATTAAGTTGTTTGACTTATCGTGAGAATAAGAATCAGTAAAATTGTATCTTAATGGAAAGAAGGATGAACTCTGTTTCAGCATAGGGTTGCCAACTTAATGTGACCTCGACAGTGAAGACATGCACTGTAGGACCTGTTATGGTCATTGAGTTCCCGCTAGTTTGATTAATCCGCTGACCAAAAAATATAGGGAATTCTGTTCTGTCACAGGCATCCTTTCTGCCTTGGTTTCCCACATATAAAATTTGCTTTTAGCATTATTTTAATTATAAAAGAGAATACTACAAATTTAGAAAGATATAAAAATTAAAGTAATATATAGTCTATATAACTGTCACAAAAATAAATATATTTTTACGAATTTCATTATTTTAAAAATTAAAAAGTTATACAAAAGTTGTATTTTTTTATAATCTATCACATTCAACTACAATGAGATCCACACAATTACTAAACAAAACAGAGGAAATTAATATAAGTATTTATAAGAATATGAACAAATAATAAAATAATAATAATATGTAAATATTTTTATTTTCAGAATTATAAAAACATTTAATAAAGAAAAAATTAATTATTGTAAAATGTGATTTATAAGATATTAATCTTAATCTTATCTATTTACGTTATTATTTTTTGAACTTGTTTTCTATGAAGAACACACAGCATTTCATTTGTGTATAGTGTAAAATTGTCATTCGTTTTATTTTTAAAAGAAGTAGAGAAAGTTTATTAGCACATTGATTTATTTACTAGCTGGAAGTTTTTAATGAGATGGAAGGGAGTTTTCTGAATTAAAATAACATTAGGGAAAGTAAGTATAAATAGTTCTGTTACTTTAAATTAGTTTTGAGAAATTGAATATTTGAGCCTTTTCAAATTGGAAAAAAGCAACCAATTTAATTTTCTTCAAATATTATTTTCATTTAAATAAAGAGTGAAATATAATCAAATTATAAACTTAATTTGCAGCTCGAAATTGTTTTTTTATTGTTTCTCTTATTGATTTGTCATTTATTTTTTTAACGTAGCATTACTATATTATTACTTATATTGATTGTCATTTGTTTTAAAAAATAAATGACAATCAATATAATACATTTCGTATAGTAATAATCTTTAAAATGATTTTTTTATTTATATAATTTTAAAAATATACTAATTTTTAACTAATTACGTAAATTATAACGAATTTATATCATATGCCAATAACTTTTTAATGAAAAATATATTTTTTAAATGTAAAGTTTATTAAAAATTAATATAAATTATATTCCACATAATTTAACAGATAAATATTTTTACAAACCAATTTTCGGCTTTTTTTAACACAAATAATAATTATTTATAATGTTGATTACAATTAACTGATTAACATTATCAATAACATTACTTTTACTTTATACAATATTAATTAATTAAATAGATACAAAACATAAATTGATACTTTTTATTACTATTAAATTTTCTATATTTATTTACATTATGCTAAGAGATCGCCCATAAATTATATAACGCTATTTTTATACTTTTCACCCCATCCCACCCTATGAACGCTCCGTAACACAGTCGTACATACCATTCAAAAATTACGTAACGCATATTTTCGATCAACTCCTTTAATTGTACAATGAATATACACAGTACAAGGTACCGAATGTTACATTATTTTATTAATTACATGTATAACGTACCGTACATGAATATACAGTTCGCTATTCAACACTTCAGAAAGAAAAATGGGCCATTCTGTTACCCAAGGGTTGAGACTTTAGCATTACGCAACGTTTTGTAAACATGCCCACTCCTTTGTAACGCGTCGTAACGATTATCTGCATATTTACTCACTCATATCGATGTTATGAAATTTATGTGCAGCCCGTAAGTTAATAAACATTAAAAGTGTTTTATGTATGCTGTCTTCTGCAATTTATTAATGAACAATTGAATATATTAACGAGATTTCTATCGTCGATAGAACTTCGATATTATAACTTAATAGCAATTTTGCGCGTAGCAATGTAAAACATACAGTAAATTTATTTTTTACAGTAGTTACATTTATCTTTATAAAGTTTAAATTTAATATTATCTTTTAGTCTTCTAAATAAATGGAATGAAGCTGCAAAAGATTAAAAAAAAGGTTTTTATTAACTACCAAAGTCAATTTTAATGATGAAATGCACTGTACGCTTAACTATTGTAAATTTCGGTATACAAAGAGCTGAATAGAGAAAAAGAATCGTAGAGATAACACGAGTTTAAAATTGTGATGTTTATTAAATAATATTAATTAAATTTCAAATTATAACAATTTAATGTTTAAAAACATTTTACTTACCTAATATAATTCTACCCAAAACTAGATCTTTTAAGTGAACCATTTATTTTAAGTAATTATATATAAGTTTGTTAAATTAAAGTACAATAAAATAAATTTAACAATCAGTATGTATTAGCATTTTTCTGTATTACTTACATTTATTGAATCATTTTGGCATACTTTATTAAATCAAATAACAGATAACAATAAACAAATAATATTAGTTTTAATATACATAATTTTCATTCGAACTGCTTCATTTTCTTTTGATTATATGTGAAAAAATGTTACAGGCTAATCAAAAACATTCAAAAGAATAAAATTTATTCAATCCCGTTATTAAAAAGAATTTTCAGACAGCTAATAAAATTAATAATGATAAATGTACTGATTGAAAATTACTGTTATTATTATTGTATTAACATTGGCTAGGTTCATGTTAACTCAGGAAAGAAACTTGATAATCTAATAAATTTAATAATTAGAGAAACTGAACTAGAGATGCAACACAATTCTGCTATAATAGAATTTAATAAATAAAATATATATACAATTCTTTATAAAGTAACGTAAATTCTTAAATCAATTAATTTATAACCAGATTAACTTACAATTTTTTATCTTAAATTTTCTTATCTGTAATTCCATGATGGAATGAAAAGTTCCATATTCTCACAGCTTCATTACATATTTAATCTGTTGATGATTCGTATCTTTGTAACAAAATATTGACAATTCTTGCACATTAACTGAATATTAAATTAAACATCATGATAAACGTTTGTTCAAATTATTCAATTCAACTATACATTATTATAATTATGAGAAATATGTTGTTCTTTTACTTAAAATTGGTTGCAGGATTGTAAACACATACGGGCTACACATTCCATGTTTTTTATATTGTTATTGTTTTTCAAATTTGTATATACAGTAAAACTTCGATTATGTGGCGTGGCCACCTTTTACATATAGGCTACAATTTCTAGCCATATAATTGAGGTTGAGTTTTGATATACTGACATACAAAACTATAGAGTACCGTGTCGAATCTTGCTTAAAGTTTAGTACGGGTTAGAAAAGTGAACAAAAAATTCACATAACACTGTAATCTTTTGCATATAGAGTAAAATAAAAGAGTTCATTCAAGTACTGTACAGTACAGTACTAAACGGAATTGTTTACAGATAGAAGAAATCGATACCCCATCGGAATCAGTGTTTATGAAATGTTAGTAAAGGCCTTATTTAATATTGTATTTTAACAGGAAAATTCGGGAAAAAGTATTAAACGGAAGTTACTAAATACGCAAAAGCATCCAGGTGTCAGAATAATTAAACTGGCTTTTACATCAGTTTCATCAATATTTTTCTTCGTCGTGACGTATTATTGACTAATCTGATAATCGCTGAATTCTATAGTTATATTTTTACAAAATACAGTCAGATTTTGCATAAAAATATTGAATAAATATACAATTGTCTTTCTTCTTACCAAATTCTGGAGATAAATTTAATTTGTCGCGTGTAAATGAAGATTTATTTTACTTGAATCTGTCGTTGGGGTCTCAGCACACTTCCAAAACTACAGCAATAAAATTCAATTCTGTTTAATGCGTTTTAAACAATACATTGAGTCTAGAAACGCGAGATTTTCCTGTTCTGTTGATCACGTAAACAGAAATAAATATCACTTTAGGAAGCTCCTAGTTTGGCCACTTAAATGAGTCACACCAATATGGAGTTTGAATGATGTTAAAACTTATACGGTTTTACAGAGGGATTTCAGAGGTGGCCACAAACGAGGTAGTCACAAAGCGAAGTTTTACTGTATATATGTACTGAAAACTTTATTTCAGACATTTTTTTAAAGAAGTCATACATTTGATTTATGGATACGCTGATAAATATGATAAGACTGTTTTAATATTACCAAACGCAAGAAAAATTTGTGAAGAAGATTAAAAACCAAAATACTGTGTGAAATAGTTTGTTATTCTACAAGATGTCGCAAAAGTCTAGTACCATTTCGAAAAAAAATTAATATTCTGAAGATTAATAACATGTAAGTGATCACAATGTATTAAATGTCAGCTACAATAAAGATCATCATTGAAGTACCGTATAAATTTTTTTACTATTCTTTGTCGAGGCAATACTTTCTTTAATAATTACTTTTCTTTATTGTCTGGACAAATTTATTATTTAAGATACAATACTTGCATTTAGATGGCATTTGGATAGACGGAATAAGACAATGCAACACATGAGCAATCTGCCAAAGAGGTGACTTCCGAGAGGACTTTTTACGGGAACCTGGCCTCTGTTCAGATACGTTAAGAAAACGTGGGAAACTCCAAGTGCCCAACCCTTTGCTAAGGAGCGAACCCATAACTAACTATTAGTGTTCAGTGATTTTATCCACTTGGCCATTATTGGGTACCTAGATGACATTATTACCAACGAATGTATATAGATAATATTGACAAATCGTAATCGTTTCAATTTCGGAAAATTTCATTACATAGATAAAATTACATCAACTCTTCTCAATCAGACTTAAAATGACCATCTACACTGGATAGATTCTTAAACCTATTGTGCTCGTTTTCGACGAAATGCTTTAAAATAGTATTTAAATCTGTCATTGTTATTTTATTTCGTTAAACCTGTTAAAATGATATATCATTTAAATAAAATAATTAACTATCCGTCATATTAGATCATTAATTATTCATGATTTGAATAAATATTATTATTGATATGGTACAATTATAAGGGTAAATAAAATTATTGCTTAATGATATACAGCCATACGTCCTGTAATGCGTCCTGAGAAAGATTTGAATACCACAAATATTCTCTATTATACGAAAAAAATTCTAATTCGTCTTCGGTCCATTCGAAGAACTCCAACCAAATTTTCCCAAGTGACATTATAACACTGCAAAAACCTATTTAACTATCACTCCATGTTTTTAGCTTTGCATTAAACATTATAAACTCTAATTATCTTACTAACAAATATTTAATGAGCTCAATAAAGATTCTGTTTGTAACGAAACAAATAAGTTTTATAGTTTTTCTCAATAGAAATTGCGTAAAGTGCAATTTTTTTAATATATACTGAAAATTCTGTAATAGTACTTTATATTTTGTATTGAATTATTACTGATAGAACAATCAGGAATGACGCTACTAACAGTGGGCCTCGGTGCAAATTTAAAAAAGGCTCTCTGCAATTTATTTACTCGCATAAACAATAATCTGAAGTGTTAAAAATCTTTAGTAAAGTAAATTAATTAATAAAATCTATAATTACTATAATTTAAGGTCAATTTCATTTTCGAACTGTAAAATAAAATTTTATTAATAAGTTATAATTACCTTTTATGTGAAAATATATATATTAGAATTATATTTTCTTAAAATGCTTTTTTGTTGTGTTTATATGTTTAAGTTCTTTACATTTTTAATTGTTAAAGCAACGCCCAATTAAATTAGGCACCTCAATGTAATGATTGATTGAATGGATTAAATAAGTCAATGTAACACGTGAGAGATTCGCCAAGAAAGTGTGCCTTCCGAGAGGATTTTGTATGGGAAATTGCACATATTTAGTTGTTAGATTAGACATGTGAAGAAAATCCGGAAAACTTCACGCAGCTAGCCGTAAGCCGGCGACTAACTACCAGTGTTCAATAAGAGAGTGATTTTATCCGGACTGCTCCCAACGTAATCCTTAAAACTCGCTTAAAGTCTGGTGTTGTGCCTAAGATCAACAATAAAAGTAAGCAATCCAAGTAATGAAACTACTAAATAAAAATAAGGTCGAAATTTTCACTGAAAATCTGCGATAAAAGCTATTAAACTGCACAACTGATGTAGAAACACAACAAAAATAGATGCTTAGAATAGAGTCGATCCTTATTACTGTTATTGGAAGATTCAAATTTTTCACAAATTCTCTTCAAAGAAATTCATAATACCTGAATTATTCGATTCAGATATCGCAATAGGTACTAAAGAACATTATTCGTTGTAGCGGAAATTCACACAGAAAATTCGGATATAGAGGTATGGCTGTATTTTTTTTTTAATTAAATGTTGGAGATAAATTTAATTCGCTAAATATAAGCAAATAATTAGTTTATTCGAATATCATGTATTAACAACAAATCGTTTTTAAACTTTAAAGAAATTTATTTTTGTTTAATGTCTTTTAATCAACGTGTCGTGTTTGGGAATGTCCAAGAAAAAAAATTGGTGTTAAAAACAGAACTATATCATTTAGTTTCAACAAGTTTTTACTTTTTCTAAGGCCAGCCGCTTCTAGGAAATGAAGAATTTCTGCTCTCAAACTAAGTTATTTTTTCTTGCATTAAAGCGAAAAGGTTTCTATCCTAATCTTTTAGTTTCATTTATTGAGAACATGACTGAAAATTATTGAAAAGTTCTTTCAATCTAATCATATTATTCCAAATTTTCAAAATGAAACGTCTTTCAGCACCGATTTCACTAATGAGATTTTATCCTGAATTATGAAATTTAAACAAGTCTTTATTAAATAAGGTAAAAAGTTAGTTTACGATGTTTCATAATTACCTAGAGAATAATAACCGAACTATAAAAAAATATTTTTTAAAATAAATTAACTTATACAAGATAAACAAGAGATTTCCAAATGAATCAACTTATATATTTCAATAACTATTCTCAAACAACTTTTATTAATAAATGAATTTAATTAGTTCTGATAATATTACAAGTATCGTACATTATGTATGATACTTGTAATATTATCAGAACTAATTAAATTTTCTCTCATTAAAAATATCTTGAATGAACCTTCATATTACCTATTTGTTTACTTGTTATTTATTAAGAATACACGAAAAAAAATAAGATTGATAAGGGCATATATTATTGAAAATTTTAAAGAAACATCTTAATTAAATGAATTTTGTTCTATTTCATATCAAAAGTTTTCTATTAATTATAAAGTCATGCTACATAAAAGGTAAAGCCATGCGTTTAAATCACAACACACAAAG
The DNA here is from genome assembly GCF_030686945.1 of Centruroides vittatus. NCBI lineage: Eukaryota > Metazoa > Arthropoda > Arachnida > Scorpiones > Buthidae > Centruroides > Centruroides vittatus. Next base: position 1,424,397 of record NW_027122272.1, on the reverse strand, counting down.
AAATTGTGTCTATATAACGTTAACCTTTATAATAGTTATTTAAGTGCAAGAAAATTATTAAAAAATTAACTTTTCGATATTCGATAATAATTTTTCGATTTATTGTATTGAAATAAACACATCTAAAGGAATATAACTTTATATAAATAGCTTTATAATGCATATGAAGAATAATAACGATCGAAAGTGAAGAATACAATAAGGATAAGCCATAAATATTTTTCTTCTAAAAATAAAGTGATAATATTGAAACCAAGTCACTAACTTTTCATAAATAAAAACAATAATGCAAAAGTCATAAATAAAACCCTTCGTTATTAACTGAAAAATTGTTTCATTATTTGAATATATCCTTTACCTGTTTAATAATGTTTTATTAGCCGTGACGATTTTAGGTAAATCCTATCAGAAATGTGAATATTAAAATTTTTATTTAATAATAAGTATACACTTCATTTTGAGGTAGGTGTATCTTTTCAAACACAGGCATCGAATTTCGCTTCAACACGAGTTTCCAGTAAAAGATAATAGTACACCATTTATCATTTTCTAAAGAAAGACAAACCATTTTTCATTATATAACGGAAAAATAATGAATTCTGCAATATTAAAAAACACAATTTTTTTTCAAACTTTTATTCATGATATAACGAGTAAATCGAATGAGTTTAATGTCTTCCCAATGTGTAGAGAGTTTATAAAAATGCAAGAACAATAAAAAGTCAACACAAAATAATTTTATTTAGAGAAAAACAATAATATCAAAAGTGTTTTTTACGGTTATTTCTTAACAGATAACGTTTATAAAATATAAGTGAACATCATTCAAGTTAAATAGATGGTTGTTTATTGTCAAAAACTACTGATTGATGGTTGTTGTCTTGTCTAATTAACTGTTATTAATAGCATCTGGGTATCACTGGATAAAGAAATAGAAAAGGATGTTGTTTCAGTTAAGTTTATAAATGGAGGGTTAAAAAATTTATGTTGACAGCCTTTGAAATATTAGAATTGACAATATATATAATTTACTAAATAAATTTTTTCCAAAATTATCTCGATTGTCTTTATTAAGTGCACAAAGAAAATTTAACTATAAGAAACGTATGAAAGAATATTTATAAATAATAAATAAAGTAAGCATGAAATCAATGCAGTACTTATTTCCACAATTAAAATTTATCATTTGAATAAAACTAAATAAGTTTTCTTCATCGAGTAATAAAACTTTCATTGAATTGGCTTGTTACCTAGAAAACAAAACGAGTTCAAAAGTTTTAATTATGATTTACGAGGAAATCACTTGTAATACAGATTAACTTCTGTACATTCTGAACACTTTTATTACCAATCAAATAAACGAAATATTTATAAGGTAAAAAGTATCAAGTATATTTGATTTATTTTTAAAATATTCTTCAAGTTTTTAAAAGTAACAGCTTATAAGAAATTATTAAATTTGTTAAATGCATATAGCCTACAAGCAAAATTCGAATTCATTTATTTATTTATTTATTAAATTAACAAATATGTGTAATGTATTTTTTTAAATTATTAATCTAAAAGTTTGACATTTTTACTGTTAATAATTTGTTACATGAAGAAAAAACCATTTTTTTAAGTTTGAAAATATTAGAGATAAATGTTATTTCATTGTAAAAAATTTACTAATTAAAAATATTACTTAGTTTTTTAATTAAAAATAATTTTAAATTTTTAAAATTTAATGTTAAAATACATCAAATATTTAAAATTCAATTTACAAAAATCATATAGAGCAAAGTACATAAATAAACTATCTTATATTAAAGTTAAGAAATTTAAAAAAATACTAATGTTATCTATAAATTACGTAATGCAGATATGCAGGTAATCGTTACGATGCGTTACAAAGGGATGGTGGGCATGTTTACAAAAACGTTACATAATGCTACGGTAACAGAATGATGCATTTTTGTTTCTGAAGTGTTGCATTGTGAACTGTATGTTTATGTCACTGCTTTCTACGTTATACATGTAATTAATAAAATAATGTAGCATTCGGTACCTCGTGCTGTGTATTATTCCTTGTAGAATTAACGGAGTTGATCGAGGATATGCGTTACGTGATTTTTGGGGTGGGTATGTGCGATAGTGTTATGGAGAGTGGCATGGGATGGTGTAGTAGATAAAAAATAAAAATGTAACGTCACATAATTTCTAGACGATCCTTCCGATTCCTTATATTTCAAAGATTCAAAACAATTATATAAAATATACTTTGCATATTTATATATACGCAAAAATAAGAATTATCTTATAAATTTCAAAATTAGTTTAATTAGAAAATTAAATAACAGATCTAGTATAGAATTAGAATGCACTTTAAAAAAACAAATATTCCAAACAGCACCAGATTTACTATATTTACAAACAGAACGAGCAAATAATTATTGTGACATCGTCACAATGCCGGGCATCACAATGCAATTTTTAATTTAAAATACATGTTCTTCACCACAAATTAGTACTATAATGTTATGCCCCTGTACATCATACTTTTCCTTTAACAATTGAGCTGTGCCGATAATCTATCTAACACCTTTCAGGGGAAAAATTTGAATTGAAATAACGTGACCTCCGGTTTGCATCGGAAGTTCGTGTATAGTTAATCGAATTATGGTCTAGGATTGTATCTATGTAATTCCGTTCTCGAAATTAAGAAAAGACAGACAGACAGACGGACGAGAGTGGGTATTTATAGGTCAATATGCAGTCCAAAAATCAGAAGGCGCCTTAGATTGTCGAAGAATTTAATCAATAGAACTTTTTATAGTAAAATTTTAATAAAATAAAATTATATAATTTTTTAGATCATTAAAAACATATATTTCTTTTTAAAAAATTAACTGTCATTAATATAATAATTCTGTCAAATATAACTTATTAATTAAATTTAATGGTTTATTTTTATAATTATTTATATATAATAATGGTAAAAATTTAAATAGTAAACATCTGAAATAATTTCAAACGAAACTAGAAATTAATGAGGTAGAGGACAAAAGGAGATTGTCAAGATACACCAACGTCTGACAACAATTAGAGCTTTCACTATTGAGTGGTCTATGAGTAAGTTTACTGCTAATTACTTCAACATGCCAACAACGTGCTAGAAGACACAATTTCCTTTCCGAATCGAAGACTTAGACCTGATTGTTCGACAAACAACTCCTTAATTATTGATGATCTTAACAAATACTTATCACTCTCAAAATAAGATAAGAAAGAATGGAACGTGATTTACATGTTAAATCAGAAAACGAAGATTAATTTTCTCTATACTTATGATGAACAATATTCATTTATTTTAAAATTGTTTTAAATAGTTCGAAGCATAATAGCTTTTCAATAGAATTATAACAATCCCTCTCATTATCATATGTTGTTTTAGTAACTGGAAATTCTATAAAATACAAGAGGCTATTCAAATTTTATCTCAGTTTTAAAGTTCTTCAAATATTAAAAAAGGTATTAAAATTTTGAAGATATTTATAAATAGCAGAACATATTTGAATGTCACTCAAATTAAGAAATTTTCAATTTTTAAGCTAGTTTACACCTAGAATAGAATAACAATTTTAAATCGATGTTTAATCGGAATAAAAAAGACATTTTAAATATTTTTCTATAAAATCTCTATTTATATAATTATCGTATAACGTTATTCAGCTCAGCAGCGTACTAAGGAGAAGCCCAGGAGGCCCAGGATCTAATCTTTATAAATAAATTGATAGAATGTATTATAAAATAAGTACAGAAAAACAATTTGAATGTAACGAACATACTTATATACATGTACTGTACAAATGACTTAATGAAAGCTATTTGTGTATTTATATTATAGTAAATATGTATTTGCAGCCATTGAAATTTGTTATTTATAAGGTAGTATAATTATTCAAAAGTGAAGATGAATGGAATGTGTAGTCTAGGTAACCATTCTACGTCATCAGTAATATTATGTATATAAATATACAAACTGAATTATTAATCAGTGGTTCGTATTATACGCTCATACGTCATCAATGTTCGAAATGAATGACTATTGTTAGTATTTTTGAATTAAATTGTATAGCATAATTAATTAATTAAATTTCCAAAAATGAAACCGATCTCAGAAAAATCTATGTTAAATCTGTATTTTATTATAATAAAATACAATTTAAATGATACAATAAGAATTTGAAAGGGTTGAATTAACTATGCAATTTTATTTATCTATTTATTTATGTTTTTGATCAAATTTTGTTAGAGAATTTGATGGAAAACACCATTTTCCTGTGTAATCTGCAATCCAGTTATCATTAAAACATTTTTAAAAAATGAATTATAAAACTTGTTGCTAGATGTAAATTTTCTGTTTGAACTTACCACGATTTAATGAAGTTTGCAATTTTCAAGAAAAAAATGTTTAAAAATGTACGTAAAATATTCCTTTTCATTTATCATTCGAGAAACATAAACACTCGATTATAAAATGTAAATATGATTAGCTTGAAAATGTTTAAAGAAATATAAAAAAGAAGAAAATATATAAATGTAAAATAAAGTTAATCAAGAAAAGAAGAAGTTTCCTTCATTAAACTTAATTTGCGTCCATGCATAGAAACAGTTATCTCTTTGATAAATGCATCTTTTAAATTGTGATTTTGATATTATAAATTATAATGACCTGTTTTATATAATGAACACAGAATATTTCTTAATAAAGTTACTTTTTGCCGTCATATATTTTTTCGTTTTTAATTGCTTTTTCTAATGAAAGATGCCGTTTCTTTTACATGCCCTTTATATAGCGAGTTTTTCAATTTAATAATTTTACATTTTAATAAATTATTATTATTTTATTTTATATATATATTAACATTTATTAACAAATTTCTAAACTGCTCATCTAATTAAAAACAATTCATTTCTCCTAATGTTTCTATTCATTTCACCATTGGTTTTTAAAATAATCGATTTATTTTCTAAATAAACATGTTATTACTTTAACGGCTGTTATAAAATATAATGTAGTGAAAGTATGGTGACGTAGGAAATATAAGGAAAATGTGATCCTCCTGGTTTTTTTTTTGCGTTTATCGACGTTTTGATGACATTCAAGGAGTCCAAAAATGTGAAAAATCCTTACAAAAATTCTGTCTGTGTCTATTTTGCATTATATCTTAAGACTGAATAAACCAAAAATTTTGAAACTTCGCAGGTATATTTATATATATGGGACGTTGATTCTATTAAATTTTGGTAGTAAAAGGTCAAGGTGTGAGGAGCAGAAATGGTTATGAGTCATACCTCGAGTGGGTCAGATCTTAATAAAAGTTTTACTCGTTATTCGCATTTACAGTTTCTTTAAAAACGTACTCTTATCCCAAAATAAGCCTTTTGCCATTTTATAATAATTAATAATATAAAAATGAATTTTTAATAAAATCTCATAACAGATGGCGCTACACATAACTTTAACTTTGTATATTATGAGTGCAGGGAATGTCGTACAAGAGCACCATGCCAGTTTTTTTACCCTTATAAAATGAGGCTTTAAAATATATTTTAATCTATTTAAATAGTGAACTGCGAAAAATGAATTAATTGACATTGAAGGATATTTAAATATTAAGTAAGCCTTTCGGGGAAAGGGATAAAAGGAAATCTCTGTAATGTTTCTTTTTATAATAGAAGAAAATCCAAACAAACATTTTTTAACTATTTAAAATGTATTTAAAATATATAAAAATGTTATAAAATTGCGTTGGAAAATTTTCAATTTATATTTTAATAATAAATTTTAATCTTTTAATTTATTTGTATTTTCTTTTTTTCTGGCTTTATCATCAAATTTATAAATATTAATGTCCTTATTGCACCAAATTATTAAACTATATTATAATAAAAAAAAAACAAGCAGATACAATGAACAGAGAAAGGAAGTAAATGAACACAGTCTTACATAAATTTGTTTGTAACCTTGTCTACTTGGACCTTATTAATAGGACTTATTACACTGGTGTAGTTTCCGATTAGCAAATAGAAAAGTCTTAGTCAAAAGTCAAAACAAAATATCTTTATTTTCACCTGACAAAAGCAGAAATTGATAACAGTAAGGACATAGAGGTAAAAGAATTAATACTCTTACATAATTTGGATGGAAGAATCAACACAGTCCTTAAGATTGATTATGTAAAGTAAAGAAGTAAAAAATAAAGCAAGTTATATAATAATTGAATGTCTCCTAATATTAATTTAGATAACATTTTTCCCGTAAAATTTTAGGTAAAATAATTAGTTAATAACCGCAGAAGCAGTGTTTACGTGGACTTCTTATAGTGATATTAACGGTATTCTTATAAGTTTGCTTACTAGTCATATGAATAAACTAAGAAAATATTTTCAGAACTTTTTAGTCAGTTATTCAGAGTCAAGAGTCCATGAACTGTTGTACAGCACATGTAATTAAAGGGAAAGAGATTTAAAGTACATCATTGTAAACAAAATAGAGGAGGAAGTCAAAAGTAGCTGAAAAACTGTGCATGTAATTAATGGACGGTCCCTTATTAATACATTCGATTTTTTGCTCTTCTTTTATGATCTAAATCCACATTTATATTCAATTTTTTCTCAAGTTTCCTCAGATTCTCATTAGTAAACGAACAAAAGAGCTAAAAAACGTTGATTACTATAAATTTGGATTAAATCTGTACATATATAAATTAGTGTGCTCTAAAAACTAGGATAAGTTTTTACTTACTTACGTGATAAAATTTTTTCTACATTCTTAACTTTTTATATATGAATGCGTTAATCTCCTATACTTAAAAAAATAAATTCATGGATATTGATCGAATAATTGGTTAATTATATTATTGTGAAGTTTCTAAATTTTGGCAGCAGACTTCATTTTAAGTATACGAATATTTTTTCATTCATTTCAACAGTACATGAATGTTAAAAAGTTTATGTGATTTTATATAAGCAGCGTGATAATGAATTTATCATCACTTATCATTTACCGTCAATGATGATTATTTTTGAATAATAAATTTACATGATATTCAAGTCATAAAACACTGTTTAATTGCTTTAAGAAATTTCTAATATATAGAAATGTTAAATTTTCTGACAATCATATCTTCTATCCTTATAAAACTTAATTATAATAATTAAAATTACACTTAATGTTAATTATTAAAATGTCTTCATTATTTAACACTGAAATTTTGTGTCGCTGTATTTTTTTTGTGTAATTTATTTTTATAAAAATACAAAATAAATAAAATTATTGTTTAGGAAATTTATTTTGATATATCAATTATAAGAAAATAAGTAATCAATTTTAATTTTAAAATATTTAATGCAGTGTTTTATTTTGTAATTGTTATACTGAAGGTGCTCGAAATTAATGGCAGAAACACTGAATAATTGGATTTATTAATACATTAGTTCTATTGAAGTTTACAATGAATAATTACTGCAGGAGCTGTAACGCATCGTGGCTTCCTGTATTTAGGAATTCATTTATTGCATAATAATTCTTATCAACAGACTGAGAAATAAAACCGTTTCAGTGCTTTACTACGAAACTTGACGTAGACTACTACTTTCAAATTAAATCATATTTTTTATATGAAATATCTTAATTTTCTTCCGTTGTAGATATATATAATTTTTATTTATACTCGCAACGAAATACAAATTAAATATAGTAAAATAAAAACCTTATTGCTCAATTTATCTGTGCATATGTTATTTTATCTAACATCGATATCAATTATATAATTCCTATATTGTAAGTCTTTAAAAATATTTTAAGAATTAAATTTATAAATTACACATAACAAATGATTATTTATTATAATAATTAATTAAATTATATCTAAAAATAATTTTATTTAGCGTTACATTTAAACAAGGAACTAAAAAGTTTACATATCTGTTTATAGGTTATAATTATGTGTAAGGACTGACTGAACACTTGAAATCCATTTCTTTCAGTTTCAAAACAATGTCAAAAAGTATTTTTTTTCTTATTTTTCATTTTTTTACTCTTATTTTTACAGGAATTGCGCGTAAACAACACATAACAAGCATGGCTTTCAACTACTACAATATATTAATACGAGACGATACCTTTTAGTTTATACAGTAATTACACGTGTTCACCATCTCACCCTTATTTACCTTTTATCTAAATCAATTCAAAATTCTCATTAAATTATGGAATTATTCAGTTATTCTGTCCAATATCGCATGATGTGAATTTCCTCCCTGTTTATATAATCGCTCGAAAGAAATTGTTTTACCGTTATCAAAGATATTTAAATTTACTCAGGACCTTTGTGATATAATAATGATTTATTATATTTTCTTATGTGAGACAATTAAATTAATTAAATGTAAATAATTGTATAACAAATCAGCATATATTTATTTGAAGTAAACATAACTATTATTCTCATTTTTAATAAAAATTTAATCGAAAATCTGTAGTGGTATTTTGAAAGTTATTTGTAAACATTTATAATTAGTAAATGTAATTAAAAGTAACTTATATAAATATAAAATTAAACTCATTTAGAAAACTTACTTCATTTTATACTTTACTAAGCTGAAATCATAATTACAGATTTTTAAATTATTTGATTAGTAATTTGTTTTAATTCACAATTTATTTTTATATATAATAAATGTATAAGTTTATCGAAAGTTTATGGCATAACCCGAATTTTTTAAACTATTTTTAAAAATTGCACGACTTTAAAACATACCACTAGTTTATAATTGGAAAATTTATTGATTATCATCACTTCTAGAAAACATTTAATTGAATTTCTTTTAAATTGGCTACGCTTCCTCACTTTTCAATTTTGGGAAAAAAATGAAAAGAATATTTTAATTTTTGTTTAATATTTTATGATAAAAAAGCCAGAACTAAGACATGATTCATAGTTTATTATTTTAAATTATAATTCGATAAACTTTTGATTGACAATAGAATATATTGAATAGTACAGTACATACAATAGACATTGAATAATATTGATTTCAGAGGAATATTCTAAGAGATATTATTAAATAACATTGTAAATGATTTTGCTCTAAGTGATCTATATCTCGAATTGTATGATCATGTATAACAATGTTTGAATAAATCAATAGGCTTATATTACTTAAATTACTTATATACATATTTTGTTATAAATAGTTTAAATTTAAATTAAATTAAAGATATAATATACTTTTAAACGAAACTTTTATCACAATTATATAACATATCTCTATATATATTATATATTTTTTATAGTTATTACAGTTGTTGTTTTTTTAAATACTTTTTAATATGTTAACCGCAATCTAAAATATATTATATGCCATTTTTATTATTGATGCATTAGTAATAGGAGTAAATATTTATAAAAATTAGGGTATCGAGTTTCTAACTAAATTTACTAATTTTTTTCTAATTTTATTGCATTTAGAAGTATCAAATTCGATGTTAAAATAGAACTTAAATTATAGTTAAAATAGCCTATAATATAATTTTAAAGGTAAACGATTTAATAAAAGAAACAATAATAAGAAATATTATAATGGTTTTTCTTTTCAAAGCGATATTTGAATTAAATAAAAATATTAATATCTCGAAAAGAATAAAATAGAATTTATTTAAATGGAGTACAGCCAAAACTTCTTTTATAAATGTAAAATAAATGAGACAAACATATCGTTTACAACAAATCTACCGCCTTCAGACATACAGCTTCACTATACACAACTACTCCGATTATTAATGAGAGTAAAATCTTTTCGAAGCCATAAATAAAACGCAGGGCAGAAATTGAATAAAAATATACTTTTTTCCCATTATTTTTTCTGTTTTTTTTAGGAATATTAAATACGTTATTTGAAAGTAAATTCATATCAATTCCTAAACGTTTGGCGTTTAAAATGATCAATAATAATTGAACAAAAAAAATTGAAAATTGTCTTGTTTATTAGAATTACAACAGATTTCTATACATGTATTATTCTGTGGCATTTAAAATTATTCTTGTTTAAAGTAATGCAGAATTCGATCTTGTGATTAAATTATCAGGTTTCAAACTAAATATATTCATATCTATAGACTAATTGATTTTTGAATGTCGAATCAAATAATGCACTGATATACAGAGAATATACAGAGTATTTTATGTGTTGATGACTAAAAAAAGTAAAATAAAAAGAAAGAATTAAAGAAAAATGTAACATTAAAGCTATTTATTAACCAATCTGTAACATTTAATTCACGCAGCAAATTATTTAGCGTTATAATATTTTTAAATCAATAAAACAAAATAATAATAATAGTAATTTCAAATAAATCAAAACCAAGAGAAGAATCCGAATAATATTAAATTCATTTCTATAAATTAAAAGTTAACTCTAACTTAATACAATTTAAAATCCATTGAATAAAGCAAAAACACTATAAGTATTTAATACGTAATTTATGTTGGATTAAAATTTTATAATTAGAGATAACAGAAAAAATCCTTCAATGATATTAGGAAGATATTATACATATTTTGGGCTTCATTAATCATTAATAAATCTAATTGAAGTTGTTTTGTTTAACAAGTTATAAATGATGTAAGTAGTTGTATTGATTTATTGTATTTTATTATTGTTAAAGCAATATTCATTATATATGTAAGGAGAAGAAATTTATAACATTTTAAAACAGATTTTAACAAATAAATTGTTTTTACGACAGATGAAAAATACAAAGATAACTCACCAACTTTTAAAATTGGAGTTGGCTAATAGAATAAAGCGTGAGCTCGTTAGATCACCGCATCTACCAGTAATTACATAGAACCTGAAAGTTACCACAAGGGATCAATAGGCATGCAGACTGGTGTTCTTTAATGCAATGACTACAGAACTTGGCAATAAAGCTTTCTCATTTGAACACAACATACAACACGATTTGCATCTGTACATGTGAAAAATCACTTTTTGATATGGCTTTACAGTTAAACCGATAAAAATTTAAGGACTCGTGCGGTTTTATAAAATATCTTTTTAGCATAATGCTCTATTAAAAAGACTATTTCGGAAGTTTTACGAAAATTGTTCGGTAAATAAAACGTCTGGACACTAAAGGAACATTTTTTTTCTTCATTTTTATTATGGAAGTTTAGGTTAAATTATAGATAATATCTTTGTTCGAAATTTTAACATTACTTGCTAATTACTTAAATAACATGAAGTTTAATTAGTAATAGAAGAGGTCAGAATATCTTATAAGAAATATAGTAATATGAATTAAAGTTTGTGTGCCAAAACGTTTATGCGCTCTTAAAATGAAATATAACGAATTCAGCTTTTAGGGCTTACATTTATATGGTTTATAAACGCTGTAATATATTATATATATGGAGTGCACGTATTTAAATTAATGTAATTTCTTTGAAAATATATTCTTATATTAAGTAGAAGATTTTAAAATTATGAAAAGAATATTTATGTATATCTATAATTTGCTTTAAATTTGAAACAATATAGAAAAACTAATGTGTAATTAATCTCATTTAGAACAAAATAAAATAAATTATAAAAATGAATAATTCATTATTATTGTAAAGATTTGTTTAAAATATTCTTTATATCTGATATTACGAATTAATCAAAAAATCTGACATTTTTATTCAAAATTAAGAATATCTTATTTAACGTTATGTTCCGGAAGCTAACTTATTGCATCACATCCGTTTCACATTTGCAGTAATCACTTTGAAGATAGAAAAGGAAACGAAAGGAATTAGAGGGAAATACACAAATAAAATCATCTAATAATACGAATTTTAGGTAAATTTGATAAGTTACATTTTATTGTTAGTTTTATATCACGTACTTCGATATTAATTAAAATTTAACTTAATACCAACTTTGAAAGTTGTATATATGTCTATATAGAGAAATAATTTCCAATAGTAATGTATATAAAAACTATTATTAATAAATACGATAAGTTACCTATTAAAATTCTTTCATCTGAGTTATTTTTAAAAGATTAATTTTGAGAAAGTTTTTTTTAATGCATATTATAGGGCTGGGTTTAGATTTGTTATGGCCCCAAGCTATGACATATAACAACCCTTCCTCTCTATCAATAATGGTATCAATATATGTAAAAAGGCGAGGGCCTAATCTGCAGCTAGTTTAGCTTTTATGCAAGTTGATATCCTATGCTATCAATATCAATTTAGCAATAGAAATTGGCAATAAAAAGGCGAAAATCTAAAGACTTCGTGGGTAATATTTAAACTTTTTACTAATATTCGATTGCTTATGTATAGGAATAATCATTAACAACGCTGTTTTTAATAGCAATTTGCAATTTTAAACATAAAATTTATTTTTAATTTGTATCTTTATATGTAATCATTATCAAAAATGTGCCAGAAATATTATATCATATAATATTATAGAATGTCCTATACATGGAAATTGTAAAAGAGAATATTCAAGATTAAATTGAATAGTAATGCTTTAATTCTGAAGTAACTAATGGAAAACTTAGAATTAATTAAATTTGAGAATAATCTACAGGTAACGATCATTATAAATAATAAGGAAGAAGAAAATTTAGAAGATAAAGCCATTATTTTACTTTTAAAAACCACTATGAATTTAAATATATATATGAGTCAACTATATTGATAAATATTATTACTAAAATAAGTAGCAAGGTTTAATCAATATTGTTAAAATTGTTATTTTTTATACGGTCAGCGATCAATTTATTAAAAGGGATTGTTATTTTTACATTTATTACGTTTTTTTGTCTGCGAATAGTTTGATCAATAATCAATAGAATAAAAAAATTGGATAATTAAATAAGGTTAAACGAATTTGTTAGCAATTTAATAATTTAAATTATATTCATAAGAAATAACTAAAATTTTGTGGATTCGGCCGTAAATTTTTACTACTTCAGGAGTTATTCCTTAAAGAAATGTATATCAATGATATATGGAATGTTGATAATTATAATAATTATTCCTTACATTGGCTTCAACTTCCATGTTTTTTTTATTATTACAGTCACGCAATATATCAATGTAAAAGTGATCAAATAAATTTGAATACGGATAATTTTAATATATGTAATAAGCTATTGGATGGCAAGCTTTGAATGAAAATTAGTCATATATCACCTTATCATATTTTGAGATTAATGATATTGTATTAAATTTCCAGAAAATCAGAAACTAGATGACCGTTTTGAATAAGCATTAGCCTGATGATCTTGTATATTTCATAAACTCGAGAATTAGTTTTTATGCAAAAAGGATTACGTTCTCCACATTATAAGATTAAATTTTACTTAATTAATAATTTAATAAATCATTACAAACGTGAAAAAAAACGATTAATGAAATGATGTTTTACCTACAAGTCATATGCATCCTTATGAATAATGAATTAAAACTTTATATTTTCTTGATACTTACAATGTGTAGTAGAAACTAATTTTATATATTTAATTATTGTTAAATATATATAGAATTCGAAATTTTATAGAGATACAATAAAGTAATTAGTCAAGTTATTTATTTATTTATAATGTATTTAACTTTTGTTTGTATATTATTAAAATCATTATTGTAACTTAAATACAGGATATAATAATTGCTAGGAAAGCACAGGAATGCTGTACCATAGTTCATGATGATCCTAGAAAACCTTTATCCTTTATGCCTGAAATTATAAGCTTATAAGAAAGATTTAAGAATTGCCAATATTTTAATTCTCATATGCATTTATATATTTTATATTTTACAATACAAACTTTTTATTTAAAAAACTATCAAATAGCACTAAATACTTTCGATATTACAAAATTCGATAAATTGTTGTTTGTTTAAATTGTTACTCGCAGCTTTAAAAGAAAATGAATTCATAATTTAAAAATGTATTAAATAAGAAAAAAAATAAATAAACATTTTAATTCTTTTCCCAGAAGCGTATTTTGTCTATAATTTAAAATAACGCAATTGTCGTGTTTGCATTATTAAATTAAACAAATAGAAAATGGTATAAAAGTTAGTTTGCGGTTGTTTGGTGTAAAGGAGAAGAATAACAAATGAGAAAGTCTGCCAAGTTAAGCTAACTCGATCAGGAAAAAGATTAAAAGGAAGATTGCGGTGTGGAGAACATTTGCCTTTTCTGAATATTTGTAGAATATATTTTGTTCGAATTATATTATTTTAAATAAATTTGAAAATATTGTAAAACCTCTTTGAAATGCTTAAAAAATTAGAGAAAATTTTATATTTAGACAGGTTTTTTAACCTTTCTTGTATGGTTCTTTTTATTATTACTACTTTTTAAAATTTAATTTTAATAAAAATGTTAAATGTTTAAATACAAAAATTTTGATATTTTCGTAATATATAAAATCATAATTATTGATTATATAACATGCATAAAGTAGAAGAATGCTCATCTTTACTATTCATATCTACAGATTTTATGCTTTAAAATACATTACACGTTATATATTATTGAATTTTATTGATAATTCAACTAAATATTATTTGAGATAAATTCTGTAATACAAATTAGGCCTATTGTAAGATTTAAATAATAAAATTAAGCAGGGTTATTTATATTTTTCAAGATCGTTTACGGAGATATCATATTTAGTATATTTTTTTTTTTTTACTTTGTGCTGCATTTTATTTACTGTATAACAAATTAGAAATTTTAATTCTCCGTTGATTATTAATTATAAATGAGATGTCATACAAAATATTTTTTAAATTATCACACTTTTTAATGCCTTGTTTAATTCAAAAATTAAGAGTAAAATGATAGTGTACTAAGCAGATTTTTGTTCTTTATATCATATAGTATGGACGTAATACATCGTATGAACATTATTCTGTATTTAACTTAGAATATTAAAATAATACAAATGGAAACGTATATGAAAGTTACATAAAGTAAAAACAAATAGAATTTTTACTTTTAATGCTAAAGAATTTCTAAAAATAAGTTTAATCAATAACAATATCGATGCATACAATAAGCAATAACGAAGATATAAATATATTTTTACGAGAAAAATAGTTTTTATAATGTTATAATACTTTAGATAAGTTTACTATTGCAAATTGTTTGTGTTTTTGAGCAATATATAATAACAAAATCGTCAGTTTTAAGTTATTTCTCGATAATCTTTTACACGAATCTTAAAAAAAAAAATGATCAACAATTCTGGACGTAAATTATTTTTCAGTGTAACAAATTTTATGACTTAATACATTTATATAATTACATAGTTAAATATTTTAAATTCTTATAAGCTAAAAATCAATGTATGGTAATTTAAGTACATAAATCATTCAAGCTTTATTTCTAGCAGTAATAGTAAATATTTACTAGTGTTTAATTCAAATCTTAAGCTATAGAATCTATTAAAGATTCCATCCTTTTTCTGCAATTCATTCATTAAGAAGCCTTTTAAACTTAATACTTAAAAAACTTAATATTTATTATCAATATAAGAACTTCGTCGCTGTTTTAATATTTAAACTGTGACCTGTAAAAAAATTTCCGTTAATAAAAGTAATATTAAAACAATTTAAAATTGGAATGGATAGTAATTATTAAAGTTATAAAGACCCTCCACAGAAAAATGGACGAATCCGATAATGTCCCATTTCGACAACGTATTGCTTCGACCATTATTGACCTTTCTTCAAAATGTCAGTTCAATTAGACTTTTTCTGGAAAGTCATATAATATTTTAACTCACATAAATTTAAGACTGATAAAGTATGAGTTATCTAAAGCTTTCCATCATTAAAGGGAAATGAATGCTTAAAATCGAGGTTTTTAAAAATTGAAAAATGCTCTACCTTCAAATTCTTATCATTAACTTTCTTTAAAATTTGATACAATCGAAAATTTTCACAAAAAGTAGTATTTTCAACTGACAGATTCAGTTAATTTATGACTCAACTAAATCAATACAAATCCCACAAATATTCTGTTTATTTGTGAAATTTCCCACAAATATTTTATTTATTCTACAACTAGAAATATTGAAAAAGTGATAAAATAGATGTTATAAAAAGATTTAGTGATATTACTTCTAATGCGTATAAAATGAAGAGCGAGCTAAAAATTTATATTTAAATAAAAGCATAAATCGTTAATTTAAATAACATTAAAATCAATAACGTTATGTTTATATTTAGCAGAATATTTTTAAGTGTGACGTAATTTACATTACCGTTTTTTAAAAAAACAGCTCTGAATCTAAATCTAATTAATAATAATGGCATTTTAATAATATTCAGTTACAAATATACACAATGATATTTACATACTTCATAGGAATATTAGGCATAAGATAAAATTCAAAATATGCTGTCATTCTTATGAATATTAATTCCACAAAGCATTTGATTAGAGATTTAAAATAATTTGACAAAATTATCGAATCGCCGATTGTTAGATTATGAAAGGAAGTAACATCAATTGACGTTTGCTATTAGTTATTACACAACTAGGAATCAAGAATTAATTAGTCTATTAAATGGGAAACTTTTATGGCTTCTATTAAAGAGTTAGTAAATTAGAAGAGGCAGGAATCTCTTTAATTGATAAATGTTTTGGCAGTAATAAAGGAGCCTTTGGGAAATCTCCAGTTTGTTTAGCAAGACTTGTAATACAAATAAGTGAACAGCAATAAGTTTAAATACATATTTTACAAAATTGAATATACATAAATTGAGATAATTCAAGTTTTGATTTTGAACGAATTACATCTTCAAATATAAAAATGTACTGTACATTACACGAAAATATAGATCTAATGATAGAAAATGAGATTATATCTGTAGTGTAATATACTGTATGTTATGTATCTATAAGATACTTCATAAATTGTTTCTCTACGATAATCATTCCATCAATCTAAGAATTTATCTTTTACCAACTTTAATATTATTATAAGTAATTCGAATCTATATTTTCAGATTCTTTGGGTAAGTTTGATTGCATGTTAAATCAATGGCTGTGATCAAAGGTGCTGTAGTTAAATAAAAATTGCTATAAAAGTTTTAATTATAAAAAATGAAGTTAAACTTTAGTTCTATTTACTGTAAAAGTTTATACATTTAAATACAGAATAATTTAAATTGTTTAAATGTTCTCAAAATTTCCAATGATGTGTTTTATCTAATTATTAATTAATTGACAATGAATTATAATTAATTTTGATCTTTATTTTCATAGAAAGCCTTTATTACTTATTATCTTTAGTTAAAGAAACGTTGGAAAAATATTAAATATTCAATGGATGTTATAAACTAAATATTTTATAAATCTATTTAAATATTTTATGAATAAATTGAAATTCCGAGATAATAAATGTTATTAATAATTTCATATTTAAGTTGATTTCTGTAGGCTAATTGAACATATGAACAATTAATTAAAATAAAAATCATTTCAAATATATGTATTAATGTAATTATAAAGCAATTATTTTACTTAAGAATGTCATCTAATTAATTTTAGTTTTCTTAAATGAAATAGTTTTGCAAAGTTAAAATTTTAATATTTTTTTCTTCTTCGTGTGTCTGGTTTATTCGCGCAGAAAATGACTTTTATCGAAGTAATCTTTCATATTCTAGACAAAGCATCATTCAAATTATTTCTCGCTTTGAAATTCCAACATAATAGCAATTTAGTACGGATATAAGAGATATTCTCTAGAGAATCCATTTCATTTGGCAATGGGACAAGAAAGGAAGATAACGAACAAGAGATTATCATTGATCAGACTACTAATTTTTGTTTTTTGAGGACGAGAAGAAGAATAAAGAAAGCCTTTCGAATTAATCGTGTTATTTGACAATAGATTTTCAAAGAATTGTTACAGATAGAAAATGTGCTTACCGCTAGAAACGACAATGTTTATCTCCATGACTGCATGATTACGTTGATATACGTAAGGGACATAACGGACTTTTAACCAATCAGATAATCCCTCTTTAGCATGGTCGCTCGGTAGTCGACACTATTCATTTCTGCTTTCGGTGCCGTTCGATGCTTACGTACATGCGCAGTCGTTTCAATGTCCCAGATACGTTGTTTTTCAATCAGACATTTTAGCAGACTGTCGCTAGTGACCATTGGGACGGAGAAGCCGATCCAAAGGGGCAAAGTCGACGTCTCTCTGTTCTAAAGTCGTCTACTCCGATATCAAGTAAGTCTTGCCTGCGGGTGTCACTGTGCTTTGCGGATGTAGTGGTTGCTGTATTTGACTAGTGATGTTTGCGTTGACGTTAAGCTACACTATATATCGGTTACTTCAACTCGATTGGAAAACACGAATGCAGAGGTAGTTTTAATTTCGATCGATCTAAAGCAAAACAAAATATTTTACTATCCATTCTATAGATAATAAGGTCAAGGCTGATAACTTACTTCCCATACTAATGATCAAAATTAGCAAAATCGATCAAATTTTTATGTAATATAGAAAACTGTGTTACTCGTTTCCCGCTAATTTTCTTAGGAACGGTGTATTAGCATACAACGTGTTAACCTTGTTTTTATCAATAATTAATATCTGTTTTTCCTCTTAAAGTATTAATAACTTTGACATAATCGTAATGATTGTAATGAATTAATTGATGTAAATACGAGTTTTCTATAGCGTAGCATTATGAGATTGATTGATATCCAATTAGTGTTCGTATTAATCTTAAAAGCATTCTTAAGAACTTTAAGAAACTATTGACCTGAACCAATTCAAGCGTAGAATATAAATTTAAACTAGAATGTCACAGCTTTCTAAAGGCTATAGATGACATTTCGGATGTTTAAATAGTAGTTTTCCAATTAAATAAATTATGTCTAAACTTCAAACTCTTCTAAAACTCTTAAGTATACGTGAAAAGAATCTCGAGAGTTCATATTTTAAAATACTTTTAATAGTTTTTACATAATATTATACTTTAAGTTAAATCCAAAAATTGAGTTTTTGTAAAAGGTTGTTGAGAATATTTAATAAATGTCAATCAGTATCCTATTTTTGTCATTTGAAATAATTCGTCGATAAAGAAACTAACAAAATGATTTCATTCTACATTTATCAAATGTTAATAACACTTTGTCTATGTGATAAGAATGAGAATAGATATTTTACGCTATCGTCAAATCCATTCATAAATTTTTATGAAGCATTCCCGGAAATACCTAAAAATAAAACTTTAACATTGTTTCCTTTAATTAATACCCGAATGAGAAAAGTTATAAAGCATTGTTTAAACATCGTTCTCAGCCTACTAATGTAAAATTAATTTGTATACATTTAATTATTATAATTTTCTTAGAAACAATCTTATTTTTAATCTTTATATTTATTTAAGCTGACAAAATGATGTGAACGGTAAGTACTTAATTCAAAAAAGAGTAAATTCCTAATATAGGTCAATTGTTTCCTTTGTTTTTTTTTGAATTTCAAGAGATACATTAACAATAATCTTTGTAAAGTAAACCTTAAAATCAAAGACTTCCTGACTTTTTGACATTTTATAAAGCGTAGAAAAGTCAGATTTCCTGACAACATATTTTATAAATTGTGATTTTTATTTTTTATAAAATTAAATTATTTCATTGCTATTAACATATACTGAAGGATTTTTAAAGAGATGATCTCATTATATGATTGGCTATGAGCCAATGTTTGCTTTATGTGATTAATTGATCGCCTTAAGCAACAACTGTATTCTGATGATAAAAGCACCAAATACAATAACTGTAATAAAGGTTGCACACGCGTTGTAAAGAAATTAAAGTAATCTTTCTCTTCCGTAATTACAACTTTTTAAAACACTTTTGTAACACTTTAAAAAATGAAAAGCGAAATACATATAAATTCAATTATACTAAATGCCCAGAACTTTTGACAACGTCTACAATTTAAAAGATGTATAAGCGTTCATTTTGCCAAAGGTTCCTTAATAAAATAAAATTATCAATTGCATTTCTGCATATTAAATTCATTTTTTAAGATTCAGCTTTTTCTCTTCGTAGTTTTCGAAAAATTCATTGGTTAAAATGAAATTACAGCAAAATCGATGCAAAAATTCTTAGTATTTCATAATAAAAATGTATTTATCATTATTTAAAATGTATTCCTATATAATAAATGACATTTTTAAAAATAATTTATTAATTTTAACGAATCATGTAATAATTTATTAGGAAGAAAATTATAATTTATACAGAACGTTAGGCTGTATTATTCTTTAATTGTATGTAAATAATGAATATGAAAATTGTAGAAAAGCGTAAAAGTATTTTCGTCGTTCATAAGTTGCATTGAAACGTTTTAAGATTTATATCTTAAAGCTTTCAAGAAAAAGAGACAGAAGTATTTTTTGTTCAATAAACACGCATTTTCGGTATTATTGGTAATATTGGAGCAAGAGAAGAGGAACTGACCAATAAGCCATTCTACAAATATTATCGATAACCTGCGAAAAACTGTTGGATAGGAAGAAATAACATTTGAATGAAGACAAAAGTCGGCACTAAGTTAAGAATTGATGGAAACAAAGTTTATAGCCCAATCAAAAAGAAAAGTAATGTTTAGTTTTATGACCAACGTAGAGACTGATTGTAACTTACCTATTTAGTTGTTACACCGCATGATAATTCGATTAGAGAAGGAAGACATTGGTATATCTTTATTACAAATTATAGAAAATGTCTCTATATCAAGTGTTTCCGGCACGTATGTGATCCATTAGCTCGGGTCACGTTATTTCTGTCTATTCAGAACTGTCCCTTAGGATTTCGGTTTCTCTAGCAGTAATCCTGTCGTCCTTAGGCTTCTCAGGCGTGACCGGAATCTTAATCTCAGGAGAGGTGAGTTAGCACTGCACTTTTACCAAGAAGTCTTTCCTGTTATACTTAAGCTTCTAAGATGTAACGACTTTATAATTTTATGGTTGATTTAGAACGAATAAGCTTTAATAAAGTTTAAAGTTATGCATTAATCGTATTAAATCTCAGAATTAAATTAATTTTATATCAATATCTAATCATTTTTAAATGATATTTTTATTTCCACGAAAGTATTATTCATCAAATGCATTTAAACGTATAATTTGCCAATATTTGCATCAAGATATATATTATAAAATTTTTAATTATCGAATAAAACAGTTTTTTGAACATATTAAATTACTTTATTGTGATATGAAGCGTTTATATATTTATACAATTTTAAATACATAACCAACTAAAAATAATATGAAATATGCCGATAACAATTTATATTTTGAGTTAAATTCCACTACTAATTGGAAGAAACCACAATAGGAATATCATAGAATCATTGGGAAATACCTATCTTTATTTTGTGACATTTATTTTATGGAGTATGAAGTTCCCTAGACACTAAAAAAGACACTATATACAGTCATAAATGTTCAGTACCACGACTTACAAATAGATTTTATAATTTATTATTCGATGTTTTCTTCAAATGTCGGAGGACCGTTTCATTCTATTTTTAATTCACAAAAATATTTCTTAGTTTCATAAAATTAATAAAATAAAATAATAGTGAATTATATTTGTATTTGAAAATTATTTTGAAAAATTATCATATTTTAATTTTTTCTTTTTTATTATTATTCTTCGAAGAAGAACGTTAAAGTCAGAAACAAGTGAAGTTTATCATAAAACGAACTTCCTCTATATATAATTAATTAGAAAAAATAATTACGTTATTAGTATATTTTTAATTATAATAAAGAACTAGACATTTAATAAAATATTAATTAAAATAGGTATTATTTCATTGAGGTACACTTAAATTATTCATCATCTGCTTAAGCGATCGACCGTTTTGGCTCAAATTGCTGAATGAGCAATTCGTTTCTTGCATGAATGAATTATGAACTATTAGTTCAAAACTAAAAATATCAATTAGCAATTCGATTATTTTTAATATACAATAATATAAAAATTAAATGAAGCCATTTTGGGAGGATTTTATATGTATTTTTTTAATACTATTTTAATAGTTAACTCCATTCTAGTAATTATGATTTAAATAGCGTTTTTGTGTGTTTAATAATACTATTTAACTTTTTTATAATTAATTTTGACCTTTTTAGTGTAGTATTGATGCTAATTCAGCGTTGCAAAATACGCTATGTAGTCATAAAAAGACGATGGTGTTATCAATGCGATGACATGAAATTATTGATGAACTTACATAAAGGTTAGAAATTCTCCAATAAGAAATAGCATATATAATTTATAATTGGAGCAATCGTTACGTGAATATATATAACGCAATATTTTCCATCTAAATTATTAAAATTAGTTATTATATTAATATTATAGCGTATACTTAGTATTATATTATAATACTAAGTATTGTATTCCGCACCTAAAAGCCTTCAGCGATCCAACTCCGAAATTTCGTGTCGCTTCGCTCTGTCTCACGTTGCAATTTATTTTTAAGCAATATTAATTATATATACATTGTAATTAATTAATTAAAAATGTAATAATGAATAACTGTTTATAAAACAAAGTAAAAATGGTATATTACTTAAAATAATGCTGAGCAAATTCATTTAAAAAAATTAAAACAGGCAAGTGGCGCTTAATCTAATTGCCAAACGGACGTCGTGATAGTTTGATGTGTCAGTGGGAGTACTTTAACGTCTCGTACAGCTTAAAATGTTTGACTTTCTTGAGATTTCAGATATTTTTGGTAACATACTGGACTACCCTATTCGAATAGACTATTCCATTTTTCTGTAAGAAGTCTACGTGTCAGTGAAATGTTCGAGTAGTCAGTCAGTCTGTCTGTCTGTCATTAAAGCCAATATAGCTTTCCTTATATAGATAATATTCATTAATAAAGGGTAAATTATAATTTAACAAATTAATCAGAATTTTTAATGTATAAGCTTTAAATAATATAATTTATTGGTGAGAACTAAACAATTGTCGCATAAAACACAATTTAATGTATGTAAAGCCGTAGAATACACTAAGCGTGAAAAACAATCCTCGAAATAATGTGTTAAACATAAATAGTTATATATTTACTTATTTTTTAAATGAATTTACTAATTAATTTAAGCGTTTTACGATTACTTTTATCGTTTAAATATCATTAAAATTGTAATTTAATAGGCTGTAAGTAGTGATTACTACTTAAAGCCTATTAAATTACACACAAAAAATATTTAAACAATGTTATATTTATAATCATTTTCATTTGATTTCCATTAAATAAAAGTTACATTATGTGAGGTAGATCCTGAACGATTAATTTATATTTAGGCAAAATTAAATACATCCAATTTACTATGTTTATCATTCCAACGACACAATTGCAAATACAGTACATTCAATATGCAATGAGTTTAATTTTGTAGAAACTAAGTTTAAATAGATATTTATTGAAAGAAAATAAGCTTGATTAAATTTCTATATTTTTGGATAACAGCTGTGAGTGTCTCGACTGTCTAGATGAGTTATAAAATTCCCTGCTTATGAGGATAATTATGAACAGATGTTAATGACAGTTTACAATTAGAAGTGAAAGTCACATTCTCTAAACTTATCAAACATGAAACTGTAAACGATAAGTTATTGAAGTTTGTCTGATTTTATCAATTTAATCATATTAGAAAGAGAAGAGTTTCCAAGTTTATAATTTTTTAAAGTCTTAATTAAGTTTAAGAAGTTACAGATATTTATCAAATTTAATTAATTAATTCGTTTTTTAAAAACTTCTGTAAAAAATTTAAACATGTTTACCAAAATTTAATTTAATACATTTAGCAACACGTCTTAATTTAATTTTCAGATGCAGACGTTTGAGCCCCTTGGCACATTTAATTCAGAAAAATTGCCACTTGTTACCCAAAAAATATTCATAAATATATAATTACTTTTGCAAATTTCGCATACTATTAAATCAATATTTACTTAGCATATATGATCCTTTAAATTATGATGTAATATTTAGAATTTAGGAACTAAAGCTATTTCACGCAGCTCTTAGGCATGCTAACAAATCTCCATTTACCAAGAACAAACCAACGTTATGTCTCAATTAAATTATTTGGAGAAGCACATTTCACTATAATTCGGTTAAATGTAGCACATAGGTCTATCGTAACTTTAAATTACAGTTAAATTAATTATAGCATTAAAAATATACTAGTACGAAATAGTTTTAGTACTAAATCAGTATTAAAAATATAATGGTACAAATTTATATTTTTTATTAAGAAAATATTATTTGATTCTATAGATTTTATTTTATGTTTCTATCTAATATTAATATATAAAGGTTGGATTTTTATTGAATTTAAAAATTAAAAACTCGACTATTTTTTTTTCTTTTGCATTTTACTGAATTTTTATTCAAAATTTAAAGTAAAATTTCAATTTTCGATTTTTTTTTTCTAGCGATTATTTATATTATAATAGTATTGAATCTATGTGAAAATGGCCTCGTATTTCCAATTTTATCTGTTCTTTGAGCGATAAGATGCACATTGTATGTAAGATAAATACTGTATGTGTAGGTCCTCCATTATTTTCCTCTTTTGAAAAACGGCGCAAAACCCGGAAGACATGAAAAATTTCCATCATGGGAAATTTCCGCACGCCATATCTCGAGATTTCCTTCATCCCCAAGGTTATATGAAGCATACAATATAGACTATAGATGTTGACAAATAGAGGATGACTTCTACCATCCTAAATATTTTAAAATTTTTCTTAGAAACATGAAGGAAAATAGTGGAAGTTGTCACTAACAGTTTTCAAATTTCAAAAAACTCAACGAGTGAATTTATTGATCAAGTAAAAATTTTTGAATTTTTGGTTAGAATAGAAATTAATCGAATTTATATAAAAATTATTAAAGTAAAAAAAAAACAACGGAAAAAGTTTTAACGTATTTATATATTTATTAAATATGTGTAAAATGTTTAAAATATCAATTTAATTTGAAAATAATTCTACAAGTTCTTAATTAATCAGTGATAAGGACGAATCGCCAATGAAGAAAGATATATTCGCTGTTAATTAGCCGTAGAGAATTGTTTTACCTTTCTTCCTGAGATTAAAAGATATCAAAAGCTTTGTCTTATTAATTAAATTTCTTTAGTCATATCCTTAGGGCCGATAGAAATGTCTCTTGATGAATAGAGAAAAATATAATAAACAATCAACAAACAATCTAAGGAATAGATTAATCTTAAAATTCTGTGAATAATTGAAATCTAAAATACTTTTAAAAGCTTTTCTTTATTAAACTTAAATTTTAAGTATTCTTAATAATGCTGGGAAATAATTGCTTTATTCTTTATACGATTTTAATTTCTTATCATTTAATAATCTGTATTAATTTTCTTTAACTTATATCTTTTAATTGATTCTTAAAGTGAAAAAACACCTATAACAAAAGTTGGCCTATTAATAGAAAAACTAAGAAAAAACAGTTTTAATTGCAAGAAAGAGGTAGAAAATATATAAACACATTAGATTTAATACCTTAAAATGATATTTTATTAGGGAAAGACAATTCTAAAATTAGCAAGAAATTTGTATAAGCGTACAGACCGCATACACAAACAATCACCAAAGTCTTTGGATGTCTGCAGCAATATTTATTCTAGAAACGACGAGTTTTCCGAGATAATGTCAACATAGTGGATGAAAAGACATTTAATGGAGGCTCTGAATACAAACAGCTTCTCGTCCTGTTGCATATGCAGCGAACGATCTAAAGATCGATAATACTGTAGATCGCGCACACTCTGATTGCTTGTCCTTCACCTTCATAAAGTCACTCTAGACGGCTTCACTTTATAGTTTTATCAAATTATATTTTTACAAGTAAAGATGATACCTTGATTTAAAATCAGTTCAGTTTTAAATTGCCGCTAAGTAAACTGTCGTGTTTATTTTGGTTAATTACATGATTTATTTGAAAAGTCAAGCTCTCATACAGAAAAAATTACCGGTTTACTTATGCTAGAGAATTAGGCAATTTCCGCATTTATAAATAAATGAATTTTTAATTATAACCTATATTAAATATAGATAAAAATCAGACCAAACTTTAATTAATTAATTTTAAAATGTTGCAATTATTAAGAACAGAAGCAAAATATTAATTAACGAATGTTTTATAACCTATCAGTAATAAATTAACGCCATGCGATAAAGCGCTGCTACTAAAGATTGCTACAAGTTTTTATCTTGCATTTAAACGTGTTCAACAAAACTTTTAATAAACAAAAGATTAGTTTTACAAAATTTCTTCTTACATAAAAAATTAATAATTAGTTTTTGCACTGTTATTTATGTATCTTTAGTCAATACAACGAATAAATATTGAAGTAAATAGCGTTAAAATCTTGTAAATAAACTTTGAACAGAGGTTATTTTGATTTTGTTCGAGTTTTATTGTTTTAAGCTAAATTTTTCATTTATTTTTATAATTTATGTAAATTTTTATTAATGCTTTCGTGTAATAATTTTTTCTAATTTTATTCACCTTAGACAAAATTAATATATATTTATATACGAAATAATTAGTTACGAAAGTAGAATAAGGATAAATGATAATATTTTATATTAATAAATTAGTGGGTTGAAGGTAAAATAAGAGAAATTTTTAATTTTTCAATAAAATCTATGCTTTTAATATCGTAAAACGAATAGCAGTACACTCGATAGAAGACAATATTTGTAAAGATGTTGAGAACGGTGGATTTTCCAAACAATGCTTTTCGTTTCCTTTTTTCCAAAGAAAAATCTATTTTCTACAATGTTAATATAGCAACAAAGTAGCAATGTTATAGAAATTATTTCTTATAACATTAATACTGTATTTAGAAAAAATTAATAGTAGTGCTCGCGGGACGAAAATAGTTTAAAAAACCCCATCGTTATGCAATTGTGTGTAAACTGAAAGACCTTTTTTAATATATTGTTATCTTTGCATAATAATCAGTTTAAAATTTAACATAATTTGATATGTAAACATTGACAGCTGGATGGCCGAGTTAGTTAAGGTCAGCCATTCTGGAGGATCTGGGATTTTACATGTTTCGGATATTCGGACCCACTCCCTCATCATCGGCCACTTCCATTTTGGGTCTTGCTCAACCCTCGGTGAGTTGGAGGAAAGGTTTTCTAGTGATTATAATCTGAAAAGAGTTTAAAATGATATATATAATTTTATTTAATATTAATTTTTTATATTTAAATAATTTGTAAAATAATCTTTTGAGAAATTATATCAGTGTACTTTGCAACTACACTAAAAAATTAAATGTTCTACCTACAAATTTATCTGGTAGAACATTATTGTTGATTTAACCTTTTATATGAAGTGTTTAAATTTAAATAATAAACGATATAAGTTATCTAGTTAGTGATTTGTATGCATTCAGAATACGTCTTACTACCTGTGTGCGTGTTCACGCATTTTATATATATTTTATGCAGCTTTCGTGAACATTTACTAATAAATTTTCAATACTTAATTGTGTTTTACATTCGTATTGGGTTTGAATTAGTCAATAATGTCATATGTAAATGAACATGTTATTTAAAATTTAATTTTATATAAATAACGAAAATAAATTTTTAAAAAAATTATTAGAAAATTAAAAAATTACTTACTTTATTTTATTGGAAGAAGTTAAAAGGAAAATTTAACTGGAAACTTTAAATAATTAAATATTTTATATTTAACTTTAAACAAAGTTTTAAAAGTTTAATTATTTTGAAAGCTTGTATGTAAATAATTTTTAAAGTTGACAATGAAGTAATTAATCTGTTTAAATTGTTAATTGACCCGAAGGCTTTAAGGAATGTACAAAATGCTAAAATATTTGTTATTTTATTAAATTAACCTTTAAGTAAACAGCCCACGAGAAGTAATTCAATATTATTATTATAATTTAAACTTTTAATTCAATTAACATTATTCTTAAAGACGCCAGTCTATAAATTTATTAGGAAATTTGTGTTGAAAATCTTCGAAAATATATGAAAATAATCATAAGAATATATCTGTGATATAACTTTCTCATCTAGAGAATTTTTCTCTATTAATGACATTAAGACATCGTAACAAAGTGTTGTGCAATTGTACAATACAATAATGTCCAGTAATGTAGTTCGATAATAAGTAATAGATATAATATTTAATTTTATTGTTCTAAAATACAATGAAACCTCTCTAAAAAACCACCCCTCATGAAGACCACTGGTGATCGCAAAATAGGGGTTTTACTGTATGTTATTCTATAATGTTAAGTAAAAATGTAAGCAATATTTTAAACGTAACAATACGCATTTATTGTGTACTCATATGTATTATATTTATTTCATATTAGATTTAGTTTATGTACTGTACAGTACATTGTAACTACATTAACAAATAATTTGTAATAAATATGATGGCAATCCAAATAAGTTTAAAAAATTTATTTTAAATATTAAACATAATTGACTTCTTACAGGAGCAAATATTTAATACATTAAAAAATTGTTACATTCGAAACAATGCACTACAATTAAACGTAATAGTTGATATGATT
This sequence comes from Centruroides vittatus, assembly GCF_030686945.1. NCBI lineage: Eukaryota > Metazoa > Arthropoda > Arachnida > Scorpiones > Buthidae > Centruroides > Centruroides vittatus. The sequence continues at coordinate 1,395,673 of NW_027122272.1, read as the reverse complement.
AAATTATTTCACATTTTAATTTTTATTATAAACAAATTAGAATTTTATCTTTCGAATTTTAGATAAAAATTAATTATATTTATTTTTATTTTGTAAGAATATTATAATTTAATTCATATTTAAATCATCAAAATGTTTTATGTTACGTCTATATAACTTTTAAAAAATTAGGCTAAAAAAACGATTAAAAAAAGACTTTGTTTTTTCTTTTAAGTGATATTTGGCTATACAATTTAGATACAGTTATAAATTGATTTTGGCAAAAAGACAACAATTTTTTTCTAGATTAGTTGGCCTTATTTATATATTTTGGGTGTTGTTCCTGTACTGTTTTGAATGCAGTTAAGTAAAAATATGAAAAAAAACTTCTTTACTTTTTTCAGTAAATTGTTTAAAAATGTTTTCTATCATCTATTTTATATTAAAAGTATTAATTTATTTAAAACATTTAGTTTTATCTGAATTACAGTATTACTATATAAACAGCGGGGGTATACAACAGCTTCGTTTTTATAATTTTATTTCACTTCAATTTCTGCAATCGATGGCCCCTTGCTGACACGAAACTTGATGATTTCCATTTATTTGTCTAGTTTTATGATGCACGGTCCATTAATATCTTTCTTCTGTAACTAGAATTCGTGTATCGAAGTATTTATTTTGTTCTTTAAAGAAAAAATAGCAATTGACGAATACGATTTCGGAAATAAATACATAATTTCTTTAACTTTAAATAGTTTTAAGCTTATAGAAATTATATATTTAATAAAATATTAGTTTTAAAATATTTTAATGTAAAAATTTAATTAATTAAATCAATGTAGAATTTAATTTTTACCTATATTCACAAGCTAAAGTAAGAGAATAAAAACGAAAAATTATTTATTTAATTATTCTCTTTTTTTATCAGCTTTTTATTAAATTACTTGACTACTTAATAAAATGTATTTATAAATATCACTGTAAATAAATTATGTGCATGCAATTTGGTTTTAAATATCGAAACTAATAGATTTTAATTATTACTAATTTTAAATAAATGATGGTACAGTTACACTTTATATAAGTGAAAATAATCTTTAGAAAGGTTCTTTCCTTTAGCTTTTTAAATTAAATTTATATAAATTTGATAATACAAAAATATTCTAAAGAGTTAAAATCATTAATAACCATTACAATCAAATTAAGTATTGAAAAAATTGCCTTTAGTATGCTGTACTTCAATAGTTTTAAGTCGCTCTTTTATTTTTTCCTAATTTAATTTTTTTGCATAAAAACTGAATAACTTAATATTTTAAACGAAAGAGCCCAAGTAATCTTATATTATTTTTTAAAAATATAATTGTTATGACATAAAATAAAAATTTTAAAAATTCAATTATTTTCCTGAAAAAATTTTTTTTCTGTTTGCTGTAAAATTGTTTGCTGGAAAATATAAATATCACTGTCACTTATAGATTTTGTTCAATTGAAAAAAATGATCTAGCTTTCAGGTAAGAAAATCGAAAAGAAAACGTCAAATGTCGGAAATAGAAACGAATAAGTTATGCAGACGTCATTTGTCTTCGTCAGTTTGTATTCAAATTCGAACAAGATAAAGTAGGCGACAATTTCCCATAGTGATTCGTTCTAAACGAGAAGATATATTGTGCACGTGTGTTTTCAATGATCCAAAAGTAAATATTGTAGTCACCATGACGTATTTTCAACCTCAGCGGCATCTTCGACGTCAACGTCTTCCGCTATTTTATCAAAAATTAGATTTAGACGTTCTATATTTCCAATCGCAATTTTTCAAAGAAATATCGTCCATCATCCGCATCCATTTTTTTTTTTTTTTTTTGCTTTCAGAGAATAGCTTGGATTTGAGGGAATATATATATATATATATCTTAAGTTTGAAGAATTGCAAAACAATGACAAGCACACAAAAATTGAGGCCAAGTTACATTTGTTGTGTCTGCTCTTAAAAAAATTGTAGCAAGGGAAAAAGAGAATTTTTATCGTATATTTTTAAAAAATGAAATAAATGACAAACTAAAAACATGAAGTTTTTTATCTTTGGTTCTTTTATTCTTTCCTCCCAGTGGACACTGAGAGTGTATTTTTTTTCAAGTGCATCGTGGGTCCTCCAGGTTCATAATGGGGTCAGCCGAGCAACCCCCCATTTTTGGGGGAAGATAACGCCCGAAAAATTTCTAAGATTTTTCGACCTGCCCGAATTCAAATCCAGATCCTTTCCAGAGAGGTAGGTTAACGCTTTAACAGCCTCGGCCATCCGTCCGGCTATCTTCAAATATTAAGAAATATAAAAGTTTCATCAATATTATTTTAATATATATATTTTTTTAAATCTAAAAAAGCAGATAATATTTAGAATAAATCTTGTCATTTCCATCATGAAATAAGCCTGTGTAATTTATATAACTGCATAGTATATGCGAATAAACCATCTGAATAAGTATGTTGAAAGAAATTACTTCTGGGAATTGAACTTAATATAACATTAGTGAACTGAAAAGAAATGGTATGGAGGCAGTCTATAAAAAATCAATGTATTATTCAAATACAATTAAAGAATTAGAATTTTAGCTTCATTTAATTCAGAATCAGTTGATAAAATACATTAATTTGTTTATATTACTAAGCAAAATTTGAGATATTCCACATCATTTCTACGAGTTGCAGAATTGTTTAAAATAGGAAATTAACTTATAACGAACAAATTATTATAAATTATAATGAAAATATTATTATTGTTACAATGGAGATGTAAATGCAATAATGTTATCGTGTTAAATTAATTTACAATTACAACAATGAGAAAATTATTATTAAGTGTTAAAACGTCTTTTGTTATAACATTTATAATTATATGAAATTCACTTATTGATTAAATTAAGAAATTCTTAGGAATTAACCAGTTGAAATTCATAAGAATTTCTTATGAATTTCATATGGCTGCAGTAACAAATTGTTTACGTAAGATTGAGTAATTTAGTTTAGAGGAATTTAAAACATTTTCGATTAATCTCAAATTCTACTATGTAAAATAAAAGAAAATAATACAATAAGTTACATGTAAAGATTTATAAATTTTAATTTTACAATTTTGTTTATATAAAAAATATATTGTTAAAGAAGTTCGAAGGAAAGCGATGTTACAAAAATTTGGCAAAAGCTATGAAAATTTGTTCTTAACAAAAAACTCTATTCATTTATTTTCATAAAGTTGGCCTATTTAATATTTTTTTAAAATTTTTGCTGCTTTTAAAATGTCAAAATATCGGAATATTAACAAGAATGCTGTTAAGAATTTAAAATATATTACACATAATATTAATTAAAACTTATATTATATAAATATAAACATTATATCACATTATTACATTAAGAAAAATTAATGATATAGTTAAACGTGTAACGTTTACTGACATCTGAACTGGTAATTCTTAATTCTAGACATGAAAAGCTGTAATGACTTAGCAATAATATTGTTCTTGTTAATAATATTTCAAGTTTTTATTGCATGTAATTGTAATGTTTAATTTCATAGTTATTATCTTAACATCTATAACAATTATATTATTTCTGTACTTAAAATTCAAAGACTAAAAGTATACATTTTAATAAGGAAATTTATTTAATAAAATGAAGCAATTCAAGTGCGTTTATATTTATATATCTTTATTAAATTGAAAATATCAGGGTCTATTATTATTCGTAAACAAATAATTAAAAAGTTTATTTATAATTATTATTATTTTTCTTTATAAGAATGAAATTCAGACAGAAAAAATTATTTATTTAACATATCTTCGTTATTAGTTAGTCATTAAATCGATCATTTAATAACCATTTAATTTTATCGTCAAATATCCAAGAAAATTAACTTCGTATCAATTAATAGCAATAATATGAAAAAATAAATCTGAAACCGAGAAAATTTATTAACATCAGTTTCTAAAACACTTTCTTCATCCTCTTAATGGATTCCTCTAACATGTGGAATGTTGTTTGATGATGATAAATGACATTTTGGTTCGTTTATTAACATATTAAATTGACAGTGACGTTATCATCATTTCGGACATTTTTGTTTTAGTTATGAATATCATATTATATTCTAAATGAAAAATTTCTAACTAATTGCACTAAATTTAACAACATTTTACATTATGATGCTAAAGTGTTTCTGGAATAAATTCGCTTAAAATGTATGAATTTGTTATAATAAGTAACCTGAAAAAATCTATAAAATTTCATTAATATATTATTTATATAAGTTAAGATTTACAGAATTGTCATACTGGTTATACGAATAAACTATTACCGAAAAGAAATTGACACTAAAGTAACTGTTTTCTAATGTGATATATTTTTAAATATATAAAAGTATCTAAATTTTTATAGGTTTTAATAATGTTTTACACTAGAACACTTATTTCATATTCATTCATTACTGTAGTTAACATATTTAAATTATTCAACTGTATTTTTCAAATTACAGATCTATACAGTCCTACCGTTTGTCTGTTCTCTGTTAATCTCGAGAGCGGAGTTATATAGATAAAAATCGAGACCAGATATGGAAAGCTTAGGGAACATACGAACTTCTGGTCTGGATCGGAAGTCACATGATTTTATTTAATTACTACTAAATATAGACTCTTTCTGCCATTTAATGAATTACTAGCAATGTCTTAACTACTGTTAAATTAGGTTTGATATATAAATATTTTCGATTGCCTTAAAATTCATACATTGCATTAAATAAAACAAATATATGTATCAATATAATGGTATTATAAGATATGGCTGTATGTATCCATAGGAATCTTCCATTTGTAGATTAACATATAACATGAAATGATTATTATAATCTACTGATATTTAACAGATTAGAATGTATTATTTATTACACATTTTTATGTATAAGAATCTTGCTTGGGATAAAAGTAATTTGAACACGATTCGAAAAAATTGTTTATTTCTTTGTTGTTTCAATACGAAAGCAAATATATAAAAATCAGTCAATGCTGTACCAAATATTGACATTTTTTAGTGATGGACCGAATAGGGGTTTTTGGACAAATGCCGAATATTTATTTGAATATTACTGTTATCGAATACAGAATGCCGAAATTCTTGATTTTTTCGACTACCAAATATCTAATATTCATCTGAATATCAGCTGATTTATTAGGAACTACACGAAACAAAAGACTTAGATGGATGGCAGCATCTCCTATTCAATAATAAAGATAATATGAAATATGTGCTGAAAAGTAGAAAATTAAAACTTGTCATGAAGACCCGTCGTTTTTGGCAGCCGAACCAAGTAATGTGTTTAGTGAACTACAGCTGGAAATATTTATGTCGATCAACTAAATCGTGTTACTTGCCGAGTGCAGAAGCGTTTCTGTTCTTTCATTACAATTTATCACTCAAATTATGATTATTACTTGCGCAAGAACGTTTCCTAAAGTTTTATTTTATTTTCGGAAAGTAATAAATAACAATATTTTTAATTATCCGAGTTTCTAAATTTTCATTCTATTTTGTATTTCGTCTTCCTTTCTTTCCTTTTTCTTTCAACCAAAATGAGATTTACGAGTATTCGTTCGAATAGTTCGACTTCAAAGAAGTATTCGGGTGTATTCGGTCAACGGCAATATTTTTGTGATTCTAATTAAATATAGAATTATTAAACTATTATCATTAATATTCATCAAATGTAAAAAGTTTTATTTTATTTCTTTATTAAAGTAAATTTTTAAATTTCGTTTCGGAAAAAAATTTCAGTTATATTTTCAATTTTTATAACTGCTTCTGTACGTTTATGTAAATATTAGGGATTGAAATTCGTAGGAAAAAATAATAATATTAAAAGTAGCTTATTTTATATCACTCGCTTACAAAACGAATTACAAAACTTCTAGAAATACACTGTATGCATCTCCAAAGTATCATTTATAGTTAATAAAATATGTTGCACTTGGAAAAATTGAGAGAGTTTTAAACGTTGTTTTTGTTTCTTATCAGAACTGTATTGAAATTTTTAAATACGATTTACATTCAGGTTTAGAAAATTTCAAATAATAAATGACTCAATAAAGCGAGGGCATTTTTCTTCTGAGAATTGTCCATTACAATGATTAAAAAATTTATAAATATTTATTATATGTGTAAATATAATTGTTCACAGCATTATGAATGGAAAATTTAAATCTTAAAACAGATTAAAATTATTCCTAAATGCTTATTTTAAGGAAAATGTCTCCGAGTGTTATAGAAGTAAAACAATTTCTTAACTTCTAAGACATTTTCCTTAAAATATGCATTTAGAAATGATAACAGGGCTAATTAAATAGAACAGAAAAGAAATATAAATCTTTATGTTATTGGGCTTTATTCAAATCGATTTACAATGTTATTTTTGCTTTTTATATTTAAGTATAATAACCGAAAATAAAGCATGTAATATTAAAGATTAAACTTTTACGATGTTATATTTATATATTATACGATAATTATTAATAAAAATTTGTAAATATCAAGAATAGCTTTATTTCTTTGTTGTTATACTTTGTTATTTTGATTTAAAGTCAGAAATTATTCCATTTTACGTTGCACAATTAAAATAATTCTCATTTTAGTCTGAAAATTTTAAAACGAGAGTAATTAAACTATAGATTTATTGATAAATATTTCAATTCGCACACTCCCAAATTTTTATTTTAAAAACAATTAAAAAAAACGATAGTCATTTAAAGATTTTACGTTGATTTGAATACGATCTAACGAATTTTCATTATATCTTATCAAGCTGCTATAAGATTATCAAATATAACAGAATAATATGGTTTATTATAATGAAATACTCTACTTGTTTTCTCTTTTTATTTTATTATATATATATTTCTACCAATATAAATTATTTATATATTTATAACTTAATATAGAAAGGAAACTATTTATAAATCATAATTATAGAGAGATATTGTTTCGTTATGTTATCTGTCCAGTGGGATTAATATAAAAATATACACGCAACTTGCTTATATTTTTCAGATATTTAAATATTCAGAACAAAGATGCAATTTTAAAAAAATAATTTAACTATTAATATCAATATTAATGGATTAATAATTAAATTTTTCAAATAATAAATTATTAAAACAATTACCTACTTTACCATTCTAATTATTTCCCTCTTGGTTAATGTTACCTATGGTTCCAAAATGGCGGATCGTCTCTGATTCCAGCAAATAGAAGAAAGGAAACAGTGGGGACGCACGTTCTAACCTAACCTAACCTATTCTAATAAATTACCATAATTATTACCAACAAAATTAGAATAGGTTAGGTTAGGTTAAAACGTGCGTCCCCACTGTTTCCTTTCTTCTATTTGCTGGAATCAGAGACGAGCCGCCATTTTGAAACCATAAGTAACATTAACCCCCCCTCTTTAATAATAAATAAAAGTAAATACTTATTTCTAATTCCTTTAAAATTGTAACTTATCCTACGAAAGGTATCAATATATTTTTAAATTCATAAAGTTGTTTGTTTTTATTTCATAAACATAAAAGCAAATTAAAATAAATAATAAAAGCAATAATTTTAAGTTAAGCAAATATTTTAATTTTTTAAAAAAATTTGTAAACCAAACTTGTCCTTTATAAAGTCTAGCATAAAATTTTTATACCCACTTAGTTTGATTCATAATAGCAATAATAACAAGCAGCTGTTCAGAATCGGTTTTAACCGTTCTTACAATAATCTTTAAAAAATAATATATCTCGATTAACTGACTTTTGAGCAGTCTTTACCCTGTATAAAAAGAATCTTTATTATTATTATTATTATTGTCACCGTAGCACCAAAAAAAAAAATTGTTGAAGAAAGTTCGATCAGGAGATGATATTGCTTTTAGTGTTAAATAGCAGTCTTTTGGGCCACTCTTTATACAGAATATAAAGGGGGCTCCTGATCGAACTTTTCCTCGACATTTCTTTTTATACGTTATGGTGGCAATAATAATAAGAAAAATATGACAGTGTAAAACTGATATACTCAAATCGCATTGATACAGTTTAGTGGTGTTTTAAGTTTGATGGATAAATGCTATAAAGATAACATTTTTGAAGAAATCCGTACTACTAACAGAAATATTAATAGGCTTCTATATTAAAACAAACTTCAAGATATCACCTTTATTTTATTTATTTGGCTGTAATTTTCAAATTGTAGACCTATACTTTCCCACTGTAATCCATCCTTCGTAAATCTCGAGAACGGAGTTAGATATATAAAAATCGAGATCAGTTATGGAAAGCTCAGGGCTGGAGGTCCCGATTAAGTATATACGAAGTTCCGGTCCAGACCGGAAGTCACGTGATTTCAATTCAGTATTTTTTACCTTACTATGTACCTGTACATCGATAAATTTGGTATAGAGTTGATCCTTACGTTAAACTGAGATCAATAATATATCACTCGATCCTCTAAGGGTACAATATTTACGTAATCTCACATTTTCTGTGATAAAAGTCACGTGAAAAATAAAGTTATCGTAGTGCAAAAGTAAACCGCAGATTCAAATTCAGCAACAAAAGTTACATTTATTTTTAAATTAAAATATGATTAACCAGCAGATGAGTCCGTCGATGCTCGGGAGAAAAATAACAACAAACATTAATATTATTATATTCTTTCGTACTTCTAACCCCTATATTATATTATATTATAGTATTTGATTTATATAACTACGAATGTTATCTTACGTAAGGGTTTAAAACATCGAATACCCAATGTCACGCATTTAAAAATTTTTTAAAATTGTGTACAGTAAAGTAAAGAATTTTTTAAATGTGTTATATTGTTTACTTGGTGTGATAAACCCTTACCTAAGATAACCTTTGTAGTTATATAAATCAACTACTATAATATAACAAACATTAAAACGAAAAGCATATAAAGAGTTTAGTTATTTTAGCCTACCATTGTCACGTTTATCGCAATAGTCGGATGGTACGAAATGACAATTTCATTGGTCAAGTAGACAGAAATTGAAAATATATCTTAAATTTTTTTCAGATATCATAATTTTTTCTAATGTTATCTCTAAGAAACTGTTCCATTCACAGCCGAATATCGAATGATGATCTGACAACGTAACAAATTTCTCAAAAAACGGACCAAATATTTAAACTCGACACCGTCAAAAATCCATTGGCCATTCCCGAATCCACGACTAACTATCAGAGTTCGGTGGTTTTATGCACTCGGCTACTGGAGGGCGCTTATTAGGATTAAGAAAGTACCGTTCGGAAATGAAAAAACCCGAGTCATTAGATGTGAAAAATTAAATACTTATAGATTTTCACAGGGTAACACTTTCGATTCCACGCAGACAAAGTGCTATGTGCTACTAGTCACAGTAATGATATAGCGCATCTATTTAGTGCTATGTCATTGTCGCAGTATTTAAGTGAATATAGTATAATATATATATATTAAAATTATATTCTTTTTTATAAGAATTATATTTAGTTTAATATTTTGTTAAATTTTCTGCCAATAGATGGCGCTGCGTGTAAATCAGCAAAAGGAATATACTGTACATAGAGATTAATTGATTTACAAAAATTCAATAGGTATTTTGGGGTGTGCTATACGATATTATCTAAGTTAGAAGTATCTGATAGAAACTGCCGAGTTTCGTAGCAAGTGATCGATCGGCCTAGGAGTGTATATCGAACAAACAAACACACACACATATACACACACATATACACACACACATATATATATATACATAAAGATAATTGCAGCCCGGTATCGTGACGATGTCACAGCAATCTAGTCGCACAATACATTTTTATAAAATATAATAAAAATTTTATTAAGTTTAGCTGAACTGGATTTATAATTTTTGAAATTACAAAAAAATTCTCTTCTCTTTTAATCCATTAGCTGACGTATCGATAGAACTGATAGTTCTATCGATACGTCAGTTACATGTTCTATCAGTGACATTTCAGGTAACTTGGTGTACACAACTTTCCTGTAATACGTAATAACCATTTATCTAAAACGAGGGATTATAAAAAAACATAAATTATATTAATCGAAAGTGACAGAAATTACTATTAAATGTATAAATTATTACGTAGGTTTATACTTGATTTTATTACCAGTAATTTAGGTTAATAGCGGAAAAATAAATACGATCGTGGTCAAAACATATAATGCTACAGTATATAAATTTTTTATTTTAGATTAAATTAGGAAACGAAAACATGAAAAATCGCGAATAAATACGATTTTAAGTTTAAACAAATTAGATTTTTTCTTACGAAACTCAAGCAGCTTTTAAAACATTTACAATTTTACTGTATTTTATGAACACATAAGCTTATAATTAAGCTATAGTCTTATTAAGAGTATGTTAGAGTAAATATTGAATACACCTTTTTGTTTTGAGAATGTGAGCAGAAAAAGTCGAATACTTATTTGAATATGGTAACATCAATTTTGGAAAACATAAGTGTAAAGAATATGAAGATATTTGATTTTATTCCAGGAATGAATGAAAATTAAAATCCACTATCGATTATTAACATAATATAGGAAGAATGAATTTTCATCAATGAATGCGTTCATGCATGAATTGTTTAGAAGCAGCTCTATTATCGAGGACGAATCCTGTTCACGTAGCCTTATTAGCAATTCTTGATGCAAATAAACACGTTAATGTTCTTAATCAGTTTAGATGAAATCTATAGTCTTATAAAAATTAATTATCGAACAACTTCTATTTCACTTCACCATAAACTTCAGTATCATTCCAGTTATTCAGTATATCATTCAGTATATTCCAGATGCTAAAGTAATTTAATATAAATTAAAATATCAAGAGATTTTCTGTTTTGAAAATCGTTTGAAGAATTTCAAACAATTACTACATAAAGATAGAGGAGCAGAGTAACATCTTTCTTTTTGTAGTAATTGTATGAAATGTCATCGACCCTAAACGTTTCTTATCATTATTTATTTAAAAATGCAATAAAAGCATTGATTTTTATATCCAAAAAAGTTATATCTAAATTATTAGAAGGAAAATTAATAATAACGTTTTGGAATTGAAATGAAAAACAAGGGTACATCGAACTGTAAAATTAAATATATTACTGTATCTGCTCAAAAACAAAATTGTTAGTTAAAAAATTATCTTGAAGGAAAGCAATATTAGCGAGTATTTCGCAAACATTTATGATATTAGAATCCAAAAGAAATTAAATATAACAATATGACTTGATTTTATCCTTTCTAACTTAAACTATCGTATTTAATGTGCTGTAGACGGTATAATTCTTGACACTATTTGGGCTGTAATTTAAAAAATTTGTAGACCTATAAATATCCACTTTTGCCCGTCTCTCTCTCTTTCCTTAATTTCGAGAACGGAGTTATATAGCTACAATCGGAGACATATGTGGAAAGCATTGGGGTACAGGTGGCCCCATTTAACTATATAGGAACTTCCGATGCAAATCGGAAGTCACGTTATTTCAATTCGAAATTTTCTCCCGAAAGGTGTTAGATGACCGGCATGACTCGATTGTTAAAGGAAAAGTATGATGTACAGGGTTAAGCCACTACTAATTTGAAGTGGAGAGCATATATTTTAAATTAAATAAATTAAAAATATGATTAAAAATTATAGCCCGGCATTGCTCGGCTACGTGCAAAATATACAGGAGGGGAAAAAAAGGAAAAATAAAATTCGATTGAACAAGCGAGTTAGTCTTCCGTATTTGAAGAGCTGTACCAGGACAATGATTTTGATAATGAAAAAAAAACATTTCCTAATATCTTCAACGGAAGTTATATTAATTAAAATTTGGTCTTAAATACTGAAATACCCATCTAAATCTTGTACGCCTGTAGAAGAATATAAAAATTAAAGCTTCAAATCAAACTGAAATCTAATTTTAAAAAAAAGTAAAAAAACAATCGGAACTTTCTAGTTAATCGAAAGTTTAATTAATTGAATTAACGTTAATTTGATAATCTTATAAATATAATATTGAAATTAATTTCTTTCTCGATTTTCTGATAACTTTTAAGAGTGAAAATTACTATTATTTTTTTTTTTAACTAAAAGCAAAAGATTATATTTATAATTTTACATTTTCACGTTTTTATAAAAGAACTAACAAACTACTTTATGCAGATCTTTAGGATTTACTAAAGCAATATAAATAAATAATATTTTTTTTATCTATCTCGTTGGAATTATTTATGTTTGTTTTCTGAAATGATTTTATTTGTCTTTATAATGTATGAAAATATAATTCTAGTCGATACTACGGTATCAATATTGTATTTTAAACAATTTATTTATTTATTTTAAGATGAATAAGTTTTATAAAAATTAAAAAGTAATTTTTAAGTTTTTCTATAAAAAAAAAATTCAAATATAAATCAATTTTTGTATTTTAATCAACTTTTATAAAGATAAATAAATTTTTTCCATCTTTTGATCACACAGTAATTATATTTTATTGAAATAGCAAGACATAAATTATTTATTTAAGCAGTGCTATATAAAGGTTGAAGTTTTTTTTCGTGACGAGCGAGTTTTTCATTCATTGTATCATCTCACATAAAGTTTTAAAACAAGACATATAAGTAAATACACTCCAGACGTTGATACTAAATCTATTCTGGTCGAATGGCCAGATCTTATAGTGGATGGTAATTTACAGTTTTGAACTTTTTCAATGTCCAAGCAGTTTTCAACGCATCGCGAATTCTGATGACACCGCTAGTCATCTTATTCCAAAGTCACCTTTCTACAACAACATCTAAATCTTTTTTCGTCGTTAGCTCGCAACTTTCGCACTTGTTTATGACCATACTTAAGTCCTTTTCATCGTCCACACTAATCTTACTCTAGCTTACATAACTATAGCTGTACATTGCTATCAATAAACGTAACACTGATTCTTATGTCAGTAAAAATAAGCTATCGGAGTTTCAATGCTTTTATCTTTATTGGAAATATTGTTTACCATCTCCACATATTTCAGATTAATAATATCATTAAATAGTAATTAATTTAATAGTAGGAAAATATAAATCATATGATCATGTTTTTTTTTCTGATTCGTCTGCAACTATGTTAATTGAAGATGAATCATAAATCAAAATTTTAATAAACTCTTGATTTATTATTAATATATTAATATAAATTTAAAGTATTAATTATTTTCTTTTTAAGGTGTTTTAAATAATTTAAATATATTAAATTTTGTGGAATACATTTATTTTCATTATTATAAAACTATAAACTGCAGTTTTTATTTAAATCAATAGTTTTTTCTTTTTTATTCCTTAAGTAGTTATAATATTTATTATCTTAGTTAAGGTACTGATTTCATTATTAAAATATATAAGATGGAGTATTTATGGTAAATACTATTTTTTAATGTCAATATATATTTTTAGATATAAAAATGATTGGATAAAAACGTACTAAATTTAACCCAATTTGCGTGTTAAACTATTATATATTCCTTAATAAATAAATTTTATATTGATTCAGTAGTTGACATTTGACGTTTGTTGTTTGTAGCTTTATATTTATCGAAAAATATTTTTATGTTTTACGCCATATTGTATCGTATTAAATTAAAACAATTGCAGATTCACAAAATGAGATTTTGAAAGAGAAGTTTCTACTCTTAATATTGTTCGTATCTCTATAGTAAATACTGTACTTTGATTTCAGCTTTATATTTGCTTCAATGTTCTGCATTCGGCCTAAAAATTTTATGCTAATTTATGAGTATTTTATTGATATAACGCTAGTTTTATTAGTATTGTATCGTTATAGTTGCTTTACTACATTTTAATACAATTTACCGCAACAAAATAAGAAATGTTAAGCAATAACTACGTTCATACTTAAATAAGTTTACAAAATACCATTTTAATTTTAGTTTCATATATAAATTAACGTTATAGTAATAGAAATTACTTAAATGTTTGCAATTATTTTGATATTTGAATGATATGGCCGAATTTCTAAGTTTTAAGACAACAATTTTAAATCGAATATAAATAATTTATATAAAAATAAGCAAAACGAAGCAAGAAACATTTGATTTATTTCACATTAATTACTTATATTATAGAAATTGATTATAAAACGTAAAAATAAAAGTTGGATTATAGAAAATGAAACCATTCATAGGAAAAAACATAATGGCTTATGTAATTACTAAATATAATGAGTATGAATGCAATTAGTTACAATTATATTGTACATTGGAATCATTTTTCATTGACAACGTTAAATATAAGTTACTATTTTTGTAGAAACGAATGTCTGATCCTCGACAAACGCAACGTTTATGATAGCGATAAGATTGCGTGACATTAAATGCTAACTTTTCTTTTTAGGTACTTTCGTGATAATACTTTTTTCTAAAAGTTATTTGATCTGTTGCTCGAATTTTCTATTTAATAATAATACACGATAGGAAATTCTCTGTAAAAATTAAAAGATTGTTCAATAAATAATGTTTTATAGAGAATATATTTAACTTTTATTTATTTAACATATTCTGTTCCGCCTTATTAAAAGTCGATATCGATTTAGGGCAAGATATCCTAAAATGATGAGAATTTTATCTTGGAATGAGATTAATAATTATAAATCCGATATAAAAAAATTCCTTATGACAGAAGAATGGATCCACTTTGAAAGAATCTACAATTAATCTTGATATTTTCTAAATTTCAGGTCCTTGACCTAAGGATTCTTCTCTGTAGGGCGTGAGGTGAATTTCCTTGCATGGTTGAATAAATATCATAAATATGTGATAATATCTGTTAGAGTTATAATATAATAAAATCAATTATTAATTTTAAAGTATAATTATATATATATAATTATAACTTATATATATATATATATATATATATATATTAGGTCTACCGGAAAGTTCTGTCCGTTTTTAGAATAAAATAAAATAATAAATTTTTCATACCTTGAATGAACTTTATTGAATAATATAATTTCCATCATTGTTTATGACTTTCTGTTAGCATGATGGCAATTTGTATATAGGTTAAAATTAATCGTTGTTATCGAGCAAAATGATAGAATATAATTATCTTTAATAACTTTAAAATGCTTCTTTGTTGCCTGAATATTTTGTATTTTTATAGGTTTATTTTTCATAAAATAAAATATGTATGCATCAAGTTTCCTATTCGTCTCATTACTCCGCAAACTATATTAGAAAGAAATGATTTTGAAGCAGAAATTTAATTTATTTTTAATCGAAAAAAACCTTTAAAATATAATTTAAAAGTAATTAGAAGAAGTATAAATGCTTCTACGAACATGGAAATATACCAATATTTTGTATTTTATCGATCGTATCATCAGTCAGATGTAGTAAATAGGTTCCGTTTGATTTGCATCTTACATTTTGTTACTCCTGTTGAAATGGACTCACTTTCTGTCTATTGTTTACTGCGTTATTAAAAATGTATTCGTGTATTATAATAACTAATAAATAGTATCTCTGGTAACAAAACTTAACTTTCAATAATTTTTAAAACCATTAGTTAAAATTACATGGTGAAATCAATTAAACCGTTCCTATATTTTTTTTTGCTTTGCCAGTAAAACCACAACTTATACATCCGAATAAAAGTTTATTATAAATTACTGAATGAGAAAGTATACAGCAAGAAAAAAAGGAAAGAATTAGAAGTGTGGTATTAGGTATAAATGATCTGGAAACCTATCTTTTAGAGCAATATAACAATGTTAAGCAAACAAACGGGGTTAAAATGATTGAGAGACACATGTTGTCATGGCTACTAACTGTCAAGCATGACAATGTCAAAACGACTTAATGTAAGATTGACATGTTATCCTTACACGCAGAATATGAACTCTGTTTTTTAATTATTTCTCACAAAATTATATCGGTTACTAAATAAGCTTATCTTGTATTAGTACAACAGAAATTGCTTTAAAAATTTCAGTTTTAATAATTTAAAACGTCCCCTTGTCGTTTGTTAATCCCAGTTTAGATAATAAAATTTAGTAGAATGCTTTAATTCTGAATTTAATTCATTTCTAACTACGGTTTTTAATGGCCGTTTATGTCATCTTATGACAATAATAATCTATATCACAGCTTTTAAAGATGATCATAAAATTTAAACATAATATAATAAAAGTCTATAAAAAATTTAAAAAAAAATTCAAAGATAAAATTCTCATCATTAAGATATTTGACCTAATTCTTGTAAGAGTAACATTCATTGGCTATCAATTGATAATTCAAGTTCTGTTGCCCTTTCTATTACTATGGTAACTGTTTTAATAGCATGTTCTCCTTTCTACCAATGGCAGTCGTTAAGAGGTGGTCTAGAGTATATTTGTGTGTGATGCCATTAGTGCAGCAAGAATCCTCCTTTATTTAGGATTGTTAGTAGAAGGAACTTGTTAGAAATTGTGCTATTTTAGGTTAATATTCTTAGCAGATTTTAGACGTAGCGAGACAAAACGAGATAATTTCATTAAAGTATAACTAATAACTTAAAACGTAATGTATTTTTTAGATGTTAATATATTTTATTAACTTATTATATTGAAAATATTACGTTTGTCAAAAAATTTACTAGCATTTGATATATATTTTAGCGAAAAGAAAAGGTTTTTGAAATTGGTATTGTTACAGGCGAATAGATTACTTTCTTCTTCTTCAAATGAAAAATTCGTGCTAAAGTAATCCATTTATTTTCGCAAAATGTGATATTTCTTGGCAGAAATGGTAGGTTACTATTTTCATCTGATCGAAGAGCTAACTTCGATAGTTTTAAACTTTGTAATAGAACTTTCTATTGCAACAAGCATCTATGATATCTGATATCGCTTTTGTTTCGATTTTCATAAATAATTCTTGCAATTATATTTTACATTCAAAATTAATCTATTGATTCAAAATTATTTTTATCTTTAAAAAAAATTTTCAAATAGATGTTAATCTTAAAATAAATCATATAGGCTACTGTATTATAATTTTTTTGACTCTTCGATCTGTGGCAATACCACGCTTGGGCCTTTAATATACATCATGTATTCGATCATGCTCATAATGGGGGGTGTTGGGTGGTGAAGGATAGGGCCCGACATATCCATGACAGACAACCCCCAAAAAACTCTTGGAGTTCTTCGACCTGTCAGTTTCTATCCTGGGTATATTTACTCATGAATTATTTTCGGATATAAATCTTTGTTGCGAAGATGTAATTCATCAAGTAAGCTTCATTTATAAATTGACAATTAATAAGTAAACGTTTAAATTCTTAAAAATTTTAAACCTAAGTATATTTAAATTCATCTTAAGTTTTTTAATATAGAATGTCTATTTAAAATTATAAAGAAATAAGGAACATTTAGTCCATATTTATCATAAATATTTTTAATATCTGCCTGTGAGAACTACAGATATAACAAAGATCTTTAATATTATCCGTTATATTGATCATTCACTGGTTTATAGAGCATTAGGTCTCTACATTCGATGGCTGATACTATAATAGACTTACATGTAGATACTATATTAGGTTTTAAAATATTCTATTTTCATATCTCGATTTAAGTAAAATGAGTTTATCCCTGTATGATAGAACGTCATCATGAATATTTATATAAACGCATTTCGTGATAGCTTTTTTTATATATAAAATTAAATGAATATTCATCTAAGAAGTTATTATTCAAAATGCGATGTGAATGGGTGTTTCTCAAACGTGAGATACATTTGAATTTCCTATATATGTCAGTAGGTAATAAGCTTAAATAATTAATGCTGATTTACTCATTCCTTCAACGACAGTTTATTTATAAAATATATTTTCTTGTTCCCAAAAAAACATAATTATATTTAGTTATTACAATTATTTTTCTTAAGAATAGTATGTAAATACAATATATTTTATTATTATTTCTTCTGATATTCGATTGGAACTATTATAAGTAAAGCACTAAAAATCATATAAGTTATAAATTACATATGATTTTAGTGTCCCTATGTCATAGCTCTTCTTGTAAGTAGTTTTCAACACTTGTTACGAAATTTTAAACGTCTTTTAATTTAAAAAATTAGCGAATACATCTATTATAATTATTGAATTTTAATCTTCTAACGATAATTTACTCATTTGTTTATTTTCACAATAAAATTAATTTATCTATAGCAAGAAAATGTTAAAAGTCAATTAGTATACTACACATAGCTAATAGTTCAAACAAATGCTTAATGCATTTTCCATTCAACAGTAAGGTTTTTTTGGTAGCTATTTTTACCAAACATTTCTACAGTAAGCTCAATACCGTTTATATTGATCAAACATATTGGAAACCAACTGTTGCACGCAAAATTGTCAATATAACTATAGCCATCGTATGATCCATATTACACATTTATTATTTATGTAAATCGTGACAAGTAGAGATCATACCAATTCCAAGTATCTATTTGCCTGAAGTATTTAATAGGCTTGTTGGACGCCTTCCGTTCGTAATGGTCAAGTTTTTTAGGTCCAAGTTAAAAAAATAAAAAAGTAAATTATTATGATTTGTGCTCGTTAATTGCATTCGTATTTATATTAAATATATATTTTTTCTTTGATTTAATAAGCGTTGATTTATTGGCAATTTTTTTACAGACTCTAAATTAACTAAATACATGTAATTGAAAGAATTTTTTATGTTTTTCTCGTCGCTTTTTTACAAAAATTGTTGCTGATATAGCAATTTCGCGTGATGGTTAAATAATTAATTATTATTCTCAATGAACCGCAACTATCAATCAAATTTTTTATTTAAATAAATTTTAGCTGCATGTAAGCATTCAAAATCACGATGGAATAGTATTGAACATTTAAAGTTTTACATGTTCTATATTAATTGATGGATATCGCGGCTTACTCTTAATAATTTAGATCATGTTTGAAAAGGCTAAATACGCGTGATCGATCACAATCACTCAATAAAGAATAGCTGTTTCTGTGATGTTGCTGATCGATTTTAATTTGTCTACTTTATAAATGATACTTTATTATTTTGGAAAGTATTATAATTAATATAATTTATTTATACTATAATAATATTTTAAATCATTTCATGCCAATTAGAAAAATTTCAAGTTATTGCGTATAAAGTACAGTAATTATAATCACAAACCTTCAAAAAACTGAAAAAATGAAATACTGCACGATAAAGAGGATTCATTATTAAAATTTCAAATTAATCATTTCCTTAATACATTCAAAATATTATTTTTCTATACATATAACGGGGTAGCCATACTTTGTTACGATAGGTGCCATATACTTATTTTTATACTTCTATTTATATTTATTATATTTCTGATAGGTGACTACCGGAAATATGCGAGAGCTCAATTATTATAGTTACCATTGTTCTATAATAAATATCACTGTTATGTTAGGCAGGGGAGAATTTAAGGGCACACAGAGTGCACTGCAACAATCGTTATGAGGGTTTTTCCCGAATAAAGCCCGAAAAAATTTTGTAAAACATATTGTTTTCTTTTTCCACCCCTCTAAAGATTTTGGATCCGTTATTGACGTTTAGGTTAAGAGTGAGTACTGTACGTTATGGTTTGGTACAGTATATAAGAAAGGCTATCAAAAACTGAGATGTTATGTTTATTATAAATTAATTTTTTTCTTTCTATCTAAATATATATCAATGGTACTCTTTCATTGCTTAGTTGGTAGAAGGTTTGAGGATTCATAGTTGGGACAATAGCTTTTAAAATTCGGTTCATACGAACACACCCTTAGCTTTCAAGTTGCCTGTTACGCTTATAACCCGTACATCACACTACATAACAACCAGCAAAATTACAAAAGATATTACATATTTGTAAGTAATATGTCTCAACTTTATAAAAAGAAATTGTAAAGTATACGTGAGCCGCAGTACGAGTCTAAAAGAACCACAGTTTGTCCACTAAACCACATAGGCTAAATTATAAATAAATTATGACTTATTTAAACAGATTGAATTCACATGTTTTAGTAACTGAATATATTTTATAATATTTAAAACAGTAAATTAAGATATTACATAAATGAATTTCATTAAATATTCATTGAAATTAATCATTTCATTTCAATGAAAATTCTGTTATAGTTTTCAAAACTAAATAGGTTTAATGTAATTAAAAATAAAATAGCTCAGAAAAAATAAAATGTTGATTTCAGACGAACTTATATTTTAAATAAATAAATATACTTTAATGAGAACGTTTAAATAATGACCTAGTAGAATTGTTTCCATTCAATTTAAACAACTATAGTTACGGGTTATATCTATGTCTGTAATCATTTTACAAAAATAAGCATGCCGAAAATAAAAAAAATATTAAAAAATTGAATAGTCCAAAACATTTTTATGCAAGTTGATGATTGGAAAAATTCTAAGTAAGATAGAGATGTGATAACTGGCAATCGCCTACGAGAAAATGCCAGCTGATACTGAGTCAGCTGTTGGAATTTGTTTCGACATGTAAAAAAACTAATCGATGTAGAAAAACCGCTAGACATGATACACAATGGAATAGTTTGTATTATAAAATGTTTTTATAGAATCTCGAAAACTAGTAAAAGAGGTAATTTGTTCAAAACGAACGAACTTGCAAGCATTTAGAAGAAGCAAGATAATTTTATATAATAAGAAAATAATGTCAATGCAGGAGATAAGTTACTATTGCTTCTTATTTATATATTTTGTAATCGTAGGTCTTTTAAATATTCAAATCTGGATTCTCTCTATATAAATTATATGCATCGAAAGTAAGCTTGAATGAACGGAGAAATTGCTAAACGGTGATTTCCTTTTGAATTTATTCTACATATAAAACATTACTTATGGAATAAATTCTTACGCTAGAAGCTATTTTGGGACTAGTAAATGCTCCAATTCACTCGTCAGAAAAAGTGTTGTGTTGGATAACATCGGAGTACTTTCCTTTCCGGCTAATGTAACTCCTATTAGTCATTCAATGAATCAAGAAATGTTAGCATCATCGAAGAGACATTACCTAAAGATCCGAAAAAAGAATAAAGCTTTTTTTAAAAAAATGGAATTAAAATTAAAATATTTAAACGTAGAACCATTATTATTTATGAAACGTATTGCGCCACTGTTGAATATCATTATTATATCATTTGTCAAAATATGACTTTTAGTAAACAAAGTATCGAAACGAAGACCTTTTCTATTTTTTAAAATTCAAGTAAATAGACGAATAATGAGATATTACTAAAGAAGATGATAATGCTTGAAACTAATTTTATATTCTAAACGAAAGAAAACAATAGAAATTGTATGAAAAACATACAAAAAAGACTCAAGTGATGAAATTGATCAATTTAACAGAAATTTAAAAATTTAGAGGAGAAAAACATCTACACTTACAAAAGCTCTTGAGAATTTTGAACAACAATATTATTTTTTCATCTATTTACATCAAGAAATTGTTTTTTTAGTGATATTGACTGAAAAAAGCCACAAAGTTTTCGAATTGTAAATTAATTAATAAAATTAGTATTTAGCAAAAAATCTTTCCGTTATTTTTTCCTTTAAAAATCAACTTGAAATCTCTATGATCCGAGATAAGAAAGGCCGCCATTATTTACGAATACAATAGTTTATGAACCCTCTGACATTGACGAAATAACCTAAAAAATTTCTGCAAACAATTTTTGATTAGTTTATTCACATTTCTAGTAAATTTGCTTATTAGAACGAATTCGTTTCTACTAATACCTCTAAAAATGTACACAATGACTCGATCCCCATCCTCCCTCCCCATCGTGTACAATGATGTGTTTTTGGAAACACGACTCCCCCTTAAACTCTACAGATAATTAGTGGACGACCCCTAATCGTACTGCTATAAATTAAAATAACTTAATAGAGATATTATTATATAATAAATTGTTATCTTATTTCGATTTATTTTTAATTTACTTAACATTATAAGGTAATGTCTGTTTATATTTTTGGATTGTTAATATCGTAATTTTTACCAAGCTTTTATGCTTTAAACTTGGTAAAACAATACATTGCTGAGACTAGTATTTGAAACAATTTTAGCAGTATTTTTGCAGCACCAAGAAAATAATAAGACTAATTGAAAACATTTATTTTACCTGAATCTTTATTTATATAAAACAACCTTTTTTTTACAAAAACAGCACTTTATTTGTTATTTAAAATAAGTAAAATTAAGGTTTTATTAAAATACTTTTTAAAATAGAAAAGAATATTCACTTCTAAAAAGAATCTGATATATTTCTATTGATTTTTTTGTAAGTTTCATACGCTTCTTTAGTAATGTTTATTCTATGGAGCGGTTTTTGGAAATTCTTAATACTAAGATATTTGTAAAGCTAAATTTTAAAGATGAAAAATATTCATAATTTAACAGAAAAATTTATTAAAGTTAAATAATTTTCTAAAATCATTTTGAATTTAAATTTATCGATTTTTATACGAGTTCAAAATTTTAAACTGAAGGAGGATTATAATAAATTACGACAATAATTTATCCATAAGTTGCTCAGTTAAACAGGAAACGAATAGGATAATTTCTAAGATTAATTATATTTAAATTTAAAAGTTATAACAATAATAACAAATATTCTTGATTAAAATTAAAATTTGACCGACGGTATTTACATTAAATTATAAAATATATAAATATATATAAATGAAAATTGTTTTGGATTATCATATTGGTGTTTTTAACAACAGAAAATGGAAGCTTCGATATATTTATATATTTTATATTTTAACAAATATTCTGTTTTTTATATTGAAAAAAATCTATAGCATGTTCATATTGTTTTTAGTTTTCTATCTGCATTAAAATGCGTAGAGTTAAATTAATTATTAGAAATAAAATAGAAGTGAATTTTATTTAAATATCTAGTAGATGCGTACTTCATTATATCAGCCATTCCATTTTTAAAGACAAATGACAAATGTATAGGTAATATCGATTAAACATGTTTCACACGTCGGCCGTCGATAAATCAATAAAGTAACCCTATTAAGAAATCAATGCACTATTCTTTTAGGCAAATCTGGTTATCTGAAGCATAACTTCAAGTTAAAGAGATCAAATAATGGTTTTATTTCGTACTATAACTTCTTATAGAGCGCTTTCTTATTCTTCTTTTACCGTTAAAAGTTCATTAATCCAAAATATCAGCCATTTAATTAGACACTAAACAGACATTGAGTACAAAGTATTTAAAGGATATGTACTTTTAAATTTTAATCTAATTTTCATTATCTTAAGTTATTAAAGAACTATTTTCTTTTGAAAGTATAAAAGTCAATTATAATTATTTTAAATAATTACAATTTCATTTATCACACCTCATTTTTATACTTTTACCAGTTTTTGTGAATGTTTATCAAACTATTTGCATATATGTGAGTGGGCTACTAATTTAAACAAATATCTCTTTCGCAAATACTTAAGAACGAATATGTTTTTTTAATTAGAAAAAAATTTGAGGCTTCTAGCCAATGATTTGACTGCTAATGTAACCGTATATATTAGTATGAGATTATTATATTATAATATCCGTGATTAAACATTCATCTCAAAGGTAAAAGTTGTCGATCCAAAACGGGGATCAATTTAATCCCATTGTTCATAATTACACGTTTTGCTTATAAGTATGAAAAATAAATCCAGCAACGAGTTTTTTAACTTTCCCAGCAACATTTAAAACTGTGTGCGTAGCACCATCTGTTATGATCTTTTATTTTAAAAATTTTTATATTTTGAATATTATAAAATGGGAAAAAGCTTAATTTTGAAGATAGAGACGGGTTTTTAAAAAAAATTGTAAATACTAATAACGAGAAAATCGTCATTAAATCCGACCCTACTCGAGATATAACACACGACCCCCATTTATCTCCTCACCCTCGATCTTTAACCACCAAAACTTAATAACATCAATGCCTCTAATATACAAATCTCCATGCAAAATTTCAGAAATTTTCGACAAAACACGAGTTATTAAAGTTCAAAGAGAGTGAAAGAAATTAAGTTTAAGTCAAATATTATATATTTTCTTTATATATTACAATATAAGGAAAATACATTTGATTTATAATTTTGTTATTTCGAATTACTGATTTATGTTATTAAGTGTAATACACTAGTATATTGTATAATATATTAATGTAGGAAATAAACATAACACAAAAACTTTAAACAGTAAAAAAAAATCCGCCAAATTATTTATCAACAAATATTGATAAAATCTAAAATAATTCCGGTATAAACATATATATTACTTTTTATAATTCGTAAATATATTATATAATGGGTTTTTTTCTGTAAACATATTATTTTTAATGTAAATATTTTGTTATTGATGTTAAGATTGGAATATAAGGACACATCATTGTTGAAGAAAGAATTGAATCAAGCGTGCCAATAAAAGAGAAAATCGTTATAAATTACAAAGGATCTTCTTTTTATTACTAAATAATTTTACAATTTTTTTCAAATCTCGTCAATAGAAATAAAATTCTTTGATATAACTAATTTCAGCTGTCTTTCATTAGAAAAAAATATTCGTTCGAACTGTTGCTGTTTGTGTTTACTAGTTGATAAACATCATTTAGAATCAGGTTGTTGGTTCCTAATGAAAAATATACACAACATTAAGTGTTACATACTTTTTTTAGTAGGAGATACTCAAAAAAAAGTCTAACATTTTGTTGTGTTTTCAGCTTTCTAGCAGTTTCTTGCAGTGAGAAGTCTGCCTTTTTTTTTATTAATTTATATTTATTTCTGGAATTTCTTCGTTTTTTTATTCATGTTTATAATAGTTCTATCGATATAACTTTCGTTAGCTTTTTCTTCTACTGTTTTAAACATTGTAAAATATTTTTAATCGATCTGTAAAATTCTCCAATGTCCTGAGTCCAAAAATGTAAAAATCGTGGGGAGGGGTTATTTTTTGACCGATCGCCATGCTTTCTTTCTGTTGTATATAAAGTAAAAACTATAGTTATAAGTTGTTTTCAAGTTAATTAAATATAATCTGGTAGTAAGACATCAATAAGAACTATACATCTCTTGATGTCTTTAATTTACAGACCTATGCTACAAAAATAATTTAAATCTAAATCAATTGGTATGAAATATGATAAATATATATATTGAGAAAATAGCTCTTAAAATTTTAATAACTCAGAGCTGCATTAGGTTTAATTATAATATAAACTTGAAGTACTTGTTCTTTTCTACAATAGACTTTAAATCTGTTTAATTAATATTTTATTAGATTTTTATATAATATAGTTATTTCTAATTTTTAATTCGAAAATCATTGAAAATAAAGCTTGAGAGAGAGAAGCGTAAGCTTATGCTGTAATGGAAAAGATGATTAAATATAAAAAAATTTCAAAAATTCAAATTATAAAACTTATAATAAATGTAAAAAGTTCAGCAAAAATGTTGTTAAAATTTATCAAATTTAAGGCTTTGGTAAAATATCTTAATTTTTCTTGTTTTATTGAATTTCAGAATTGTAACAAATTATTTTACGTCGAGTATTTAACTTATACATTATTGATTTTGTCTATTTATAACGGTTTTGCGAAACCGCATTAATAACACCAGGGAAAAAATAAAAACTATATTAAAGAAACTCTTCAACTATTTTATTCAAAATAAAAATAACTTACGAATAGATCTGAAATATTGTTTTGCAATTGAAGACTTGGGCAAAAACACGTTAATTCATTTTTTCAAGCTTCTGTTTCATCTTAAAGTTTTGAATATGCTCCGTATTTCAGAACAGGTGATTAATAAAATTAGTGCTTGATAAGCCAGTCTTATGAGAAGTTATAGGCCAAGAGTCTTGAAATTAAACATGCTCCATGTTTTAGAAATTCAACAATATTTAACAAAAAACTGAATTAACACGTTCGTGCCTCAATCTTCAATTAATAACCTCAACACAGAATAAAGTTTAATTGATGTTAACATTTCAATATTACACTTTTAAAACAGATTTTCGACATTATTTAATCAGTATTATATTTTATATATTTAAGAAAACAGTATAAAAGAATAAAATTCCTGTTATGTATAGAAGAATAAACTTTATTCTTCAATATATTATATATAATGTCAATAATAATTAATGTGAAGTTTGTAAGAATATTTATTACGATTTGATATTGGATTTGCTGTTGAGAGATCTAAACGTAATTTTTATTTGAACGAAAATCATAAAAAATACGATAGAAGAATCATTTAGACTTATTAATGTATGAATTGTATATATACATTATAAATGTAAATCTAATCACAAAGTAACGTTAACATCAAATATCGAAAGAGTATTACATTAAATAAATATAACGAGAGAATAAATGTTAATTTGGTAATAAAAATAACGCAATTTTTAATTCGAAATAATATTATAACTTTTAATAATTAAGAAAATATCTTCTACATGTCCTGAAGTGTCATCATACCAAATTTGGTTGCATTTGGACTTCTGAATATCTTTTTAGACAGCGGTAAATAGTAGTACTTAATCATCTGGTATATGTAAAATTATTACATACTCATTTTATTATATTTAAGAATATTCAATGAATGTTTTACTGAAAAATAGTAATGAATATTATTTACATGAATATGACAAAATGTCACCCAGCTCTCTTATTTTCAGTGATTATATTATCTGACATATACGCGTATAATTTACGACGTTTCTTTATTAATTTCTGTACAAATTAAAAAAACTACCAGTCTGCTTTTTTGTTGTAAAGTCAAAAACAACTTTTTAATCTATATAATTGAATAATCGTTCGACTTTAGTAAAGTATGGAATTTCCGGTTAATTAGACGAAATATTAAATTATTCAACTGTAAATCATACGGTGTTAAAGAATCATTCAGCATTTATATGGTAGACAATTACTACTAACGAGTTTTAATCAGTGGTATGTGCAGTATGTACAGTACATACCACTGATTAAAACTCGTTAGTAAACATAGGTCAAAAACTTTACCGATTCTGATATATTAATAATTTCGTATGTATGCATCCTGACTTACGACTTTATGTGTTGCATACGCATAGGCGTCGATTCGTATGGGACAGAGAGACATTCCACCCAATTTTTTGTACAACCAAATTGTTCTCATTCCAGCATATTTTTATTTCATGCCATACTACAGAAATTAAAAGTAGAAACGAGTACAGTACACTACAGATACCCTTATTTTTGTATATCCACTCAAATACCGACAATGAGAACATTTTCTTACTCGTTATCGTTGTCCCATTTCCCCAAAATTTATATACTGAGGAGACTGGCTAACGATATTTATATATACGTCGACCCCGATGAGCTTGAGACATTGAAAAAGAGGATAATCTTGCCAAATCTTTACCTCGATATTTACAGATGGTTTTTTTTTCATACGTTCCATTTCCATGCGTGCTTGGCATCTTTTTACAGGGTCACAAACGCTCTAAAAAATTTCAGGTCTTTGTCAAGTTATTTATCTCTGAAATGGTTGAGTTTTTGACCTGTTTACTAAGGCATTTTCAACTCGGTATGTAACATACAGTCCACCATATAAATGCTGAATGCTTTTTAACACTTTGTATATATTTGACATTTAACCATAAAACCTAAAAATATTTGTCGTCAATATATAGATAAGTGTTGAAAAGAATGAATCTTTTATTAAAAATATTTTTATTCCTTTTTTATAAAAGTTTTGCCTGTGACATTCTTTATTATTTTAAGAATCTGCTAAATCAAATCGACAGATGTTTTAAGATATCAATAACAGGATTTCGAGTAGTTATTTCGGTTACATTTATTTATTAAATATTTTTTAAATATATTCGAAAATTATTAAATTTATTTAAATGAAATCTGTGTTATATGTAAAAATTAAAACTTAATTCTCTTACATTTTTATATGTATTATAAACTTTGACTGTAAAATTAACTTTACTCAAATTAATTTTAATTAATTTTTTATATTTTATAATATAAATCATTGCAATGTCGAAAATATAGTTATTTTCTGAGAAAATGTGTGTACAAAAGTATAATAATTATTTAAATGTAGGCCTATATAAATATATATTTTTTTATCTTGATATCCATTTATTGTCGCGCTTTTATTGTCTACAGTTTAGAGTTACCAGATCTATATGGATTTTTACAGATTGTTTATCTTGCTGATTATTAAACTATTAACTTTTAAAGAAAATTTACGTCTTCATAATCTAAAAAATAGATTTATTTTTCAAGCAATTATTAAAAATCTCTATCAGTTTTCAATTTAAATTATCGTAAACAAACAAAACTGATCTCTATCTTTACACATAACGAATCCTCATTTAATTGTTATTTAAAAATAAGTAAATAAAACATTTAATATTTATACATTTAAAATAATTCTACATAAAATGTTTTACTTCTACAAAATTTAATTTGTTTTTATTACAAAATGTATAACATTAAAACAAATAGCATCATAAGTTTGTTTGAAATTTATATTATCTACAAAGAAAAATTTCTTAAGCTCACTAGTAACACATTTTGTTACTTTTATGTTTAAACATAAAAATAATATATCATATAAGACACATTTTTTTAAAAAAGGACAAAAATATAAGTGAATTTTGAATAATTCAATAAAATGAAGCTATTTGAGGAAGCGTTAAAAGGTACTTTGTTGCATTCATAATAGCTATTATTTATAGTTTGGTTTATAACCGTCCATAAGGTATACGAATAATAACCGAAAATATGGAGGCTAGGAATTACTTTTCGTCACAAATAAGTAGAA
The DNA here is from genome assembly GCF_030686945.1 of Centruroides vittatus. NCBI lineage: Eukaryota > Metazoa > Arthropoda > Arachnida > Scorpiones > Buthidae > Centruroides > Centruroides vittatus. The sequence goes on along the minus strand of NW_027122272.1, from coordinate 1,366,664 downwards.
ACCTTCAAAGAATTTTAAAATAACATCAAACTTCCTTTAAAATACGAAGAGATAAGAGCCATTCCTACTGACACGTTCAACCAATCAATAAATCTAACGATCCAAGCTATTTTTCTGTAGCTGGAATATAACACTTCCAAACTCTTCTACAGAGATGTCAAGTTTAACCGTTCGATAAAAATTTTGCCAGCTGAAAACTCACGAAAAGTTTTGCAAATCGCCATTTTGCATAAACAGGGAAGAAGAACTGGTGTTTAGACAGAAATTTCTATCCTTATTTTGGGATTCAAATTCCATGCATCGTACATAAAGATCAAGAGTTTCAGAATTGTTAGATCGTTAGATGACTTTTCCATCTAATTTTCTTTCTCTTTTATATATTTCATTGATTTCTTTTTTCAACAAGCTGTTTAACTGGACAAACAATTTCGTAATCTTTATTTCATTACTTCAAAGACATAACATGGTAAACTTTTTGTTTTTATTAACAATACTTAATTTTTCTGTGATCGTAAAAGCAAATAAGAAAGAAAAATAATTATTTTTTTATACTTTTCACACTTACATAAAATGTAATGCAAGCTTTTTCAATATAGATTTCACTAAAATTAATAAACTTATTCATAATTATTTTTAGATCATAAGAATGTCAATATCTTATCCTATAACCATTTTATACAATTCCCTTGTATTGTAAAAATAAAAATAAGTAACTGCAATGCATTTTTGTTATTCTTAGAGCTTATATTTTAAAGTTTATTATTATGTAATGATATGTATATAATAAAAGATGATAATGGAATTAAATATTATATGTTACATGTAAAATTATAAAAGAAATTTTACGATTATTTATTATTGTAAGTCATCAAGTAATCTTAAGGAAAAAAGGTTAAGCAAACTTTCTTTGCAAAACATGATAGTAATAGTAAATCATTGTACATGAGACTAAGCAGGTGGGTTGTACAGTAGTACATTCGATACTCGATAGTAGTCCTGGTGAGTCTGATGGATGTGAACCATATCTTTTTGTTATTCTTTTCCAACCTTCTGCACCTCCTATACATAAAGAAATCCCTAGCTTCTAGGAGGAGTCTTCTCTTTTTTTTTTGTTGTAATACCTTCCATATAAAGATATATGTGTATACTATATATAACTTTATATCTCTAATTTCTGATCGATTTTTTTCCACTGATTAACACAACGTTAAGATATCTAATTAGTAAAATTTATAACTACTTTAATTATCATTTTAATTAGAAATATATGCAATTAGACACTACCATTAAGTTTTGCATATTAATATTTGGATAATCATTAGTCGATTACGAGTTTGTTAAATGGTTACTAAATTTTGTTACTCGCGTTATTTCTTACTTACATTGATAATTATGAAATACAGACACAAAGTGGAATTCAAATAGCTTACGTTGAAAAGGTTATAAAAATTAATATTTAATTAGAGAAAGTTAAATTACGAAAACTAAAAATGCGCCAGTTTGAATAAATCGTTTCGACCAAAGGGTTGTAATCAATAGTAAAACAATAGTTTTTACAATAATGGGATTAACTTTTTCCTGTAAAAATGGATTATATACCTCGAAATGGGCAAATTTTCTTGATACAGAATGAAAAATGACTAACTGAAGTTCGTATAAAAGGATAAAAACCCTTTTTGTGTAATACTTAAACGTATTATGTCAAATATCATTAAAGAATATCTCCAGATAAAATGTAACTGTTACATAATCTATAAAGAAATTAAAAATGTAAAGGTATTTTACTTTTCTTCAGAAATGTTTTTAAAATGGTTCAGTGACTTTAAAAAATTTTATTTTTCAACTTTCCGTTTATTTTATGGCAATACATAAAATATTTTCTCGATATATTTATTCTATACAACATTACTTAAATTGAAATAGATCGGAAAAATTACATTTCAGAATAACAGATTCGAAAATAAACATGAAAATTTTATTTTAATTAGTGTAAAACTTACAAAAATTGCAAGTACTATTTTCATTTAAACGAATACTTGAATGGTATCTAAATTATTATAATTCATAATTTTTTTTTTCTGGTTATTATATATAACAGACAGAAAGTATGGCGATCGACCAAAATAAAAACGACCCCCGAAAACTTTTACAGCTTTGGATTCAGAAGACCTTGAAACATCGAGCAATGAAAAAAAAATGGGGTTTTCACCTGTATTATAAATGTTAGTGTTTGTGGAGGGCATGATTTTGTTCACCCATTTTGAAGCTTAATAACCCCTGTGCCTTTTGTCGAAAATTACTGAAATTTTGCAGGAAGGTTTGTGTCTTAGGAGCATTGATGCCATTAAATTTCGGTTATTTTAGGTCAAGAGATGGGGAGATAGAGCGGAGTCGGACTTAATGAAAATTTTACTTGTTATTAATATTTACAGTTTTTTTCACGAAACTCATCCCTACCCTCAAATTAAGCTTTTTTCCATGTTATATTAATTAATAATAAAAAAGGTTTTTAAATAAAATATCTTAACAGATGGCGCCACACACAATTTTAAATTTTTTTGTCAGGAAAGTTACGGAACACGTTACTGGATTCTTTTTAATAGCGATTGTATAATTTTAATATATAAATAGATGAATATGTATAATGAGGGGAGTGAAGCAGGAATGAGGGGAGTATTCTGTGAATTTTGGAAAAAATGTGTTTGAAATGAGCATATGTACAATGATGCCGAACTTAATAGATATGAATTGGAAAAATAAGTTCAAAATTCTTTAAGAAAACATCCCTTTCCGATTCTTTACTCCTTTCTAACAAACGGAGTCATTCACGATATCCAAATGAGTGTGAAAGCAAATATGGAGCACGTGGAGTCTCAACATTTATCCACGATTTCCAAAAAGCCACCTACAAGTTAAGAAAATGGCACACAGAATCGTTTTCTAACCAAAAATCAATTTTGGCTAAAGTATTAATTATAGTCAGCAGGACGGACGACCTGAAGAAAATGAGAAATTACATTCCAGATCTGTTGTTATCGTTCTGGAAAGAAATTTTCCAATGGCTTACCTACGATAATTGTCCAGAGAAAAGAAATGATCGGTAACATGATGGAAATGTTCATATATTACTGAATAAAATTTTCAGTTATACTACAAAAATGTCTTTTTATTTAGCCTTTTGTTGCAGAAAGGACACATATCCTTGACAAATAAATGTACATACCACAATGACCACAGTTGCAACAGTTTAATATAAACAGCTGAAAACAATAAATGCATTCAATACATAAAGTATGTCCCTGAGAAATCCGCGCTAAATAATATACTTGTAAGCGTAGACAGTTTTCTAGTATTCTCAAAATTTGAAAATAAGGACACCTGCCTTTATGTAATAAGCGATTCATATATAACGTATTATAGATATTACATATATCTATAATACGTTATCTGTTATATATACAGATTTTATAAACACAATATTTTAATATATACATACCTTATATGGCGAGGAGCGAACCCAGGACCAGTGTTCGGTGGTTTTATCCACACGGCCACTGGTGGGAAAAAGTGTTTATGGTTATTAGATTATTTGTTTTTGAGACTAGTCGATAAATTATAACCAGACGGCTAAAGTCAAACAATTATTTAAAATTATATAACTTCATATTTGTACTTTTAGAATATTTAAAATTTTTATTCATTCTTTAAGAATCGCAAAGAATGTTCTGAATAATCTTTTTATAAAGCTTTTTCGTACTGCTGTTAATTATTAAAAGAAATAATTAATGAATGACAACTATAATACTATTATTCACAGAAAAATTTACATTGTTAAAAATGTTAAAATTAATTTTAATTTAAATTTTGATTAAAAAAGGATATTTAATGTCAAATTATAAATTTGTTTTACCTGAAGTTAAGTAGATGTCGAAGATAAATTTAAAGTTTAAAATTATACTTAAAAATGATTTCAAAGATTCTAAAGAATATTGAAAAATATTTTCACTATTAAAAAATTCCTTTCAGTATTTATGTTTTAAGATAAAAAAATCAATTTTTATTATTAGAATTTTTCTTTTATTAATGCATTATTTTAATTTATATTAAATACATGATTAATTCTCATAGACTTTCTTTTATTATAAAAATTTTTCTAATTTTATTATTTACTTTTGTTTTCATTAATCGCATTTGATGTACTGTACATAGATAAAAAGAATGTAATGAAAATTACAAATATAATTGTAAAGAACTCTTTAATAAACGATTTTTATAATCTTATAATAATCATTATTAAATTAAATATAAATCGGTTATCATCATTAATGTAATTTAATAATACGAATTTAATATTTTAATTTTTAATATTGAATTTAAAAACTTGTACTTCTTCAGAGTAATTTTGTATGTTAACACGTGAATATATAGAAAACATAAGAAATTAAATTGATATTCATAAAATATTAAGATATAAATATATAAATATAATTTTATTTTTCTGACATATTTATAATTTTCCCAATGACAAATTATTATGTATGAATAAAATATGATGATATAATCTTGATATTTTATATATGTAAAAATCATTGTTTTAAAGCAAAACAATGATTTTTACATTTTCGAAACATTTTGTTACTTTACGTAACAAAATGTTTCGCAGAGTTTGATTTAACTTGACAATCTATAGTCTATACCGAGTATAAAAATAGAATGTCTGTTCGTGAGTCTGTTCTCTATACATTTCTAAACTCTTTTACCAATCTGCACCAAATTTTTCATACTTAATTTGTAGGATCTTGCGGAAAATACAGGCTATCATAAAACCTCGACAGCCCATTCCTCTTCCTAACTTTTACCCTTTGACACTTCGTGAAAAACGTAACAATGGCAGGCTAAAATAGCCAATCTTTCAATGTTTGTTCTTATTACCTTTCCACCAAGCTGTAACGGGCATATTTGTTAGTTTATAAGTAAAATAACATTTTTTTAAGTATGATATTATGTAAATAACAAACAATTTATAATATTTTATTTTTTTGTAATTACAACCAGCTTCTAATAATTAATAAAGTGAAGATTCGGACTTGCCAATCAGACGAATACAAAGATTAAACAATAAGATTTTAATGAAATTAATTAATTAAAACGTATGTTATTTAATCTTTTAATATTATTATAAGTTTTCATAAATTTTTCTTAAAGCATGTTGATATGAGCGAGATGAAAAACTAATTACTTTTAACCTATCGGAAAATAACCATTATTGTTTCAATAATGACGAAGAAATAAACAATATACTCACATAACGAAAATTATTATTTTAAAATATGATTTAAATTCAATAATTTAAAATCGACGGAAAGTTAAAACGTTTGGACTAGAAAATAGACATTTAGATTAGTTCTGTAATGCGCAATTAAAATTATAAATTCGTACACTTCAAGTTAGATTAGTGACTTAATTAATATCCAGATAAATTTCCTCTAAGTAAGCCCTAGTTAATTTATTTGCATTATAAACGTCCTTAATCTATCCATCTCCTAGTAATATCATTGGATCAATAAAATTAAATGATTAACGCCAGTTTACAAACTTTTGGGAATTTAATAAATTTTTAATAAGAAGAAAGATAATCTAGCACAAAATCTAAAAATTTCGATTCTGCAAAGGCTAACAGACACCAATATTGCATTATACATATTTTATATAATATTAAAAATGATGAAAGAGCAATTAGATAAGGGTTAATTGATTTAAAAATTTTACAACATATTAAAACGTTTATTTTAAATAAATTTTGTAAAATTGTATGAAAATGTTATTTTAAAACTTAAATATCCTTGAAAATTTATATATAAAAACATCATAAGATTTGAATTGTTCGATCGTAGATGAAATCGCAGATAATTCATGACACATGCTGCGACCACGTTCCATCTCAAATGCTGTCGAGTTATCTGACTTTAAATGTTAGATTAAGTTGCAACTGTTTTGTATTAAAAAGTAATATGCATGCATAATGCAGCAGTTTTCTTTGCGGAGATTAAATATAAGAGAAGAAAAAACCAATGCAAAGGAGTCTGCATAAAAATTCCATAACAGAGAACTTTCGTATAATAATCAGAACTGACAGATAGAAAAGAATTGAAATAATCTTTTTTTTAAATGACTTTGTAAATCATTTTTTGGAATTTAAAAAGAATGGTTAAAAGAAATTCTTGTACTAAAGTGAAAATTTTTAATAATGGCAAGATCTATATGGAATAAAATCGTGATATTCTCTTGTTTCATATAGTTGAAAACAGGTTAAAAATTGAATGTTAAATATAACGTTCTTATAGAAAAGAAACGAAAAGTTTTATTTTAATATTGCAAATTTAGCAAATTAGAAACTTTACATGTAGAGTTTTATGCTAATAATTCTTTATAATCAATGTATGGAATGGATGCAAGTCGTTCCAACCAACCTGTTTGCTTAGCAAACACTTTCCTTTTCTGTGTATCTCCAATCAGAAACGAGAAAATTAATAAGCGAAGACGAGAAATTTGCTGAGATCACGACGAATACCTAGTTCTGTTTACTTAAGGTTTTAAGTGTTTCTTTAGCTCGAAGAAGGTTGAGTAAATCTTTCTTGGGTTTTATATGGGGATGGAATGCATGAAATATTATATAGGGTATAGTAACTATTACGAAAAAATTAATTTGTTTCCAGTGGATTATCACATTGTTTGTCGCTAAACGTAGACTAGAATATTTCAAACTCATTACTTAATTTATCCACCGTTAATTTACAGGAAGAAATTATTTATCTCCTATTTAGCATTGAACTGCATAGAATAATATTGAAACAACTTTTCAAAATAAAAATTGAAGTGAATGCATCATTTTCTGATTTAATGTTATTTATTTTTAATAATAAAAATATGGGTTGAATGAGTTGAATTATGGCTAATTTTTTAAAGCCAATATTAGAAAATAATATAATTAATTAATTTTTCATAATAAACAATATATGAAGTAGGATATAATTAACAAAATAGGTTGAAAATGTATTTTTTTTAAATGAAAAACTTTCATAAAATCTTTTAATAAAACTTTTCAATGTAATTGCGAATTTTATTAAAATATAAGTTATAAAATAGTTTTCTAACAGGAAATAAAATTGCTTGTATCGCACGAATTTAATAGTAATATTATTTTGAATTTTAGTGTTTTCTTCATCCCTGCGGCCTTCAATTCTATGACATTTGATGAACTCTTATCGATTAGTTCAGTCTCATTACAGTTTTCTGTTTGGCGCTTCTAGCGCTTCCAGAAAATAACTTATACTTAAATACAGAATCTTGTTACTCGGCATTTAGTTTCTACATATAAGTTTGTTAATATACTGAATTGAATAGATTTTATCTGTTTACTCTAAAATATAACACAATTTAGATTTGTAATAAGATAAATAAAAATATTAGATTTTAATCTCTTTGTTGGATTTCAATAGTTTCCTTCAAAGGATTACTATTGTATTGAAACGATAAATATCCTCTTTTATGCTCTTGGTTTGACGCATTTAACATGGCTACTATTACAATGACACTATAGACTTAGAAAACTTAAGGGAATTATCGCAAATGATTATATAAATACGGAAACTACAGTAGTCATATTTGTTTTTCCTTAGATATTCCGGTGTAGTCTTTCAGAACAATAATTGTAATTCATTTATCAAATTTACAACTAGTAATTTAATTAATTAATTTAAATTTTAATATATTCAATAAAAAAAATTATTTCTGCGACAAGAAGAAACTGTTAAAATTTCAGATATACAATTTCAATTAGTTTTTCGGCATATAAATACATTTAAAAGAATAAAAGTCGTTAAATAATTAAATTAATATGTAAAATTAAATTTTAATTAATTATTAATCAAATTACATATAAAACATTTAATAAAAATAAATTCAAAAACACGGAAAATAATTTATTGAATAATGTAAGAATATTTTAGTTTTAAATATTAATATAAGTTTATAACGTTTAGTATATTTGAGATATTTCATTTTCTATACGCTTGTATGTAAATAAAATAATTTTCAGTGCTGATATGCAAAATAGAATAATGTTATATTATAAATACATAATTTAAATAACGCCATTTAATATGTATGCATAATATCATTAATTTTATTAAATAAATATTATATTTATTTAATATAATCAGTCTCAGTTTTAAAACGAACCAAGTCCAAATTAAAATTTCTTTTATAAATCATTTGTAATTTTACTATATTTTATATTTGGAAAGATGATGTATTATACACTGCATTGGTATATTTTGATTTCTTCTTAAGATAAATTAAAATAATAATTTTCAAATAATTCGCCATCTTTAAAATAATTTTGTAGTCTTATTTCATTTTAGAATTGATCCATCCATTTATATATTTATTTAACTAATAAAATTCACAGATATTATAATTAATTATAAAATATAAACATTAAATTAAATTAAAAATCTATATTGGAACGAGAAGAATTACAATTAATAATAAAATTTTTGAATTAGAATTTCTACGTTAAATTACTGTACTTATAAAACGATACAGAATAATTATTATTGCGGAATTAATTAAATACATTAACTTTTACATATTTATTAAATTACGAAATTTGTATATAAATGTACGAATATAAATATATAAATTGCGTAAACATATATAACATTTATATAAAATTTTATAACGCAGTTTTTATTAATAATTAATGTAAAATGAAAATCTTATTCGTATTTTAATAATGTGTAAAAAATTAACTGGATATTTTAGAGACTATTTCGGTAATTAAAAATACAAGAACTCCCAAATCTCGTTAAATGCGACAAAAACAATAAAAATATATTTAAAACTTCTTGTTTTAATGTTACATTTAAGACATTAAAACGAAAGATATAAGTTTTTTCATTTATTTTATTTAAAAAATCAAAATGAAAACTTTTAAGAAATATTTCGGCTCATTTAAATATTTTTTATTCTACAAAAATACGTAACAATAATTTCTTCAGAAAGTAATATCTTGTAACGAAATAACTTTACAAATAAATAAATTTTAACCGAATAACTTAACAGAGTAAGAGTGTTTTTACAATATAATATAAGCTATTATATAATATTTTTTCAATATAATTTTCAAGCACGCAATATTTAATCTATGTGCAAGTATTGATCTATGAGGTCGAAGTTCTTCGGGTATGGATCACAGAAATCTCATAAAATTTTAGGCTGTCATTCGACATGAAACCGGAAGATAAATCGAACCATGTTTCCTCAGGTCGCATATTCACAAAAAGTATATGATTTGTCGAAGTTTTGGCTTCTTTCGCTTCAGATATTCAACATTTTTTAAAATATATTACATACAATAGAGGTTTCTTGTTTTAAAATCAGTTACACGAGAGTTTTCTTTATTTAATTTAAAAATATTTTAATTATAGTCTTCCCTTTTCGTAATTTTTAATATGTAAAGATGCTTACGAATTTCTAAGATTTTTCACTGTCACCACATGTTTAATTACATAACAATTCCATTCTGTATATAGAAATTGATTTATCCATAAAACTGTAAATTTTATCTAAAATTTAATTTTTATTCATATTTGCCTCAAGACGTTAGATTTTATAGTTAATTTCAAAAATAGTCTCTTTCATTGATCAGGCTGTTCGAGGAATTAGAGCGTGTTGCTCAATATCTGAATAAAAGTACTTTGCTTATTAAAAAGTAAAGTACTGTACCTTCAATATTTAACGTAAATTTAGAAATAATAATCGTCCTTCTAACATTTAATGCAATAGGAGATGATTTTTGAATGTTCTTTTCTCATATTTTGTTTTCTTATTTATTAAAAAATCTATAATTTTATGTTCTAACAATGATTTAATCAACCTGAAAGAACTAATAAAATGCTCTGTAAAGAAATATTTTTAGGAATACAAAAGGTGTGTTCTTATCTTTTTATTGAATACAACGGTCATTCAAATATTTATTTTTATAAACTTAACGAACAATTATTTATTGTGACGCCGGGATGCAATTTTTAATTATGTTTTTAATTTATCTAATTTAAAATATATGCTATCCACTTCAAATTAGTAGTGTCTTACACCTGTACATCATACTTTTCCTGTTAGGTCTATAATTGTTTTCAAATTACAGTCCAATAATTTATTATAATTATTTCAATTTTATACGTGTTTTTGAATGTAAATTATAAACAATAATACAAATATCTTTTTAAATATTTAAATCATTTTGATAGGTCTAATTACATTTTATAGTCTTTGCATATATAATATCTATCATTAATTCTATAATTTAATTTCAAACAGTCTTTTAAAGAAGCAAATAACAATTGATTAGTGAGCTGTCTCAAATTAAACACGAGAAGTCATAATTATAGTTGTTTGCTTATAATAATAATTTTTATTAATAAAAATTACATAAAAATATTGAAATTTAAAAATAAAATATGATTAATTAAGACCTTCAGGCAAGAACATATTAACTGATTTTTCTTTAAATTACTCTAAAATCTCGGATTTGCTCTGTATTTCAAGACAGGTCATAAGTGATTAATATTGGAGGTTGATAAACCAGTCTATGAGAAGTTATAGGTCATGAGTCTGGGAATTATATTTGCTATGTTTTAGAAATTCACGATGTTTAAGAAAAAATAGAATTAACAGTACATAACTTGTATATATTTATATACAAAAGTATAAAATTTTGTACTATTTATTATATATAATTTTCATATATTTATGATATAAATAATTTTAATTTACTGATAAAAATGTTTTATACATACATTTTAAAATGAATAAACATGTAAATATGTTTATGTTGTTTGTTTATATATTATATTCATGTAAAAATTTACAGTTTACAAATTATACGCAGGATGCATTCTTAATATTTTTAATTAAGCATATTTAATCTCTATTTTAAAAACGCTATATTACTTTTAATAAACCTTGCATTATATTGGTAGATAAAGTCTTAAAGAAGTTTAATTAATCAATATTTATGTAATGTATTAAGTATTTAATTTATTATATAGTAGTATAAAGATTAAAATTAAACTTAAAGAATATTGTTTTCAAAAGTGAAAATATTTTACATTTTTTTTAACTTTCCGTTTAAATTAAAAAAGAAATTAATAAATAATAATTAAAATACGATATTAAATAAAATTTGTGTCAATTAATTAATAAAACGGGAAAAGTTTTTCAAACTTTAACAATGAATTTAATTAATGATTTTAGTTATTTCGAGTATTCCAAGGTAAACTTTTATTGATGAAATCTGATTAGTTATGCATCTCTTTATTAAATAAAATATTCTTTATATCTTTTGCTTCTTTCGTCAATCAAAAAAGACTTTTGGTTTACAAATGCGAGTGAGGAAAAAAGCAATTTTTTGAAAAAATTTTTAATTATTTCAAAAAACTATAATTTATCTTCTTTGTATTGTATTGAATTACTTTTTCTCTCGAAGATTTTTCTTATTGTTTTATTTTGTGGTATAATTATAGATAGAAAGTGAAAGAATTGATTGAAGCAGTGATTCTCAAAGTGGGGGTCGTGAAAAATATTTGGGGGGTCGCTGAAAAATTGATGCCAGATCAATTTTTTCAAATATTTTATAAATTTACTATGGATTCATGTTTAGAAATAATAGAAATAAAAAATATATAAAATAATTTTTACTTAAATAAATTGCACATATAAATAATAAAAATAATATAAATATTTAAGTACGAGCCTAACCCCCTCCCTCGGGATGTTTTTGACACATACTTATTCTTCGGGGGTCCTTTGAAATTTTTTAGTGCATAAGGGGGTCGTGGTCCAAAAAGTTTGAGAAACACTGGATTGAAGGATAACACGATAAAAATAACGAAGTAGGAAAAATTAATTATTTTTAAATAATAAATTATATTTTATATTATTTCACATGTTTTGACATTATTTAAATTTAAATTTTTTATTTCGTTTTTGTGTTTTCTTATATTAATTTTTTACTTTAAATTTTATTTGTTTTAAGCGGAAACTGAAACATGGAAAGTATATTCTATTAAAAATATATATATATAGCAATATAAATTAAAACAAGAAATTTACAACAAAATTTATTTAACTTTTTATTTGATTGAGAATTATATTAATAATATATTTTCTGTCTATTGTTTTTGTTATGTACTGTACAGTATGTATAGTACATTAAACTATTTACTTAGCAGGAAAAAATCACGACTGTATCAGCAATAATAAAGTTTAACAGTTTAATTTTTCACTTGTTGCAATATGCACTCATCAGTTCTTTGCAGCTGCTACAATGTATTTCAAAAGTGAAATAAATTGCGACAGCTGCAAAGAATTGACTGATTGACAACTGTTTTTTTTTACTTTTCTGGTTGCTACTGTACAGAAAAGAAACAATGTTTACTATAAAAAATATGATATATTGAAACTGAATTGATTGTGAATTTTAATTAAATTTTTGTGTTTTATACTTACTCTTATCGTCTATTACTAACTACATTCGCTAATTCTAGGAAGATGTTGGGTTATCTCCATCTTTGTGTCTAACTCCAGGAAGAAATGATACATCAAGAGGGAAAGTTGAAGGACTTGTTACATCTTACTCCAATCTTTCTTCCTATCCTTAATGTTTAAAGCTATTACGCTATAAGTTATTTTCTGAAGTGCAGAAAACAAGGAATGCCAATAAATAATGTATATGTATAGGTATATTAGGCGAAAATTATTTCTCACAATTACATCAATATTAAACATCAGTGTTTAGTAGGCTTATTTATACACATTTTCCTCTATAAATAAAGATTCTTTCGAAAAAACAAAAGAAAAATTTGTACTAAATTCAGCATCATGTCAATGGCAAGATGAATTCAGTTTCTCATTTAAAAACAATATCATGTTGATAGTTTATGTATTCATTAACATTATCATAATTTGTCTTTATTAGAAATTATTCTTTTTTTGCTAGCTTAAAATAATAGCGATAATAGTTAACTTGAAGTATAATTAAAAATACAGTGTTGTTATTTATTAAAATGCTATATTTTTATATTAATAAAATCTCTGTTGTAAATATCATGTAAAATTTCAGACGAATTCGTGTAATTCTATATCGATTTTAAATTGAAAATATAAATTTAAAAAATATTTGCTAAGATTCTAATAATAAACAACATTCATCGTCGAAAATTATAAACATTTTTAACTTTTTATTGGGTTGCAATTTTAAAAAATTGTAGACCTACAAATTCTCACTGTCATCCGTCTACTTGTCTGCCTGTCCGTCCTTAAACTCGACAACGGAGTTTAAAAGATGAATGACGGGACCAGATTAGAAAGCCAAGGGGCAGGAAGCCCCGATTAACTATATAGAAACTTCCGGTGAAAACCGAAAGTCACGTTATTTCAACTCAAATATTTTCTAGAGACAGATGACTAGCACGACTTTATTGCTAACAGGAAAGATATGATATACAGAGACAAGACACTACTAATTTGAGTTGGAGAGCATATATATATTAAATTAAATAAATTAAAAATATGATTAAAAATTGCAGCCCGGCATTGTGACGATGACACAATAAATAATTGCTCGGTTTTTTAACAAATAGTTATATAATATAAATCTGATGTAAATGAATTTTGAAATTAATCTTTCATTCGTTTGATAAAATAAACATAAGTGTAGGAAAGAGGAACCATACGGTTAAAGGAAATTCGTATTAAAAAGTACAGGGTGTAACAAAACTCGTCATTTTATGTGTAGATTAAAGGGTAAAAAATAAGCTTAGAATCTTCTATAAATGTTTCTCAAAATTCCACTTCATTTTCGAAGTGTAGTCTGCCAAAAAATCAGTTTGAAAATTAATTTTAAACCTTAAAACAATTCGTTGTTTGTTTTCCCTACTTTGTTACTAACACGTACTGTACAAGTACAGTACAGTACAAACTGACGCTTAGAGTATTTTGATTGTCGAAAATTGTGTTTTATGTTAATGGAATACGAGGAAATTGAACTTGTTCTAATACGAGTATTGAACTTCATTTGTTTATGTCGGAAATAAACGTTTGCGTTTGCAATGGAAATTTGAAGCAGTTCTTGTAAATTACTCTGCTTTAATTCTGTAAGAAACGAAATGTTATTGAAACTAAATTTACATTGAAAAACTCTTGCTTTCCAACTATTTGTTTTACTATAAATTATATTTATACTGCGAAATCTTAAAGTGAATAAAGCTTTGCTTTCATTTATTCAGTAGTGTCTACTTAGGTAACATTTACTTACCGTTGACAGAAGTATAAAAAAAGAAAATTTAAAAAGTTGACAACTGTAATGTTAGTACTTTGGCGGGAAATTTGAAAAGGGCAGGCCAGATCTCGAAAACGAAGCGGAATTTGGAAAACATTACAGAATATTTTAGCTTTTTAAGTTTATTTTTAACGCAAGAATATATCCCTAAAATGTTGAAACGGAGTTTCCCTACATCGTGTATATTAAGATAATAAAAGACAACGCTAAAAGAACACACATTATTCTATTTCTTCTATGAAAATGTTCTAAAAAATTCAGCAACAAGTTGCGCAACTTTCCCGGCTGTTATGAAATTTTATTTTAAAAATAACAATTACATTATTAATCTTAATAAATAAAATTGTCTCCCTACAAACGGAACTTATACCTTTTTTTTTTTTTTTTTTTTTTTACATTCTTGTGTTCAGGAGGTCTAAAAGCGTGGAGATTTTCAAAACACTCGGTAGGCGAAATTTCACAGGATTCCAATACTTTCCCGTGTTTTAAGAGCCGGGAAAGTAAACGGCAAAATTAAAATATAATTCTTACATTTTTATAGCGATTTTGATTTAATTTATAAAATATATTTTTTTACTTAAAAAGAAAGTCTAAATAAATAAATATATCATTTCAATTTAGTTTTCCGAATTACTTTTCACTTCTTTAATCATCTTATAATGAAATTCAGTTCCCTAAATAATAGTACTTTGCTCTTTCTGATTAATTACTTTCTACTTTTGAGGAAAAAATATCTTTCAACTGGAAATACACTTCAAATTGGTTTTTTTTCATTTAGTCATGTTATACTCTTCAATGACAAAAAACTCAATTTAATCAACAATTGGAATCCCTAAATTTTTTTGGAGAAAAACGTATGAAATACAGTAATGTATTATTTCAAAGAAAGCTATAATTATTTTATTTTATTTTTTAGAAAATTTCTTTCATATTCCTCAACTTTTTATCGATAGATTAGATATGCTCTATATAAAAAATAGATACTGTACAGTATTTATTCTAATAAACAGCACACTGTCTATAACGTTTTTCATTTCGTAATTGCGCTGTTTATTAAAATAAATACTGTATTATACAGTACATATATGCTAGAGAAGCATGTCTTTCCTTCATTTTTATAATAAATTAAATTGTATTATTATGTTTCACGTTAGATTTTGAAATTTAAAAAATAATTATACCAACTGAATTTTCTTATTTAATGTTCACAAGTTAAAAGTTTGAAAATCACTTATTTAAAGTTAAGAAAATTATTATTTTTTGCATGTTTTAACCTTTATTATGTGGAACGAATTCATAAAAGGTGCATTACAACATATTAAGTTTTCTTATTCAGTTAACAAAAAACGAAAAAGTTTCTGGCTGACATATTATGTGAAAAACAAAGCTGTCGACGGTTTTTTCCCACAATGAATAGTTCTTAAAATATCTCCTCTCTTCTTTACAATCTCCTAGACGCTTTTAATTTAAAAGAAATATTGAAAAAAGTTTTAGGAATTTCGCATATTTTTAAATATATAATATAGTTTTCTTCAATATTCTGATAGTTTTAAATCAGCAATTCTTTTTATATTATATGATTCTATTTAAAAACAAAATGGCAAATATTAAAGATAATAATTTTGTTTCAAAATAACAGATTTCCCTACTTCTCTCGAAAGATAAAGTATGTACCATATCCTTCTAATTAACGGCAAGTAAAAAGAGAAAAACTAGTATGATTTTTTCTTTGAATACTTTCAGGTCTAGAAAAAATGTTAATTATTGTGAGTTTTGTGAGATTTAATATATCAAGAAACTTATTTCAGAAATAATTTATATAATTCTGTTGAAATATTTTAAGATATCAATAAGATTTTTTTATTAAGTTTATTACGTTAAAACATGTTAAGTTAATAGCTTGTGCTGAAAATCAAGCACAGATCCCAGAAGAATATGATATTGAATGGTTCAGTATTGATTCAAAAGATAACTTTGATGAGTTTCCTAATTTGAACCATGTTTACACTAACATTTACTGTATATCTAAGACCTTGTAATCCATAAAAAGCTGTCGATATTGACTGATGTAACATCACTTTTATCAGAATCTTATTCTGAACACGTGGGAAAATTGATTTAATTTTAAATAACCATTCACACGAATGCAGTTAACGAATGTTTCATTGATGAAGTTTAATCCTAGTGGAGAAAGCTTACAATATTGTTGTTAAATGCAATATAAAAGAAATTATAGTTAAATAAACTATTGCATTACTTTTAAATCATTCACATATCTATTTTATGAAAACAAACGCATCATTTCATCGAATTAGTAAATCGTTTTGATAAATGAAAAAATAATCGTTTGTAAGTATCAGTCACGCCCTAAAGTTACTACATATAGAAGCAATTACGTCTCGCACCTGCTCCTGTCACACATTCCACGTCTCTTTAAGCTTAATATTTTATAAATCCAATAAATGACTCATCTGGACAATGAACCTATATAATATTCTTCAGTAAAGTTTTAAATCAATCAAAAATATAACAAGAGAATATGCAAATATCAAGCAATGAAAATCGAAACATATACTAAATATTATTTAGTATGTAATTAATGTGTATATAGTTAATATGTACTAAATGCTATTTTTAAAAATGTTTTCAAAATTATTATAAAGTATTAATTATTATGCTGTTTTAATTAAAATGTGAATAGAGATAATGGTCTATTTATATTTAAATTAGGCCTACTTATTATTCATTTTAAATAATTTAAAATAAATTATTTTTAGGAATATTTTGGAAAAAATTATAATCTTTAAAAATTTATTTTGATATTTAGATAATGATTTAAATATTTGTATCAATAGATTAGTCTAATGTAATAATGCAACATAACAAAAACAATGGCGATCTGCAAGATGGTGCCTTCCAGAAAGACTTTCTATAGAGACAGTCCATATTTACGTGTTAGACAGGCGAAGAAAACACGGAAAACACGCGGAATTATACTAATGTTCGGTGATTTTATTCACTCGGTCACTGGTGGACTATTTTTTCTTTACTTATCATTTTAATAATTTTATTTTTTGTCACTAGAAAGTTAAATCTTAAACGATACAAAATTATTAAGAAAAATTCAAATATATTTTGAGAATGCAATTAATCAAAAGTATTCGAAATGATATCATTACAATATATCAATTTTACCAAAAAGTTTTCTTGATATTTGCTACTAAAGCAGTAAATGCTGCTGTATGAACTAAATTCTTTTTGAAGACTTCTTATAAAAAAAATTCTTGTATTTTTACTCGAATGCAAATGATTGATTAGAATTCTCATAGATAACACTTTATCATTTTAATAAATCTTGAACTTTTTCATTCATATTGATTTCTTTTCTATTCAGAATTTTTATATAAAAATTGACAAATATTTAAAAATTTATCTTAATGATAACGGTATTTAGTTTACCTATTCGAGGGCAACAGAATATCTAAAACTTTCGTTTTTTGTCGAATCAGCAAATAAATGAATAGAAGGTTAAAATTTTTACTATTTAATTATTACGATACTTTATAAAAATATGAAGTATAACATGAAATCTAAATATTGCATAAAGAGAAAAAAAATAAATGTTACAATCACAAGCAATTAATATAATTAGTTTTGGTATGGCTCACCAGTGGCAGAATGAATAAAAAACACTTAACACTGGTAGTTTGGTAGTGAGTTTGCTCCTCACCACTTGGTCAGTCCGTTGGTCAGGAGTAACACATGGTGTTGCTCCTGACCACAGGTAAGCACATGGTGTTTCTTCTTTGTGTTCTTCATGTGTCTAACAACTGAATATGGACCAGTTTCCCATTGAAAGTCCTCCCGGGATGCACGCTCACCTGGCAGATCGCCTATGTGTTGTGTTTCAACATCTTATCCTAATTACTGTATATTCAGCAAGCAATTTCAATTAAATTGTAAAGTGAAGTACAATAAATTTGTCATTTATAAAATTAAGAACTGTTAAAGAAAAATAAGCGATAAGTTAAAATAAAAATTATATAGAGAGTGTTTCCTAAGTCTGGACCCAACCGAGAAAAACACACAGAATCTGCTCAAAGTATCCACCGCTGTGTGACATACACTGGTGAAGACACAATTTCCATTCCACCAATGCACGATGGATCACATCCGGCGAAATTTGCTGACACACTTGCACAAAACGTTGTTTAAAATGTTGAGTGCTGTGAATTTTTATCGCGTACACCTATGGGTCCAGATTTACGGGACACTCTGAATTATCTTTTATATATTTTGAATTTTGTTAAATTTGTCTCGTACACTAACTAAACGATATTATAACAGATCGATTAAATCATAATTATTAATATTTATGATCGTTTTTGTTTTATTTAAAGCAAGAAATCTGATCTAGGAATAAATGATTCAATTTAGTAATAATTTACTATGTATATGCGTTTGTTTCATTTGTCTTTAGTAGATAAAATATTTATATATTTTTATTTATACTATTATTATTATGTAGTCATTTTAAAAATAGTAAAACATTTTCATTTTATACCTTTTAAATATATTAACAAATGGATTTAGTACAAACATTTCTCCTGAATTATTACCATTTTATTAAATGAACGGGAAATGTATGATTGTAGAAGCTAAAATCTAGAATTTTTTTCTTTATTATTATTGTAATTTTAATTAAACTTTTATTAAAATTTAAAATTTTAAAAACAACATTAATAATTCTGTAAATCGTTCAACACAAGATGACTTGAAAGAATCACATGATTTAGAAGAAACTTTTTTTAAGTATTACGTTGTTCTTGTTTTTAGTTTCAAGGAATCTTGAAAGTTTTCTTTCCTTTTTGTTTTTATCTGAATTCCTGAAAGTATTGGGTAGATCATAGGATTGTCAAAATGTCATCAGGATATATTGAACATAATATTTGTCCAATCGGTTATTCGATAATAATACTTTTTCCAGAAATTGAATTCTTCAAAACTTTTAGAATCTTTTTTATTGATTTAATAAACAACACGTATTGTATTTAGACTTTATACAATTCCATATTTAAATTTAAAATTATACACCGTATCTATATTATAATTCAAAGCATTTCTGGTATTAAAATTGATTCCATTGATTTAAAAATACAGGTATATTGTTGGAAGAAGTAAACTTGATTTGAATTGATCCGAAAGTTATTATAAATTTTAAATGTCACAGAATTTCAATTTAAAATTTTGAAAGTCACAAAGTTTTTCAAAATCAAAATACTATATTTTTTTCCTCTGTAAAATTAATAAAATCTCCGCTATACCTAAAGCAATTTCACTGTAAATTTAAAAAGTTCTATATACTTAAAAGTTTACTATGATGCTTATGCTTAAATTCTTTGTATAATCTTATATTAAAAAATATATTTTATTTATACTTAATCTTAAATAAGAATGATGTATTTTTTTAATTTATAAGTTATTGAAATAATTATTTAAAGAAACTAATTACTAAGAAAATGGTTGGTTGATTGATTGATTGGATCAGACTAGGGATAATGATTACATACACGATGCTTCCCGGGAGGACCTTCTATGAAAACTAGCCCTGTATAAATGTGGGTGTCTGCAGGGAGTCTTTTTTATGGGAAAATAGTCCTATATAGATGTTAAATATGTGAAGAAAACCAGGAAAGCTCAATGTTGGTCAGGCGTGAACCCATGACCAAACTACCATTGTTTATTTTATCCACATGGCCACTGGTAAGCACTAATAAAATTGGTATGAATGGTTATATAAATATTATTATAAATTTTTACATATAACTTCAATGTATTTTTGCTCTTTAATTTTTAATTATTGAATATTTATAAAAATTTTATTTACTTTATATAGCTCTAGTTTTATATTGTTTTTACACTTCATTAATGGAAAGTTAGACAATTTAGCATTATTTCTTCACTTACTAAAATGAATAAATATCATTTGATAGTATTTAATAATGAAGGTTTTGATGAAAATTATCGATACGTTTTCAAGTATAGCCTGATCGTATAAATTCTTAAATTCTGTATGTAGAAAATATACTTTTCATATAACATTGAATTTATATGAAAGGAAAATAAAGATTTTATGTCAATCTAGAATACTTCAATACTAAAACTGAAATTTATAATATAATCTTATAGAAGGGAATATAATAAATTTGAATCCACAGAAAAAGCAAAATAAATGTTTTATATTTGTATCAGTGGTGAGGTTCATATCTTCATTCTAAAAATACATAAATGGTAAGGTTTTCTGTAGATTTTATTTATATTTATGAATTATGAAATAGGAATAACAATTTAAAAGGTTTGTTAAATCTATTTATCTATTATTAAATATTTTAATTTTCAATTTTAATTGTAAAAACACATATAAAAGTTTAAAATAATAAATATAACAAGAATAATAAATATTTATGATTCATTTATTCATTCGTTTTTAATGCCCGCATTGCCGAAAGAGTCGTGGGAGTAAAAGTCCCAGCAGAGACTTTTAATGACCTCGGTCTGCAGTAAATAAATTCGGTTCTGCTGCTGGAATCCCAAGACGTGTTCAACCAGATTCCCGAATGTGATTGATCCATCTGTTTCTAGGCCTTCCACGAGGTCTGGGTATGTTGAGATAGGAAAACGATACTCTCTTTGCAAGTCTTTTCTGTGGGACTATGCTTACGTGACCAAACCAATGTAATTATGATCTCTCAAAGCAAACAAGCAGTGTTTCGATATTGAGTCTTTGTCGGATGCTGGTGCTGAGAACACTGTCAAGCTTCTATCGCCAGCAGATGGTTTATCACTGCTCCTTGTATTTAGGATCTCAGTCTTTCGATCATTATCCAACATTTATGCTCATAGAAGTAAGAATTGGAACGTAGACTGAGTGAAAAGCAAACAGTTTTGTTTTCGTCTTTAGCTCTTTCTTGACACCACTGATCGATTTATTTTTCGTAGTATAACGCATTCTCGATCAATTCGTGTATCTACTTCTATGTATTGCTTGCCATCAGTCGTGAATGCGATCCCTAAATAGTTCAGCGTCTCCATCTGCCTCAATTTAGCTCCATTTAACTGAAATATACATTAATAGGATTTCTTGACAATACAAACACGTCAAACTTTGCCACAGTTATTTTTATTCCAGCGTCAATGCAAACAGTTGCAAACCCGTGAAGCGAATCTTGAAGATCGCTCTGCGAGTAATTGAACAGAACCAGGTCATCAGCAAACAGAAATCAAAGTCTATTTTACAATCTCCAAGAACAATAAGTTCTGTTTATTTCGGCTGCATCTAATAATTCAGTCCATGTAAATAACGAACTGCAAAGGTGAGAAAACAGGATCGTAAACAAAGTCCAACACTCCCACCGAAAAGTTTTGACTCTTTTTAGACTTTTCTTCCTGTGAGCACTAACAGAACTTCAAGCTTTTCAAGCTCATCGTGTGTTCGGCCAGACCCACTATGAGGCGGCCGGGTGGTGAGGGTAGGAGTCTGATTAGACCACCCAAAAATTCCTGTGACTTTTCGGTCTCCTGGATTCGATCCGAGTTCCCCAATTCATTCATCTGACCGGTCTAGGGTTTCGACTTCTGACTGTGTCTGCTAGAAATAAGGTACCGGTATTCATTATAAACCTCTCCTCCATGCTACAAAAATTCAATAATTTCAACCTATTCGAGTTCTTATCGGAGGAGTCGTTCCTTCCAATCACTATCTTTCACTTAGAGCAGTTATTGCCAACATGTGTATTGAAAGCGCCCATCGAGAGGATGGATTTCGTATTTTCTACCTGAGTGAAGCCAGCATCAACTTCATCTATATGAGATTGGTATTCCGCCTGCAGACTGGTGCATACATCTGAACAAGAGCAATTTTCTAAGTTTAAGCTTCAGGCTATACACACATCCTTCTAAAAAATTCTATTCAGAGGCAGTCTGCCACCGTAAGTCCTTAAAGGATCTCATATCTGTTTAAGCATATTTTGTCACAGCTACTCTAGACTAGAAAAGGATCCATCCATCTTCGAGATAGACAGTTCCAGAGCCTTGTCATTTTGTGGAAGAGACACCAACTATATCTAGCTTATATCATCCTACTCCACTAGCTCTTTTTTCTTCGCTGTCAGAGAGAATATATTTTAGTTTCTCAATAGGGTTATTTACTATAGTTATCGTTGTATTTTTGTACTCTTTGAGATACATTGCCGTTTACTGTCCCTTCTGTCGATCCAAACAGATAGCAAGACCGTTGATGGATTTCCTCTTTCTGACACTCAAAAATGACTTGAAGAGGAAGACTAACATACTTTTCAAACAAACTTCTTTATCTTGTTTGAACGCATCTCTTGGTATGTTGCGTGCCTGATACGTTTTAGTATTTATTGTATAAAGACTTTACCATGTTACAGTTGTTGATGAGTTATTTTGTCTGTACTCTAACCCACCGGTAGTCACCAGTAGATAACCACAATGAAGATTGCGGTTTGCGCTTCATCAGCGAGCTGACTACGTAGCATTTTCCTAGTTTTCTTCACATATCTAATACGTAAATAGATATCACTTGCTCACAGTTTCCAGTGCACGGGACGCACTTACATTGATATGTGTTACATTGCCTTATCTAATCCAATCTGTCTTTTATCCTTTGGCCAGACTGACATGGCTGTCCATATCAGGAAAATAAATCATATTTCTGCCAGCATTGCCCTCCAGATCATTGAGCGAACGAAAACCCTCACAACACAATGAATTTTTCTAAAATTTTTGTTATTTAACTTTAGATTCGTTCTTATATGGCAAAGTGAAAATGTTTTCTTTTCATAAAATAATCTGAAATTGATAATTTCATATTCATAAAAATAACAAATTTTCAAATTGACTGTAGTGATTCAATACAATCAGTAAATTACAAATTTAATAAGAAAATCTTATGTTGTGTTTTCTAATCAGCTTTCCATTTTCCAAAAAAACCACGAATTTCTGTGCTTAAGTTTTATAAATATAACTGAAAAATTAAATTAATTCTAGCTTATATTATAAACAAATTATGAATAATTTATTACCGTATATTTCCGCGGATAAGACGACCTTCAGATAAGACGAGGTATAAATTTTCGTAAAAGTTATATAGTTTTAGCATATATCTGTCCTATAAGACGACCCCCAAACTATCAACGGCCTGTGAATTTAGTTTAGATCAGCGATCATCTTCTGGATAATAATATTGTATAGCGTATACGGAATTATGTCCTATTCGTAATTTTTCGAATGAACAAATTTTATTTTCTGCCTTGCTATTGTTGCAAACGTTCGCACTGATTCGGGCATTCGGGTAATGACATTGACTATTCACAAAAACGTCGTAAGGGCTATTCTATTTTGTGGACATGCTAGTAAATAATTACGGTTTGTCCGTTTTTTATAATGGTTTTAATTTATATAAATTTCAATCTAATTTTTTCGTATCTGTCCTATAAGACGACCCCGGGTTTTCGGGGTCTTTTTTTATGATTGAACTATCGTCTTATCCGCGGAAACATACGGTATGTACATTTTTAAAATAAAATAAAATGAAATAAAACAAAATTATTAATCGGCTATAATTTCTAAATACAAATTATAAATAAGATAAATAAAATGAATGATAAAAAAATTTATTTATAATTAAAATTAATATGAGTAATTGTATAAAACAAACAAATTCGTTAAATATTACAAATAAATTGTAAAATAACAAGATTATTTTAAATGTTGGCTTTAATTTACATTGATTTTGATAAATTGTAAACAGTAATCCAGATAAATAAATGAATACGATGTTTTAATTAAAGTGATTGATTTATAGATTGCTATATAATATTTTTATATTATATATTAAATTTGCATTAATGCCTAGGTAAAATCTGCGATTCGATTATCTTATTTTAAAAATATACTTAACTGAAAAATCCTAATAGTTTTCCGAGTTCTAAATTTTGTGGAAAGCGACATTACATGAGCAATTAAAGGCTGTAATGCTAGCTTTGAATGATCTTGACCAACGTAGACGAGGAAGAATGTGCCACATATTTGCGTAAAATTATGAGGATTCGGATTGGATTCAAATCTGGATCTTTCACGAGATAGGGCTTTATCATACGACATGAAAATTCCATTAATTATTCTTCTAGCACATAAACTACACGGTATCTAATAAATTGCCCGTATTTTAGTATCAATTTCATCTATATTTTTTCAAATATAATTTATTAATGAAATGTTTTTATCGCATTTTAATTAGATAAATTCTATTATGATTCGTTAACATAATTAAAAGCTGTCAGGTTGATAAAAATTCTAATATATATTCTCAATTACCAATGATAAAGTTTCTGATCGTTATTATTATTTCTATCATAGACTAGGTTTTTAAGATATATATATATATATATATAGGCTTATATAAGAAAAAAATGAAATCTTGATGATAAACTTTATTTTATTTTTACTAATAATTAATGAAATAAAAATGTGATTTAAATAACAAATTTGGATTATGACAATAGGCTACTTGGAAATAAAAAAATTATCATCGTATAAAAGTATACTATTTTTATTTATAAATTTTAAAAATGTTTGTATTTACTTCAATTCTTCAGTTATGAGCCCACCAGCGGGGGAGTGGTAAAACCATTAAATACTGGTCGCGGGTTCGTGCCTCACCAATGGGCTGGCACATGGAGTTTTCCAGGTTTTCTTCACTTCAATAGGGATCAGTTTTCCATAGGAAGTCCTCCCGGGCGGGGAGATCTTTCTATGGTCGCTTGGCAGATTGTCCAAGTGTTATATTTGCTTTATTCTACCTTGGACAGGTAGAATAAAGCAAATATAATGTCCAATTCAATACTTTATTTACAATACATACATTAAATCAAAAACCAGTTAATTAGATGTCATCAACAACGTTTGAAAAGTAAACATTTTTAATAAAATTAAAAATAATTATTTCTACTTTTATGTTTTATTAACTAGTTTAAAGCAACGAGCAGATATATCTATAATTTTTATTTAAATCAGAAACATATTTACCTTCATTATATTTTTCTAAAAAAAATACTATCGTATATCAAAGCAATTAAATGTTTACGTTTACGTTTTTAATTAATTTAAATTGACATCACTCAACTTATGAAAACAATATAAAGTACGTAACACCGAATAGTTTACATAAAATAATTAAACTTCTGGAGATGAATGAAGTAACGAATGTTTATTAAACAAATAATGTATTTACAAATATAAAATTTCATTAATGTCTTCGTTAATGGTAAAAATGTATTTACTGATGTCAAAGAAGTAGAATTATTGATTTAAAAATATTAATATTAATGCTTCAGAAGATCGATAGTTTTAACCGATTGACTGTAGAATTAAAATTGGTCTACTTCTAATTTTTACATTCAGTTTCCTTAAAGATAATTGTTTGTAATTAATTTCATTTTACAGGTTTTCGTGTATAGGTTCATGTTCCAAGACCTGTACGTTACTGAAAATGTGTACCTGTACATTAGCACATATCTTATTGAATTTCGCTAAGAATTATTTAAATTTATACAAATTCCTTTACTCATTCTTTTCTATACCATTCCCATTTACTTATGAAGATTTTCCTTAAAAAAACACATGGTTTGAGATAAATAAACACGAGAATTTATAAGTAATCATTTTAAATGCTTATAAATTCATTAATAAATATAAAATATTTAAATGTTTTTGTATATTTATTTACAGAAATAGCAACATTTCCGAAAATAAGTTCTACAGTCGATCCCTAAAGAACAGCTACAATTATGATTAAAGTTTAATTGATGCTTATCCCTATGAAGTAAGTTTGAGATGCTAAAAAATCAATGAAATTAGTTGCAGTTATTGCTTAGCATCATTGATTTAATCAATATACTCTTTTTTTATTACTTTCAAGTCTTAATATAATACATATATTAATGTATAAATATAAAATATCGGGTTCAGTTATTTAAATCTATTAACAATCTTTTACAAAAAATTTTAAAATAGTTGATTTCAGTAATTAATTAAGATCGGAAATTCAAAACAGAAACAATGTCTGCTGCAAATATTTACGCATTAAAATATGATTGGAATTTAGTAAATGTTGAACTAGAAATTATAAAATTAATGAGGATTTTAATTTAAATTAACAAGCTTTATTATAATAATTACATATGTTACCAGCTGAAATGCGAAGTTAATATGCAAGTCTTTACTTTCCGGATTCTTATTAAAGTTTAAATAATCGTTATTGTTTGACTTCTTTTGATTTATATTTTATATATTATAAATTACTGTTTTATCCCTAATTTATTCGTTTAACATAGAAAGTGTGTTTATGAAAAACAAATAAGACATAAGAAAGTAAAAATTCAAACAGCGTAAAATATTTTAATATTTGTAAGATATGTGAATATTAAAATATTTATTGTTTTAATATTCACATATCTATAAGCACAGTGTACACGCATGTTTTCCTTATTAATATTAAAAGGATAAATTTCTTGTAAAGTGCTCACCAGTGACCAAATGGATAAAACCAATGAACACTATTAGTTAATGGTGGGTTGGTGCCTCACTAACGGGGCTGGCTCGTCGGGTTTTTCGGTTTTCTTGATGTATATAATACCTAAATAGACGTTAGTTTCCCATAGAAAGTCTTCACGGCGATCTGCTAAGGTAAGAGTGCCACTCTCTTACCTTGGGCAGATGGCCCCAGTGTTGCCTTCGTTTATTTCAACCATCCAACCCAATCATTGTAAAGTTCGTAAGAATATAAATATTTTGCTATTTATATTATTATACTATTTTTGGAATTTTAATATACAATATCTACATTTAAATAATTTAAAACTTTATTTTATATCGTCAAGAAACAAGAATTCTATAAAAGTCATTATTAATAGAAAAACTGTAGATAATAATATTAAATTTTCAAAATATTTCTAATTAGAAATAAAAGGAATCAGATATTTTAGATAATGGAAACGAGCATACAACTTTATTAAAGTTTTAAAAAACAATATAGACTATAAAAATTCAATTAATATTGAAGTTTATTCATATAGAAGTTGGTGTCTCAATTGAATTATTTTATTCATGTATAATTTTAAATCCTATATTTTATAGAAAATTAAAATAATTGCTTGTGCAAATCACATCGCAGATTCAAATGATCCAATTTAAATACGTAAAATGCAATTTGCTTCTAATTGATTCCAGTAATTAAACTTTCATGATAATAAATTATGATTATCGATAATCTCTTCAGCTCTAGATAATTTAGAACAGTTTTAAATAAATTGTAATTTAAATTATGTTAAATATTAATATATTTTCTTATTATTTTTTCATCATAATATTACTGAGCTGAAAGAGCAAACAAATAGGTGATAAAATTGTTTTTAATTTAGTTAATATTTACTTCCATCTCTTTAACCAATTAAAAATATGTTAATATTATTTCATGTTAAACGAAAATTACTAATGAATAAAAAAATTGCGCTAAAATATAAATTAAGCTTAAATCTGAGGCATTGCGGGAATGTAACTGAAGATATGTTTACGATTATTTCTTCGTAGATGAAAATTTTGTATCATTTTTCTTTAATTCTCAAGTGATTGTATCTTCAACAGAAACTGTTTGAGGTGGGGCGTTAGTGAAGTTTCTTCTATGTGGCTTGTAGAATTGAGTTTGTTCTGAAAACATGATAGGGCGATTTTGATTAAACTTTGCCATTTTACATAATGAGACGAGGAAATTAAACATGTAGTAAATATCGGCGGTAAATGAGAGATACAGTGGGTCAAAGTGACAATGTTCAAGATTGCTGGTAGGAGCGCGCGCGATTTTTTATTCTTTTTCATACCAGCGGCGATTTCACTGCCGGTAGCGGAAAGTGATCGTCATAGATGGCCACCGAAACAATATTATTGACTTCGACTTAATTCTTAGTATTGGGCAGAAAACGAAATGTGCCTAATTATTGATAATTTTGAGAATATAGAACGTACAGTACATGTGTTTTAGAATTTCATTTAAAATATAAGCTTAAGACAGATCGGATAAGATGTTCGAATTTATAACCAAACTATTTATAATGAGAATTATATTCGTTTTCGACAGTTATTCGTCATTATTGATTTCTACGCTGATTTATAATTATAAGCTTGGTAGTGACCACGTTAAATGGAATGCTTTGTCTCTAATAAACAAATGATTATTATTTCATATCCATTCTTGAAAACATTTAATTACACGAAATCTTTATTACACTCAATCGAAACATTATTACTATTTATATCATCCGAAAATGGCAAAAGGAATCAAATATCAAGAGTTGTACCTAACGCTATAATTCATATCCAATTTCTTTGTCACCTAAAAGGAAGATGTATTTATCGGTTTTCATGTGTTCGAGGCAGAAGAAATTATAATCCTTAGAAAATAGAGAATGAGAATAAGAAAACCTTTTCAGTGTTTTTCATCATTTTCTATATTTTCTAGATAAGAAATAATTCTTTTATTATATAGTTTAAAAATAAATTACTTTATTGTAGTATTGAATTGAGTGTTTAAACTTCATATTTTCTATTACGAAGTGAATATGATACTCTACAATTACATACTTGTCGCTATTTAAATATAAAGAAATATTTATGATCTTTAAATAAAATAAATGTCGTCTTTCAAGTAAAAGAGAAAAAAATATATTACATAAGGAAAATATTTGATTACCGTCATTAAATATTTCGTTATTCCTTATTTGGTTATAAATTATGTTCATACTGTTCATTGTTCTATAAACTTAAGCAATATATATATAGATATACAGCAGAAAGTCGATTATACGGTTTTCAAAGAAAAAAACTAGGAGGTATAGCATTGTACAGTACATACAACAAAGTACAATACACAGAGAGCAAACTCTCCGTGTAACTGCAAATTACTAAGTCATCTGTCGATTGTAGCGCCGCGAAACTAGGTCATATATGTAACATTACGTTAGACTTTGAGTAAACTAATTTACTTTCAAATACAGTAATTGCATTACAGTATTTATACTTCATGAAACTTTAAATGCACGCTGCTTGATGTACAGTACAGTACCTAAAACACAAAAACAAACGAGTTTCTGGATTATCCGAAATTTCGTTTATCTGAATGACCCATTTCCCTTCAAGTTCGGATAATTGAGTTCCACTGTATATATTTAAATTGAGGAGAAATAAAAGAATCATTATATAGTACATGTAAAAATATTTTCGATTTTAAAATAATAAAAAGTTAATGATTATCCTACTATATTGACCGCATTATTATCGATTACTGTAGAATTTAATATGTACACTTGTTTAATATTTATAATTAAAAAAAATAATAGAAAAGCAGGTTTATATATAAATTAATTTTAATGCTTTGCATTGTAAGTTGATCTCATTTATTAATTATATAGAGAACAAAAATTAATTATTTTAGATTCAAATTACATTATCATCATGTATACTCTTTATTTAATTATATTTTGTAAAAAAGTAATTAAATTTTACTTACATTATTAAGTATCATTCGTTAAATTTATATTATACATTTTTAATAATATTAAATGTTTTTAAAACGAAATATTCTTAAGGAAATAACTCGGAAGATAAAAAACTATCTTATTTAGTGAAAAAATGTTGAGTTTATAAGTATATCTACAGGACTATTAATTCTAATTTTATATATCAAAAAGTGAATTCTATAAATATATATTTCCAGATAATTTTTCCTGAATCACTTGAAAAATCAATAAGTTAAACTCTTAGTGGAACACAGTGTGGCATTTGGAAATTTCGATAAAAGCTCAAAAATCTTTACTTTTTTATGAAAAAAATTTATATGTAAAGGCAAAAATTCTATTAAATAAAATACACAGCCATAAATTAAAAAAAATTAACTCATCTTTATAAAAAATTCATTTTCAGGTGTATTAGTTTCATTTTTTTTATCAAATTAGTAGAATATTTATATTAAATTTTTTATCGTAATTTACGATATTACTATAAATAATTGTATATCATAATTAAGATTTTTAAATAATCATTTTTATATAAAAACTTTTCTTAATAAAACATATTCGGAAGTTTAATACAATTATCTTCTTGATAAAGCTTGTGATCTAATATCATCAAGACGTTAATGAAGTTGTAGAATGGTTAATATAAGAAAAATTTAATAAAATTACTATACCCTTCTAATTATTCTTATATAATCATACATAATTATATTATTATTACATATTATATAACACAATGAAAGTATTTATCTGTTAAAGTAATTGAAGCGATATAAATGTTTACCATGAGTAGAAAAAAAAGAAAGATTTTTAAATTACGTAATAGAGAATAAAAGAATGATTTATTTAGAGTATAAATACTGTATTATAAACAAGAAAATATCAGGGAAAAAGAAGAAAACTGCGCACGCATACGCAAACATCTCTCTAAGAATCCCGGATGAAGAATAAACCTCAGAGATGCTGAGAAAGCTCTTACTGCAGTGTGCAAGTGCAGGAGATGTTAAACATCTACTGAAGAACATGTTGATTGATTCTTTAATTTGCTCTGAAAATTTGGAAAAAAGGTAATCTTTAATATTCGTTTTCGATGCGTTTTCGTTATACTTCAATATGCGTGACGCAGGAAAATTTTTCGAGCTTTATTTAATTTTAATACAATAAAATAGTAATTTATTAGAAAATTTAAATTTCGTAAATTTTATTATATCTATTTTTATTAAATTAAATGCATTGTTTAATATTTTCCCTTTGTTATCTAAATAATATTAACTTTATTTAGTTAGCAATTGCCAAAAACTTGATCGTCTGAACATTGCATAGGTAATTAATTATGATAGTTACAGATATCGAATTATATTCAAATTAATTTTTCTACGCAACTTGATATGTAAGATTTTGTATTATTCATAAACTTATCAGAGTTGTAGCTGAATGTAAAGTAAAATTAACACTTTGTAAGTGAAGATCACAATTAATTTTATAAAAAGAGAATTTCATAAGGAAAAGATACGAAACTGATAAAATAAAGGTTGACAGATCAAACAGTGTTAACGTTAAACGTAATGTTTATCAGTTCATTAGGTAAAGAGTATACAGTATTATCTTCAACACATAATTTCAAATATAAACAATTAATAGTGCACATTGAAACCTTTCTAATAATCACTTTAACTATAAATGTTTCTTAGTTTACTAATTCTTATTTAAAGAAGTTAAAATGCATGAAATGTCTATTGATATCAAATTTAATAATTATTCTGTCGAAATATTAAAAAAAAAATATTTAAGTTTGTTTCCAATGAACAATTTAACAATAAAATAAATGAAATATTAACCTTTTTAACTCCTAATTTTATATTCAATTTTTAAAAGTAATTTTTTCAATTTTTTTAATTTTTGTGATTTAATTAAATATGATATTTCCAAATTTTTATGTTTATAATACTTGAAAAATTATTTATAAAAATTTTTAAATATTTAAAATAACTTTACGTATTTTTAATATCGATAATATATTTGAATAAATATTGATGAGATTTTGGATTGCGTATATGAGGAAAGAAATTATAATTACACATTTTAAAATTATAAATACGGAAATTTGCTAAGCTGTGAAGGACACCTTACTCATAATGAATACAATACATTTTTTTACAATAATTCATATAAAATTTTAATTCTTATTAAATAAATTAAGCGCAATTTTAAAATTAAATAAACGAATCAAATTTAACACAAGTTACTGATATTAAAAAGTTAATGAAAATTTAAAAAATACATTTTTTTTTGAAAATAACTCTAAATTTCATGTTAAATTACTTCAAATAATTATTTCATAAAATAAATTACATAAAAATTGTTTTATTGAATTTTTGCATACAATACTCAGTAGAAAAGGTGTGCCAATTAGTTTTATTCAATAAGTTAACTGTAAGTTAATATTTCATATTGATATAGTTATAACTTGTTCACTTAATTTTTTTAAATGAAAGTTTGGAATAAAATAAGCAATAGACTTACTAAAACGCACTTTAAATTGAATTATACGTGTTATTATTTTATAAAATCTTTAATAAATGCTTATATTTTATTAACTATTATTGAGAGTGATTATATTCACAATAAAAATTCTTTATAAGATTAAATAGAACTGCAAATATATTTTTCCAGTAAAGTATTATATGTCTTTTCTTGTGCGCTTCTGTCTTAATTCTAATTATAACTTTTTATGATTATATTATTCAAATTAAATACCATTGGCTTTATAATAAATATTAATAAACATTTTCGATAATATTTTCAAATTTATATTTTGACTACGCCCTGTTTTCTATTTTGATGTATGATTCTCGAGATCGAAGAATGGATACACGATGTCATCACGTTTTATTCCTAGTCAGAGATATGAGTTTACGTGACAAGAAATTTTAAAGTACAGTAGTTCTTCTCTTATTTTCACTTCAGATGAAATTTTGAATAGTAATAATTAATAACTTTATGTTAAAAAATATCTAGTTTACGATAAGGATTAGCAAGTCTGTGAAATTAGAATTTGTGTAGTAAATGCAGCATCTTTACAAGGCTTATGGGTCTTAATAATTAGTCTGAAGTGAATGAAATTAATGTTTACTTATAAAACTTACTAGATTCTCTTCTGACGTAGACTATATTATAATCGGAAATATCGGAAATAAATTTAAAATATCTGATTTTAAAATTAAATTTATTTATTAGATGTTAGTTTGATCGTAAGGAATAATCAATTTATATATCTGTTTGTTATGGAAGTTTATTTATAAAAGTAATTTGTTTTAATACACAGATTACGTTTATCAATTATACTTATTAAATTGAAATAATTCAAATATAATCATGTTGGTTTGTAATTAATTGAATGTATAGGGTTTATATTAATGTTTAAGATATGTTAAACATAATTTCGATAAAAATATTAAATTATTAATATAATTTGTTTCTGGCACAAAATTTACTGTGTCCAGAAACGTTTTTAAAATAATCAATCATATGAATGGCATCCTCATAAACAAATGAGCATGGATAATCTTTTTTTATTGCAAATAACCCATTTTTATTTTTAATTTCTAATATTTTATACACTTGCACTACTTATTTTCTTATATTTGTCCAAAAGACTTAAAGAATTCTTTAAATTTTAATGTATAAAAATTTGGAAGTTCAGTCTTTGTGCCACTTCTCGATTAATTAAAACCAATTTTACGTAAAGCTTATATAGAATAACCAAGTGAGATAAAAAAAATATTTAAAATAATTAATTTTGGTGTACATAAAAATATTTTTTTCAGTTTTCTGAATAATTCGGTAATTAGTAAAGCTATTTAAAATTGTTAATTGCTATCAAATAATAAAATTAAATTCTCTTAAAATCTCTTTAAAATGTACAAAATAAAGAATTTTTTTGTAAAATACACATTTCCTTTTTTATGCATAAATTTATGAATCTGTCTTCTGTTAATGTTTCAATATATTATTCTTTTGTCTTTCAGCAAATCAATACTACAGTAACCCTTGATATAGCTCCACCATTTGTTCGCATAAGAAATTGTTACTAAATCGAATTTCGTGTTAAACCGAGGGACCTCAAACGTAAAAATGACGTCTAAACACAAGTTTAACGTTTCGAGTGTTTGAAAATCACATGGTTTGGAAGTTGTACAGGTACATTTAATAATTCACAAAGGCTGAAGTATTCTCTACTATTTAAGAGAATTATCCGTTTGTGAGTATTCCTTGCCTGTCTACGAGTGTGACTATGAGGTGGGCGCTATATCGAGGTTTGACTGTATTAATATAATTAATTTAATTAATTAATTTTGTATAGATAAGTATTAAAATGTTAGGAAGATAAATATTTTTTTTATTAAAAGATTCAGTAGTTAATATCCGAATGGTAAGAAGTTACAGTATTTCTATTAATAACAGATAACTTGTATTGAAACCAGTTACAATAAATAAACAAAGTAAATACAGACGACTCCGCATAAGTCGACACCCCAAGGGGAAGTGGAAATGTGTCGAGTTATCCGATGTGACGACTTAAGCGAAGTTGGAAAAAAAACCACAAAACTTCAATTAATAAAATGCAGTGGTGCGTTATACAATAGTATAGGCTTACAATACATTGTGTTCTCCATTTACAATTACCCTGTAGATGAAAAACTGAAAAATTCGTTTAGTGTTGTTTGTTTTGAGCACTTAACTGTCTCAACTTTCTTTTCAACGATCATGAACGCCTTTAAAACATCATGTTCGCAATCGTCAATTGTTGGCAAGTAACGTCTAAGGATTCTTAATGCCTCTGGCGTGAGAAAATGCAAAATTGGATTCTGGTGTGACGTTGATGTAGATTGTATATTTTCTTTTTGTTTATCTGTTATTATTTTATACATAAAAATACATAAAATGTTAAGGCATTTTTATTAATATGTATATATATTAATAATATTAATGTATTATTATATTATTAAATATATTAATTATATATTAATAAATACATCGACTCCCCTTCCTGAAAAAAAATGAGTTCGCACCACACGTGCGGAGTGAATTCATTTTTTCAGGAGGGGGTGACGACTTATCGGAGTGTGGGACAGCAAAAGTACGTCGACTTATCCAGTGGTGACGAGTTAAACGGTGTCGAGTAAACCGGAGTTTTTCAACATTAATGCCTATGTAAGTCGGCCGGGACCACAGAAAGCTGACTACTTAACCGATGGTGTCGAGTTATCTGGATGTCGACTTATGCGGACTCGACTGTACTTACGAAAAATAGTTATAAAATTAAAAACAAAAAATTAAATTACAAAGTAAAAAGTAAATTGTAAAATGGCAATAAAAAATTACATGTTGCATAACTAGTTTCTAAACAAATATTTAAAAACCATTCTCTCTCCTTGAATGAACTCGAGAGCAGCATTAAAACTAAAGACAAAGGTTTTTAAATGTGGCTGTAGAAGAAACTCCAAGATTTACTTCATTGTGAAAAAATTCTGTAAAAAAAGTTATAAGAATAAAATGCAATTGAATTTCTACGACTGGAAACTCAGATAAAACTTTGATTTCCTGCTTATCATCCTACTGAAATCCTATTTTAAATTAAAAACCTATCGTATTTAATTCAGTCGTAAGTCGGTTTAATAAGCATGTAATAATAGTAAACTATACTGAATTGCAGTCTAAAAATAAGTAAAAAAATAAGAAAATTACATATTGAATGTGAGAATAACCTAATAATTTTTGTAGATATTATAGCCTATTACTTAATTATTATATTCTATAGTTTGTTTTAAACTGAAGTAATATGCTTTTCTGTCATATATAGGATATTATCAAGTTTAAAATATATTTAGGAATTAAAATAAGAAAGAATGCTTAATAAATATAGTTATGTTATTTTAATTTACACGCATTTACTTAAAGTTGATATTTCATATTTGAAAATTCCGAAATCAACATTATTGTATTTTGTTATATCTGTTTCATCTCGTGAAATTAACTATTTTTCAAAGTTTTACTCATTTAGCTCGTTAGCAAAATGAAATAATTGATTTGGTTTAATTAGATTATGTTATAGATATTTCTTTTTATTAGTTTTATTGCAACGTGAAATTAGAGAATAACGTGAATAATACCAATATTATATTAATTTACATAATCGGACATTACAAAAGATTTAACGTATAGTACAGCACATATACAATACATATATATTAATTTTTTGTATGCCTAATGTCCGCTTATGTAATGTGTTGGCAAATTAGTATAATACCTTAAGAATTTTTTCATTTCATTCTTTAATTACAGAATGAAATGGAAAACATTCCAAAATAGTAATTGGAAACTAGTAGAAAAAAAATATCTTAGTACATTCTGAAATCGTCTTATAACAATTTAATTAGACCAAATCAACTATAACGAGCTATTGAAGTTTAAAAAAAAGCTAATCTCAATGGGGTTAAACAGATATATGTAATAAATCAAAGAATACTTTAAAAGTTACTGTTAAGATAAAAAAATCTCATCCTATCATAGAAATAAGAACATTTATTGCATTGAATTCTTTATAAACACTTTCTAATACTTTAAACTTGATTTTTGAATTATTTAACTTTCTAGATACAATATTATATAAATGACATCTTATGATAGTAATTCAATAAGAAACTAGACGTACTGTACTTCAGAAAAGTTAATTAGAAACATCATTGCTAAACATTACTAGAAAACCAGTATAATTCCTACTTTCGCAAATAAAAATAATTCCCGATACAGTAGTTCTCATATAATTTAATCCCAATTTAAAAATTGAATACAATAATTTATAAAATAATTTTCCAACTATTCGCATTCACAGACAAATTTGTTTATTTAGCACTAAAAAAACTCTCAGTCTGTATTTCAATGTGAATTTTATCTTGACAAAAGCATAGCTTTAACACCTTTTTTTCAAATAATTTGCATCCATTCTTTTGCAATACTTATACATTTTATTCCAAAGCATTGCTTTAATATAGATTCTATATTATATAATTCGCTTGTGTTCATTATATAACACAAATGGAATAATTCTTATATTTTGTTGTAATGCAATATTTTACACCATAAACTGCAAGAAAAAAAATAATATTTTTGAATATTATAAATGAACATATTTAATTTTTTCAATAATTAAAATTCATAAATAAAAAATATTTTTTATTAGCTAATAAAACGATTAGAGGTATTTTTATTATTTAAACGTTTGCAAAATTCGTAAATATTCGAAAAAATAACAGTAAAAATTAAAATAAATGATTTTCATAATTAAGATGATGATAATAAATTTTAAAGTCTAAAGATGATTACAACCAGGATATTAAAAGAAGTCAATAGAATGTAATTTATAACTTTAATTTCAGACAGTTCTAGACTTTTATCTTTTTAAATATACTAGGAGAAATTACAAAAAGAATATTTTAAAAATAATTTTAATTAGAAGCGTTTAAATATTAATTTAAACAGAAAGAATAATGGAGCTACAAAACAGCAAACTGTTTATTGAATTATATGCTATTAAGAGGAAGAAATCTTTGAGAAATGATCTGAAAGTCAGATTAAAATGAAATTTTAAATAAATTGAGCATTACAGAACTATCTATCTTGCATATATATTTAATCTTGTAAACAATTATTTAAGTATTTTTCTAACTCTTGAAGATTCGATATAAATTTTTATTTCTTTCGATCGATTAACATCAAAAGCAATTTCTAATCTTGTTCAGTCTAAAACGATAAAATATTTATCCGATAAAATAGGTCGTTAATGTCAACTTTAATCTATTTGTTTATATTTCCAATTCGTAAAAACTTGACATTTCCATTTCGTTAAAAATCGATGCAAGAAACATTCGTCTTTATATTATTCAAATGTATTTCTGTCGTTCCTTTTTTTTTATCTTTCATACGTTTTTGACTTTTAAAAACTATCAAATTATAAAAACATAAATATTAAATGTAGCATCAAATACCTGACAAATTAACTTTGCTTGCATCTAAGTGACAAGCAAATAAGCAACTAAGCCAAAGCTTTCATATGAAACGAACTAAGCCATTAGTTTGCTTACGTAGAAACACCTTTTCTTTTTTTATGTCGCTACATTCATGGTAAAAAAACTTCTAATTGACTTAAATAGCATATTTATTGTGTTTTTATATGCTGCAAGATATACATTTGTAAAGAACGTAAAATTACATTCGATCACAAACGAAGGATGATGATCAATAGATATTCAAATAGTTCATGAATAGTATAGTACGCTTTTTATAATTTGAAAGGTGGAGCAATTGAAGGTAGATTTATATTTCTTCAGTTCAAGAAACGATATACTGCAAATTTTGTTAAAGTGGAATCTGCACTCTAAAAATACTTTTTGGAATATCGGCTACTATAGAACTTGCTAATAATTTCCGGATTTATTCGCTTTATATTTTTCAGGAAGTTCAAATGCAAAAGATGTATAAAAAATTGAATAAATTTTTAGAATTTATTTAAAAATAATAGATGATGTACATTTGCAATAACATTAAATTAAAATTAACTTGTCTGAACGTTTGTTTTCCTAAAAGAGATGAAGAATTGAAACATAATCATAATAAAAAAAATAAATCTGTTCGATAAGAGAAGTTAGATAAAACTTAATATAATTTGATATTGCTATTATTTTTAGTTTATATTTCATGATTTTATTATATTTGTAATACATAAGAGAATAATAAAAATTATTTTATAAATTAATTATGTTAATTTTCTAATTTATGCAATTGAAATAAATTTTTTAAGGTATTGAATCTTAACAAAATTACTGAAAGTAAAGTAATCTACGATTAAATGAAAATTTCGCGTGCTTAACTTTTAATGTTATAAAAATACTAATTTAAGCACGACCTTTTGAGCTTGTTAAAGTGTATAATGCAAAAAATATTATTAAAATGAAAATTGTATTTTAATTTATAAATTTAAAAGAAAAAATATGAAGTTTGTACGCTTAACAATTTAAATGTGTTTTCATAAATAATCGAGACTTGTTTAACTGTTTCATAATCAAAAAAATAAAATTTTGCGCAAATAAAAAGTTAAAAATAAAAATTCAAAATTGATAGAGAAAAGTTTAAATTGTTTTTTCTAACCTAAGGGCTTGCAATGTTTTATTTAATCTTAATAAAGTTATTATTTTACAATTTTTTTTTCAAATTATAGCACGGTTAAATTTAAATACAGCAGCGTACAGATGTAATTAAATAACGTTTTCCAATATCATTGGAATTCTTTTTCAATACAATTTCTTGTACTCTTTGAATCCAAAAAACTAAAGAACTTCCAAAAAATAAAAGTTTTCTAATTAAGTTTTGTATGAAAGTTAGTTCCGAGCTGTTGAAAAATTTAGTTTTTCCCCCTTCAAAAAAATCTTCTTTGCATTTAAAATTTTCCTAAAAATAACTCGGACAATTTTATTTTCACTTAAATTAAATGTTTCGTTTGTATTCACAATTTTGTGTTATTTTAAAACATTATTTTTACCACATAATTAATATTTTCGAATAAATATAGTCAAATTATCCAATCTAATTAGTATAAAATTTATTGTAGTAGCTTGATAATGATTTTTTATTATAGAAACTCTAATATTTAATACGAAAGTATATATAAAATTAATTTTTCATATTTTCGGCATTATTGAATAAAAATAAAATCTTTTAATGCCTGTAATACAATAATTCAATATGAATTAGCTCGTTATATAGTTATTTTATAATATTAAAATTAAAAAATAAATATTTTATTGGAAATATGCAATTTTTAACTTGTATAATTCGTAATACATAATAAAACATCACAGAGTAATGAAATTATAATTAAGAGTATGTAATGAAGTTATATGCAACATGAATTGTGTTATGTAAAATTTTACATATTATGAAATATCAAAGCAAGTACAGAAGAATCCAAAGGGGCTCAAAAATTTGAAATATTTCAATAATTAATAAGAACTTTTATTAACTCGTAAACGACGGTCTGATAAATTATATTTACCATTATAAATGTGTTTAAAAAGAACGTTTTGAAGTTAATGAGGAGGGTAGAGGGACAACAGAGTTTTAAATCATGTAAACGCTCTTGGATACGCCCTGTTCGAAGTCATTTGAGTAAAATATTTTTATTTTATAAAACTGATCAATTGTATATAATAAAAGAAAATGCATCGTTATGATATTCTCGACAAATTTTCTACGTTATTTTGTACGAATATATTTGATAATTTATTGAAATTTACACATATGATGATAAAATGAAATTTTAGAAGTTTATTATGGTTTTCCTGATCCGTTTTTTATATAAAATGTATATTATTCAAATGATTATTCGAAAGTCTGAAGTTCCATATATTTCAGTTTTATATATTTCAATTTAAATAAATCGATGTAAAAATTTTTAGGACGATACATGAGACTTGACTATACATCTGAAAGGAAATATTCGAGGAAACATATTTCAAAATCGTGACATTTCTTTTTTCTTTTCAACTTACATATGTGGATTTGTTTCTTTTATGTTGCCTACAGATAAAATCGATTCTCAAACATCTAATATTTTAAAAATTTAATTAAGTTTATATTCTAAAATGTTCATATAATAATTTAAATGATATATAGGAGAATTTCATGATAAACTGTATATAAACTCATTATTTAATATTAGAGTTTATTGTGACAATATTGTACTGGTTTAACTTGCGGGTGAAATTTTATCCGTAAGTTAAATCAGTATAAATAAGTCCTATTAATAGAATATAGTTACAATAGACTAATATTTAAAGGACTAAAAGCATTAATTTAATCCATGGATATTTAGTTTAAAACTCGTAATTTCTCTAATTACTAATTACACTTTGTATAATTATATAATACATTGTCACATTTAAAAATAAAAAACAAAAATTATGAATTAATAAAAATATTTTAAGTAAAAGACTAGTACTTTTGAGTTTAATTTTTGATCTTAAATCAAGAGTAATTTTCTGTATTTGAAATTTAATTATACAGCTAAATTGGTTTTTAATTTTTTAAACACGATTTTTTACTTTATAAATTTGCAAATTTTTTATTGCTGTTAGGTAAATTCTATAATAATTTGTCTGGAATATGACGTGTAATAAATATTATAATATTATAAACAACTCTAAAATTTACAAATAATTTGTAACATTCTTTGTTATATACAAATTTAGGTTATCAGTATAAATAAAATTTTTATAAATTACAAATATAAATGAATAAGTGTATTTTAAGGTTTAACTTACAGGTTCTGTCGAATTATATTTGTAATTTGTAATTTGTATTTTAGTTTCATTAAATCAATATCAAAATTTTAATATAAATCTATAAAACTCAAATCTGATGTTATTCTTGAGAAGTAACTATACCTATTTATATATTACTAATAAGTAAGCAACAGATTATTTATATTTTATTGTTTTATGTGTTAGAAAATCGAATACTCTTGTGAGATGTTTCTATTTTCACAAAATCATATTTGATTGATAAATTTAAAAATATAGATTAATAACAATAATAACATAATGTGATATGATATTAATACACATAAAAATAACACTTAGAATGAATACAAATGGTAGCGTAACTGGAGCCGATATTAGGGGGACACGAATCGTGCAAACTTATATTTACGCCTGTCTTTACTAGTGTTGTAAATGAAGAGTAAACACTTAGATATTATACATATATGCATCTGTAAATGCGTTTGCCTCATTCAAATTTTTTTGTGCTTATTTAATTTTTATTATTTTATTTATTTGTATAAATAAGTGGGGCACCTCTCTGATTGCGCTACTAAATATAAGGCCTAGTGGTTCAGATTAATTATCCTTTATTTCTTTTTTAATTTCATATAACAGAGTAGCGTTACATCTCTAATTTAAAATATTACTTTTATATGTTATTCCTATTACTTCCGGTTGTTATATATCACAGAGAAAAAATATGGCGATCGGTGACCTACCAAGTGTGGTGTAAGTACATCTCTTCGATAATAAAAAAAGGACTGTTGAAAAGATCAAAATAATTTTTTATATTCATTGTTTTAAAATAACTTTTATTTTATAACTTTTTTAAAATTATATATATACCTTTTTAACTGAGCCCCAAGACTTACATTTTTGGATTCAGGGGACCTTGAAACGTCGAAGAATACAAAATTAATTCGTGGGTAATTTCTGTATGTATGGATGTTGGTATGTGTAGGGGGGCACGATTTTGTTCACTCTGTTTGAAGCTTAATCACTCCTGTACTTTTTGTCTAAAATTTCTGAAATTTTTCAGGGAGGTTTGTTTATTAGGGAGATTGATGCTATTAAATTTTGGTTATTAAAGGTCGAGGGGTAGGGATGTAAAGGAGGTCGTGTGTATCTCCAGTAGGGTCGAACTTAAGTGACGATTTTACTTATCAGCATTTATAATTTTTTATAAATCTCATCTATAACCTCAAAATGAAGCTTTTTGTCATTTTATAATAGTCAAAAACATAAAAGC
Organism: Centruroides vittatus; assembly: GCF_030686945.1. NCBI lineage: Eukaryota > Metazoa > Arthropoda > Arachnida > Scorpiones > Buthidae > Centruroides > Centruroides vittatus. The sequence goes on along the minus strand of NW_027122272.1, from coordinate 1,323,983 downwards.
GTTTAAAAATAAAATATTATAAAGATGGCGCCATCAAAATTCTAAATGTTGCCGGGAAAGTTATGCCTCGTAGCTGGATTTTTTATTACTTGTTAGGCTGCAATTTGAAAAACTATAGACCTATAAATTCTCACTGTCGTCCGTCCGTCCATCGTTACTTAATCTCGAGAAATTTGTTAGATAGATAAAAGACGAGACCAGATAAGCTCAGGGGGAGATGTCTCCGATTAACTATATAACAGGGGTGGGCAAGCAAGAGTTCAGTGGGAGCCGAAATGTAAATTTTGCAAAATGCATGGGAGCCGCAGTTCTGTACTGTCGTGGCAGAGAGTATGGTAAGGTGCGCGATTTTACTATATAATATAAATATAATATAAACCAAATATTGAATTTTTTTAATAAACATATTTTCACAAAATTATAAAAATAAAATTGTAAAAATAATAATAAAAAACAGAAATTAACACTTTCAGCAAGAGCCGCATTTGCCCATGTCTACTATATAAGATCTTTCGATGTAAACCGAAAGTCACGTTATTTCAATTCGAAACTTTCTCTGAAAGCAGTTAATAATGATCTGCACGACTCTATTGTTAAAGGAAAAGTGTGATGTACAGGGGCAAGCCACTGCTAAGTTGAGATGGAGAGCATATATTTTAAATGAAATAAATTAAACATATGATTAAAAATTGCAGCCCGGCATTGTAAAGATGTCACAATAAATAATTGCTCGTTATCAAAATAAATTTTTTCTATTTCGAATAGCGTAATAAAAAACGATTACTGAAATTTCTTATAAATAAAATTTCTTAATTATTTATTTCACATTCATTATTCTGTACATTACGTGGTAAAATATTATAAAATTTTATAATGATAAATATGTAATAAAAAATATAAAATATTCGCTCTTCTTACGAAAAATTATTAACACACAATCTTAATATTAATATGTTTACTCTCATATATTTAATATTTCACTTATTTTATTACGTAAATATTAAGAGAATTTTACTAAATAACTTACAGTAAGAAAATCGATTATTTATTCATATTTTAAATGTTAATTGGCAATTTAGCTTGTAAATATTTAAATTAAGAATATTTTGAAATTTATAAAAATTTTCATGACTTTCAGAAAATAAATTATAGGAAGTGCCATCTCTAATATGAACAACTTGACGTCATCCTCTGATCTATGAAGATATCCTGAAACTACCTGAAACCCATTGTGATCAAGGGTATCTATCACAATGGTATCAATAGACAAAACTACAACTTTACCATCATCCATAATCAATTTGGATTTGGAGAATAGAAATGATAAAGTTTTCTTTATTCGAAGATATGTCATCTCCTGTATGAAGTGAGTATTCTTCTAGAAAATGTTACTATGAATTTTCAACTTTTCACTAACCAATTATATTTTTTAATATAAAACTAAATGAATTCGAAATAAATAATTAATAAAAATTTGAATTCTGTAATAATATATTCAAAAAAAAATTAGTACAGAGTTACAGATGTTTTTAATAAACTAAAAACTTATTTTGAAACCAATAAATTGTTTCGAATAATTTATATATAAAAACTTATACTTATAAAGAATGATTTAAAAGATTAAATTATTTAAATAATAATAATATTTAACACATATTCATAAGGTTAACATAAAACAAATATTTAATATTAATCTATTTTCATATTTGACTAACTAACTATTTAAATTTTTACATTTTTAAATAATTAAAAACCAAATGTTTTATTCAGATAAACCGAATTTAGAATTAAATTTTTTATTGTTTAATAAAATAAATCCGCAAGAAATCAAATTATTAAACTGAAAAAATTATAGGAATGCATGAATTAAATTTAACAAACTGACTATTTCCAACAACAATTTGGGCTTATATAAATTTATTATTTTTTTCATTCATATTTATAGTATGCTCGTTCTGAGATGCGTATAGAAATGCATTGATGAATGACTTTCTATATAAAAGTCATTCATCAATGCTTTTCTATACCCTTCATAAATTAGTTGTGAATATTTTGCACATCGTTATATATTAAATATTATCATGCGATTAAATAAATTCATTATAATAACTTTTAATACTTGATTTTTATTATTAATATGAAATGTTAAATAAAACTATATAGCGTTGTCTAAAAAACCATTTCGGCTTTTACATAAAGTTATTTTATTCATGAAAATAAATATAATTTTTCGTATTTGTAATAGTAATATATAATAGTCTAAGAAGATTTTATGTAAATATATATTGCATCAGAACTTGCTGCTATTAATATCTCGTTAATATTGATTCGAATGAATGAAAAAATAGTGAAGTAAAAAGAGTAATGCGTATTATTTTCAAGTTTTTAATGTAATTTGTTTATAACCTTCGCTTATTAAAATCGGAACATCGCAGTATTGTTTAATTTAAAAGTTTTTAATATTTTATTACAGTATGTATATAAATTCAATTTCATTGTAAAGTAAGAATTTTTTGCATTTATACATAGAAATAAATTATATAATTTTATTTCAGTCAAAGATTTAATCTTGGTTCCAGCAAATTCTTATGTATGCTTCGAAACTTCCACAGAAAATGAAAAGCTGGACGGGCGGCTAAAAAATATTCAAGTTTAGATTTTGACATCATCAAATAATAATGGAGCTTCATGTTATGATCTCCAGGCTCCTTCTCACCTGTGTCCTTCTGTGTCTCTCGCCTTTCATTCATAAAACGTTTGGCAAGAAAGTGCATGTGCCTGGTGATATTATTATCGGTGGCCTTGTGCCAATTCATCAAAAATCATTGAAAAAAGACGGTAAATGTGGCGAGATAAACAAGGACAGAGGGATCCAGAGACTGGAAGCAATGTTATTCGCAATTGATAAAATCAACAATGATCCTAATTTGCTAAGAAATATCAAATTAGGTGCCATAATCTTAGATACTTGCGCTAGTGATAGCTATGCTCTTAATCAATCCATGGAATTTATTAGAGCATCGGTGAATACAATAGATGCCAGTTCCTTTGAGTGTAAAGATGGTAGCCAACCAAAAATGAAAGCGGTAACTAAAGCAATTACTGGAGTAATTGGTGGTTCTTATAGCGAAGTTTCCGTGCAAGTCGCCAATTTATTACGATTATTTAGGATACCACAGATAAGTCCTGCTTCAACGAGTATATCGTTAAGTGACAAAACACGTTATGACTTTTTTGCAAGGACGGTACCACCTGATAAACATCAGGCAAATGTACTTGTAGATCTAGTACAGAAATTCAATTGGTCTTATGTGTCTCTGGTAGCATCCGAGGGACAATACGGAGATTCTGGAATGACTGCTTTCACTAAGAAAGCTCGTAATAAAAAAATTTGTATAGCTGTAAGTGAAAAAGTACCACACTCACCCACTGAAGAATCGTACGATCACATATATAAAAACTTGCTATCAAAACCAAATGCGAGAGGTGTGGTACTTTTTACAAGAGCTGAAGATGCCAAAGGAATTTTAAAAGCAGCCAAAAGACATGGTGAAAATCACTTAATTTGGATAGGAAGTGACGGTTGGGGAACACAAGAAAAATTAATGGAAGGTCTGGAAGATGTTGCAGAAGGTGCTATTACTGTAGAATTGCAATCCAAAGAAATTGAAGAATTTGATTGGTATATGAAAAACAAAACTGTTTACAATAACAAAAGAAATCCATGGTTCCAAGAATATTGGGAAAGTGTGTTTTCTTGTAAGCTTCCTCCTAATGGTTTAGAAGAAAATGACACAGAAAACGTTGTTTGTTCACCTCACTTGAGATTAGACGAATCGGTTGGGTATAAGCAAGAATCTAAAGTTCAGTTCGTAGTGGACGCTGTATATGCATTTGCTCATGCTTTGCATGCTGTATGGACGAAATTATGCAAACCTCGAAACGAATCATATTGCAGTGAAATGGAAGAATTAGATGGAGGAATTTTATACAAAGACTATCTTCTCAAAGTTTCATTTATAGGTAGGTTTCAGATTTAATTCATTTTCATATCTTAGATAAGAATCAAATTATAAAATAATAATAATCCTCTTACTCTAGGCATTAAATAACATTCAATATTTTGTTATTTAAATGAAATTTGAAGCCATTTTTCGAATATAAAAGATAACAGAATCATTGCTTACTTATACCATAATTAATTCGAAGATAGAATTAGCAATACATAATTTATGTATATATATATAACAATATATATGATTCCACAATAATTAATTTCAAGATTTGATTTTGAATACTGGTTTCATACGTGTTTCATTATTTTATTTATTTTCTAATACTACAATAAACAATGCTGACATTTGTACAGAGCTACTGCCTATATTTATTCAATACAAATAAAATGTATTTAAATAAATATTGGATAACAAGGTGCAAAATATTAAATAAATATTTACATAAAAATATTCTAAGGTAAAAGTTTAACGAATAAAATTATTTTTAAAGAATAGCATAGTTTTCAGACATTGAATAACATTAAAGAACTTTTGATGTAATACAGATTTTTTACAATCAGTTCCATTATTGAATTATGAATAGTGAAGATTAGTATATTTAAATAAACTAGGGTAAATATTATTTATAAAGCTGTTTGATAGGGGATTACAATAAAATATATTTATATTGTTTTATTTATTTATTAATAGGTATGATTAAAATGCAATACTTAATTTTATTAAAATTAATTTTCCTAATTATTAAGTTAATTATTTTTGGATATATTTTAAAAATATTCTTTAAATTTATTAAAATTTCATTTAACTAAAATACAATTTAAAATGTAATTAGATAATAAAAATGAAGAACGATAAAAAGATTTATTTTTTAAATTTAAATTGTAAATTATCTAATTACGTAATATTTTAAATGTAGAAAGTTTAAAATTTTATTTAACTAGAAAATTATAAAAGTTAATGTATTTTATATAAATAAATATGCATTTTCATAATTTACTTTCTTCTATAGCGGGGACAGCAAACGTTTCTGTGTACACGTATATAATAAGCATACTTGCCATTAAAAATTGTTTATGCGAGCCGAAGTTTTAGACTTCGAATAATGATATTTGAATAAATGAAACAAACATGCTTTAATTAGAGTAAATGTAAAGAAGCTGATTTAATTTACTTGAAGTTTTCTGTCCTTTAAACGTTACGTTTCTATATCATATAGTACATTGATAATTGAACGACTTTATCTTCAGCGTCCTCTTTTTGTGTTGTCTGCAGTTGAGGAGGGTCTAGACCCGAAATGCATCTTGCAGAATGACTATCTGTATTATATGATTTAGAAACACAGCGTAAAGAAGCTGATTTAAAAAAGGATGACCAAGTAATAAACCGAAAGGATGATTAAAAAACACACGTGATGAAACGAAATCGTACGATACGTTACATGCCAGACGATGTCTCCCCATGTGCCACAGGTTCGCTTCCTCTATTCTATAAAAATATAATCAATGAAAACAGTATGCGTTGTACGAATGTACGGTTTGAAAGTCAATGAATTGTGATAAAGAAAAGACATTAAAGCACAATATTAATTAAAAGATAACATTAAATTAGATTATATTTAATTTAAATATCTTTTTATTTGCTTCCGAATATAGTCAAAAATGTGTTGTAACGTAACTAGCTCCAATTTTGGGAGGCCCAAATTAGATAACACGCAAATCTACATTCATTTTTGCAGTCGAGAAATGGGAGCTGGGGATATTTCTCCAGGCCCAGAAAAACTTTATCTTACCACTATAAAAATTAACTTTATTTTTACTGACAGAAAATAAACTCTGCAAGACTGCATTTTATTAATAAACATTCTGGGTATTTCATTTGTTTAAAAAACACCAAAGGAGCCACTGTGAGGTGAAAGGGACTGGTTTTACACCTGAGCTCTGGATAGTTTTGCTCCTATACAACTGTGGACGTAGCCACTAGAGTTGTGAATGAAGAGTGAACTCTTAGATAATGTATACACAGTACATGTTTATAAATGCGTTTGTCACATTTAAATTATTTTTCTGGACGAATTTTAATTTATTCTTCATTTATTTATTTACAAAAGTAAGGATCTGGTTACGTTAGTTATTGTGCTTTACATTTTAATATTAACAAATTACATTTTAAATGTTTAATGCCTTAAACGAATAAAAACAATATACACTAAAGTTATATACCTAGTTGAAATCAGTAGTTTAAATTTTATAAATATTCTTTATATAATATAAAAATAAATCAAAATTAAAAAAAATTAATGTTAGAGATATAAATTATTTTCTATTGTTATTATTTTACTGTACTTTGTTAATACAATGTTTAAGTAATTTCAAGCCTATTTTTAGTGATAAAAAGCTTACACAAACCCTATTAATTTAGGGAATTATATTAATGTAAATTATATATTTGTTATTATAAATGTTTTCAATCGAATTTTTTATGATTTATTTATAGTTAATGTGAAATCTATCTACAAATTTTGTTTTTTTTCTTTTGTATACACGAATACGTGTATGAAAAGTAAACATAATACCGTAACTATGCTTATTATTATTATTATTATTCTTTCTTTATGAAAAAATAGTATATAAAGCATTATTTTGTTTATAAAAGAAAATTAAAATTGATTTTATATGGATGAATTTACAAAAAATATTAACTCTGTTAATTTATTTCCGTTTATTTATCTTGAATGCAAACTTATAGCATTTCTTTAAGTTAATTCTGTTTATATTGTAGACAATTTAATTAAGTTGCCTTATATAATAATTGATTTATTCGTGATTAAATATAAAATGTATAATTGTGTTATTATTATTTTAATATTAAAATATATTAATTTAAACAAATAACGTTAAAAATGAGAATTATTTCGTCTTGAAAGTGGAGAAGATTGTGAATCTAGAAATGATCATTCGTAAAAATTTTCTTTTATAGTTCTGCTCCAAGTAACTCGCATAAACGATCAAACTTTAATTAATGTTCGAATATGTCGATGAAAGTTCATGCATAAGGAAAAATGAGAAATGCCAAGTTCCTATGTACAATGATTACAACGTGCTTTAAACTAAATCAACCGTGCAAATTATTCGAATTGAATTTCAATTGTTAAATGCACTTCCTATTCACAGATAATTAAATCTTAGAATAACTACGAATGAGTAAATTTACAACAATAATCAATTTTTATTAATTTTGTAAATTTTATCTTCACAAACTTCAATTCAACTTCTGATAATATTATTTATTTTATAAAATAATTCTACAGTAAAAACTGAATAAACAGAAAAAAATTATTCACAACGGAGCGATTTTCTATGTTAAAGAAAACCTGTTTAAAACGGAAACCTGCCAAACCGGAAAAAACATTCGGTATTCTGCAATTCCGGTTTACACAGGTTTTATTCTATAAGAATTTGTCGGTACAGTTTTGCATAACTTAATAAATGATTATTTATTATTTATTAAACATTTCGTTACTTACTTTATAAATATTTTTTCTAAACTCATAAGTAAAGATTTGTTATGGTTTTATTTAAAGTTTTTTCCTTCATATCGCAAATTGATTTAAAAATACAAACTGTAATTACTCTTTTGACGAGTTGTTTACCTTTTCCTAAATTCTGAAATCTGTTTATGTACATAAACACATTATGTGCGTGTTTATTTACACAAGCGCGTTGACATAGACATATGTGAAATTAGTATATATATATATATATATATATATAATATATGCATAGAAGAACTAATGTTATTTGTACATAATTAAAAATAAAAAAAAATAAAAAATATTTGTTACTTATTATTCTTACATTTTAATTATGTTTATAAATCTAACAAATACAATAGACCCTTGATTTAACGAATTAATTGGAGAAAGTCCTTTAAACATTTTAATGTTAAATATTAAATAATTTAATTATAGAAATCTATTTTAATAATTTTATCATTAAAGCACGAAAACAAAGAAAATACATTCTTATAATTAAATTATTTAACATTTTAAAATTTATAATAAAGTTATAATTTGTAGTATTTTTAAAGTATAAATGTCATTACAACCTTTCTATATTTAAATTAATATTGAAATTTGTATAATATACAATATAAATATATATATGAATGAAACGCGATATATAAGCTGCTGCAATTAGAATATGATCTTTATTAAATAATTAGTGCGAATTCTATTGAAGGAGAAGTGTATTTAAAATTAACAATTACAAAAAGAGAATACAATTTCTTACATAAACAACATTGCTTGGTTATCAAACAACGTGTTGGAACATCAAAATTATAACATAATAGGAAAAGAAATTCTATATAAACTGTTGTAATCTTAATTACAGTAAGTCTTCGATTTAACGGATAAAATTTTCTGTCCTAAAGGAATAATTTAGAACTTTTTGATTCTTAAACAGAGCATGATAAAAGGTTGGGTCAGTGAGTTAGAGTATAAATTAATGTACGTACGTTATAATAATATTTTTATCATATTCATACATTATATTAACACGTTAATACATCTTGTATTTAAAAAGCTCGTTATTAATATATCATTATAAAATAAATTCGATTTAACGGACTTCAGACAATAACGGACGTCCCTTCCCGTAATTAGTTCGTTAAATCGAGCGTCTTCCGTATTTTGGTATTAATGAAATTTATTTAAAAATTTTACTCGTACTGAAAATGAATATTTATTTATTTTTACATATTTACACATTGAATACAGCAAATATTGTTATAAATATTTATTCCTTTATCAAAATTACCTATATTACTCTAGAAATAATGTGTAAATTAAATATAAGTAATTGAAAAGGCTAAAAACGCTTCAGATAATATTTCAAGTTAGATATTTTGTATTTCATTTTACATGTTTTAAGTTGACATTTTGAAATTAAAACTAAAATTACATAAAAAGCATAGAAGTTTATAATAATTGGCTGAAGTTCAATTAGTTATTAGATAGCAATTCTATGACAATTTAATATTTTAAAACTAACTGGCACCATCCTAATTATTACTTATATAATAATGCAATAAAATTATCATATAGTTTCAAGGAGATGAAATCAGGAGAGGAAGTGAATGTCTGTGTATAGTCCATATTTTCCACAGGATCATAATAACTATAAAAAATTTGGTCCTAATCTGTCAAAAGATTTAGGAGTTGATAGGTAACATACAGAGACTTCTGTTTTATATATGTATATATATAGCTAAGGAAAAACAGAATAATTAATATAAAAAAATAAGATAAAAATGTTTTTATTGAAATAAAATGCAAAAGAAAACGTTTATATATTTTTTCTTTTGTATAATTGTTACAGTATTTTGTTTTTATTTTAATGAACTGAAACGCTTTGAAAATTTTTAAAAATATTTCTTAAGAAATTTGTTGTTTTAATGCTTGTATTAAACTTTTTAAATAATTCTTTTTAAAATAACAAAATAGTCTTTTATACTGAATTCAAATTATAAAACATTGTATAATTTTATTTAGAAGTATTTGAAAAAAATTCCATATTTTTTAATGAGAATCATGGTTATAACGGAGAGAAGAATAGAAAGTACGGTACATAGCATTATATAATGAATTTCTATCTATGGAAATAAAAAATAAAACTTTTTCAATTAATAAGCACGAGCATAAAATATGCAAATAAAATTACTCTTCTCTTTATAAAAGTAATATAGCAAAGTTTTAAAAATTATTATCATAAAAAGATTAAATTTATATTAAATAAATATATTTCTAAATTTATATAAATTTAAAATATTTTAAAATCTATATACAATAATATTTTTAATTTTCCGTAAGTTTTAAATTAATTTTATTAATTCTCGAACTGTTTTTGTTACATTAATATTTTTTCTTACTTTATTACGATAATAATCCTGTTTTATTGAGTTTTTACGCATGGATTATAATGATAAATGTCTTTCATCAATATTTATGAAAATGAAGTTTACGCATCTTAAATATAATCTCTTAAGAATTAAAAGAATAGGTTTAACGTTAAAATAAATATATTTTATCATAAAGTTATGTTTACAATTGAAAATGGATCAGTTATTTTCTTGTAACGCAAAATTTTCTGTATGAATTCAAAAGTGTGTCGTTGTTTTTAAATCGCATATAAGAATTTGTTAGAACGTACGCAGCTTTCTACAGATTAGAAAGTTATTTTTCTTCTACCAAAAATCGTTTTCATGAGATAGAAGGCTATTGTTTTTGTTTAAACTTTGGAATTGTTTGTTTCTATGTCGATCTGACTGTGGAAATCCCCATTTTTCTTTTTCTCTAAAGAAAACAACGGCAACAGTTCTTGTAATCTATGAAGTAACAACTTCGATCGAATAAAGAAAAACGGTTTAGACAAGACTGCCATCGAATGAGAACTTATAGGCTTAAAAGAAGGAAGAAAATAGGAAACAGAAAATGCCGAGTGATAATATCTGATTGAGACTAAGCCGATTGAAAGGCATCAGTTTATTTTCACATGTTTGGCATAATACTGAACAAGCTTTTTATATATATATTCTTATAATCTGACATAATATTTTCGACGACGAATAAATTAGTAATTTTTATACTTTGTTAATTATAAATCTTGTAAAGACTTGGAACGAAACTTGAAAATCTTAAAATTATAGTAATAGAAAACTTTGTCGTAAAATTATAACTTTTTTAATAATAATTTTTGATTAAGTTTTAATGCAAAATTTAATAAAATAAAATGGGTTCGATTACGTAAATTTTTAAAATATGAAATTAATACGTCTTAGAATTTGTTAACGTTGGTGGAATAATTTTAAAAACGAACGTGCTATATCTGTTACATTCAGAATAATAGAAGCATCTCCTTTGTTATGCTTGATGATGATGATAAAAAATGCCCCTAGTCATTGAATAAATTCTCTTTGATAAATAAAAAAGATAAAATGGTTGATATGAACGAAAATATTCTTTTTAAGTAGAAATATATTGCGGTGAAAGAAAAATATGGAAGCGTTTTTGTGTTATATTAAAAGAATGAGATTATGTCTCTACTAAAGTTTTTAATTATTAATTATATAAAAACTTAAACAACTTATTAAACATTTAATTTCATACAAACAACCTAGGTATAACGTTGGCAAAGCTTAAAATATTTTAAAGTATTAATTATCCCCTGTGGAGCTTGCATTAGGTTCTGCAAAAATGTCCTATAAATAGAAAGATGCCTTTTGTTCTAGACTCTATCTATTGTTATCGACACAATAGGGCCAGATTGAGAAATCCTAGTTTTTTGAGAGAATAATTTTAATGAATAGAAAGCTCTTCTATTCAACACTATCTAGATAAGATTTATTCTGATTTATTATTCTATATTTTAAGCCGTAGAGTTTCTAATTTTATTTCTAGATCTTACTGTCGTCTATCTAAATCAAATCGATAATATTACTGAAATCCTATAATATTGATTATACATGTTTACTTTCGTAAAAATACTTAAACTGAAAATTTATCGTTCATATATAATGTATTTATATACTCGAATTATTTGAAAGTCGGAAAATGTACAGTTTAAAAATAAAAATGAATCTAAAGATAAATTAAAGGATTTTTCAAAATAACTCCTTATGAGATAATATTTTAATCTTATTTATGGATAGGATAGCATAACTGGAAATGAAGAAATGATGCCTGATCCAAATTTTCCATAAAAAATCAGGAGTTGAATCAGATTCAAACCTGAATCCATAACATTAGATTTCCTTCAAAATTTCTGTAACTTTTAAAGGTTAATTTACGAGTTTATTAAAAAGTAATTTCCATAATTTAATCACTTTGAAGGATTCAAGGATGTTAATTATAAATCGGACTTGCTTTAGTATCGTATAAGTTGTATAGTAAGGCAGCATTTTTTTCATCCCATCAAGAATGAAAGTTTTCGCAGTTCTCACTTTTTTCATTGTTTACTTCTTTTGCTTATTTTTTAATTTATATTCTATTTAATCGTCATTTCAACAACATATTTTTATATACAGTACTCACATTTATATTTTTAATTTTTAAATGAAAAATTTTCAGTGTTGTAATATTGTCTACTCACGTAGATTTAATTTAAGAATATATACATAATTTCAAAAATGGGCTAAAATAAGTTTTATAGTTTTCTTGTTAATGAACATTCATAAAAATCACATATACTTTCACGACTTATACGTATTATTTCTCTTGTTAAATTTGTTAAATATAAGCTAAATATTATATTGAATTTATTACTTAAAATTATAATTAAGCAAGAATTTAAATATTTAAATTTCTTTAAAGAAATTATTACGTTAAATTTATGTTTTGCTTTTTTTCTCTGTAGCAAGAGCTGGAAAAGGCATGTGGTATGCTCCTGCTATATGCAGACATACAGATAGATATCTTACATATTCTATTAGGCCCTATTTTATGCAAATGAATTATAAATAATGTATTTAAATTAATATTACATCGCAGTTCTTTGCTGATATCATGAAATTTTGATTAAAAGATGTTAAGGATCATCTACATATATGCCAATATTAATTAATTACATGCATATCAGGCCCACAGCTAACAGATTTCGTCATTTCGAATAATGGGAAAGATGGCTCAAAGTTTTATATGGGCTCGGTCACCCCATTGTTCCAAATGAACTTCCGTGTGATTATTTATAATTCATAGATAAATATATAATTTTTAACGTTTAAATCTCGAATATTTTTGTACCGTTTTGTACGTACATTACTTAATAATATATTACATTTCAAAATATTTTCCGGGCTAGCCTCCTGACCCTCTTCATCAGTGTATTCTTTAACCCACAGACCCCGGCAAGGTCGTCGCACAATCTGCTAGAGACACCCACACTATAGTTGGTATAGCTAGGCCCTCAAAGTATATTCGAATTTAAAAAAAAAAACTTTATATAATGTACAATACTTATGTGATAAGGATGGGAATATGACAGTTATTAAATTAATAATTTCATTGTTTATTATTAATTGTTATTTGATGGACTTTAAGCAATTTTATAAATTTAGTAATAATTACAATGAAGTTGAAGTTATGGAATTTTTTGAATATTCTGAAACATAATCTGCAGAAGTTGCAAATTGTAATTGAGGTAAGAATTAGAGCTGCTGTTTAGTTAATGACTTTCTACGTTATTCATTTCCACCTTATGTTAGTGGTTTCGTGTTTAAATACTGGAAGATTAATTTAGGAAACAAATTGAAATCAATATGACCGTAGAAACGATCGACTCTAGTATTTCATATGCAGTAATTAAGATTATGATAATAAATAGTCGAAACTCTCCTCATCTTATCTTCTCTTAAATTAAAGCTTCATATTTCGAATTTATAAGATATTGCCTACTGGAATTTCTATTTTCAATATCTAACTTTAATATTTTTCTATAATTGAGGAAATTTTATTATTATTATATTGGTTGACTGAATAATTTAATAAAAATATTTTCTCTTGGTTTAGAAAAGATAATTTTGTCATTTTTCCCTAAAGGATTTAACATAAAAATAAGTTTTAATAAATGTAATTTAAATGCTTTGATCTGAAACATGTGCTTCAATTAATTTGTGATATATAATTTCAAAAATTCGATGAAGCATAATTTAAAGATGACCTTTATTTTAGATTTTAAACTATTTTAAATTACAATTTCTACGTTATATACGCAAATATAATCTTAATTAATTTTTGTTTTGAAAGACTATTTTTATTGATTACAATGAAGTTAATATTCCAAATATTACAATTATTAAGAAGCAGTGAAAATTAATTCAGATAAAAGAAAAATTAATCAACGTCAAGTAAAGATGAGAAGGATTCAAAGCATCATTATAATGAAAATTAATCAAAGTACCAAGAAAATAAACAAAATTTTCTATAGATATCGATTGTGAATACAAAATAATCAATCCATCAAGATTATCATTTTTCATAGAATTGATTCATTTAAAGAAATCATTTATCTTATTACAGAAAAACTCTGATTATTCTAGATAATGTAAATTGATACTACCGTGGATAACTGAAAACTCGGATAAAACGGCCTGATAAAGCTGTTTAGGATTAAAAATAATAAATGTAAAAGATTTATCTGGTTGTACAGTACCTTTAAGCTTTTTTTTATACTTTATTGAATTGAATCATATGCAAGAACATTTTTACATTATTTATTTTACAGTTAGTATGTAGCCTACAATAGTTTTAATAATAGAAAAGGTGTATAGTTTTAGTGTTATTAAATCTTATTTTAAAATAAATTACATATTTTTTAATTTATAAGTGTTACGACGAAAATTTTCGTTTGTAAATCTATCGAGAAACTAAATAAAAGTTATTTAATATAATGGAAATTTCAAAAAGACTTTTTTATTATTAATTCAAATAAACATATAAAACTAGACATTCATCTAGCATTTATAAAACAGTACTTTATTAGAAACTCATCGAGCACAATAATTAAGTTTCTTATTTTACGAAGGAATTTTTCATTTCATTTAAGTCTCGTATTGACCAGATTTCAAAGGAAATTGCAATATATTATTGATAAAATGTAATAAAAGCGAATTTATAAAAACTTGAAAAGAAAATCGTAAACCATTTTTATTGCAGTTTATGGTTTACTGAACAAACCACACAAATCATCATTTTGAATAATAAAATTTTAGTATTTTTGTAATTTAAAGGTAAAAATGAAATTATTTAAATCAGATTTCACTCAAAGTAAATCCGTAAATTTTTGTTAGTGCTTTAAAATATTCATAAAAATGTTACTTCTTCTTAAATCTTATTTTTGTTTCTTTAATTTAAAAAAAAAACAAAACTGAAAACATTTTAAAAAGTTATTATTGAATATATTTAGAAAAATGATACGAAGAATCCTAATTAATATTATTATATATTAGCGTGTATTTATAAGATGATATAAAATTATGATATTATTTTAATTACATTTTTCCATTTCTAACTGGACTTTTTTGAGGGAAAAAAATCATTCAAGCTAATTAAAGGTTTATATTTCATTTATAACATTCTAATATCAATCTTACAATATTTAACATTTTAGAAGGTAGGCTATTGTATTTTCAATTCTTTATTTCTATTAACTTTTTATTTAATTGAAAATATTTTATGAAGTTAATATAATTAAAGTTTTGAAATACAAATTTAATTATTTTTACAATTCTTTAAGAGTGCAAAACGTATAAAAGAATGAAAATTGAGAGAACTTGATTTTAGGGAAGTACTACTTTTATTCGAAGTTTTAAAATGCAAATTTTATCTAGGGATATCTGTTGTAGAAACACATACGAATTCTTTGTATTCAGCAGTATTTTATACATTTTAAAATTTACCTTTGTGGAAGCCTTTCAAAGCTTACACTATTGAATCTCTTGAGAGCATGATGAGGTAAACAGCTTTCAAAGATAATAAATAACTAACAAAGTTTTTCGAATTACGATAATGTCAAGGGAAACATTCAAGACTGTTAAATAGTAAAATAAGAGAAATTTATTCGAGTATTTTATGAATATTTTTATAGAAATTTCTAACATATATTAAATATCAATTCGCTGTTAATATTTTATCAGTTTGGATCGTATTTTTTAATGCTTTATGTTATATATTTCTTTTACAAACAAACATAAATAAATTTAGTAAAAATGCATTAATATGAATTTTTTATATTTAGCTTAGATTTAATATAGTTTACTTTAACTGAAAAAAGCAAGCTGCAATATGAAATCAATAGATTGGACTGATAACTAATAGTAAGAAATATAGGCTTAAATCAATTAAATGCGATTTAATTGATAAGTGTATGGCATTCACAATTTAAAATCTTGTATTTAAGTCACATATAAATTGAATAAAGAGTAGAGATCCAAATTTAAAATGTACAGTACGTGCAATTGACATGGAATGAAACGAAGGACACGATTTGATTTCTGTCAAATGTTCTAATAACTAGAATAAAATGTACTATTGGATATATGTAATATAAGAATGCTTTCTTATACACTTCAATCTTGACAATAGAAACATTATGTTATCAAGTCATATAATCACGTAGTTACTATATGATTGATAATTGAATAAATGGTGTCAAAAATGTAAACTCTGAAATATAAGTTAAATATCTACATAAAGAGCTGAAATTAACTATTTCAGAGAAGGAAATAAAAAGAAATTTATTAAAAGAAAGAGAAAAAGTGATAAGTGACGTTGAGTAACTCATTCAGCACGTTATTGAAGGACGAAGATTCAGTTCCATTTGAGGTTAATCACATTTTCTGGCTGGTATTTAGCTACTTTGGACATCATTTGTTTCTTATATTGTTTAAAAGAATTTAATCACAATTGAAAAGCATTTTCACTATTTGTAATAATGATTTTTCTTTAAACCTTGTCATATTTTGTTAATTATTTAAGTAAGCTTTCTTTGGAACATAACAATTCGTTATTCAGTCAGTCATATGAGAAATAAACTTACTTTATTGCATATCTATCTAAAATTTATAGCTTGTTTCAATATCTCTTCAATTCCATTGATTTATGTAGTAACTTCTATTTTGTAATCCTTATACAATTGCAACCGAATGTAAAAATTCAGTTCATGTTTCAAAAAAATACGCATAAAAATGGTGAATTTATTATAAATTATATTACAAATATACATCAGTATATTGAAATATTACGACTGAAGATATAATATATATTATCTATTTAAAACAATAAATTATTATTCAGTAAATAGTATTATATTTTATTACGCATATCACATCCTTATTAAAATCTAACTTGAAAAAATAATAACAATCTTGCTTAATAACTTGAATAGAATGATAGAAAGATAATTAATTAAAAATTAATTTAGACAATGAATTCATTAAAAATTTCTCATAGAAATGTAACACAAAGTCTCACAATTTGTCTCTTTTCAAACCGCAAGAACAATAATTGTGAAGATTGTTTCTTCAGTTTGTGAAATTTTAAATAACTATAATTGTTGAAGTAGTAAATGTGAGTTTCAATAGCACACTTTACAGAGAATATATACAGTGGGTGATCGGTTAACGAACATAGTCCGTTCCAAGACTTTGTTCGCTATCCGAATTGTTCGTTAACCGATTATCGATTTATCATACGTTTTTATGGGAATTTGATTAATTCGTTCTGGAGACCCAAAAAAATAAAAAATATATAGTTCTTACTACGTTTATTTATATGTAATAATAAAAATACATATATACACAGTTTTGCATTTTTATTAGTCATGCTTTTTCCGTTTGTGGAAGTTAAAGAATCTTTCTAATGTCGATTGCTTTTCTCTCTTCGGGATTTTCCAGAAGTAATTAATAGCATTGTAATTGTAGAGATCCCTAAGCCTATTAACCTCAACCTGGTTTGGATGCCATTCTAAGGCGTTGTTCTGACATCTTCCCACTTCATCAAAAGATTTTTAATAGCAGATATCGGCATTAATCATCTTTTTCAGAAGAAAACATATCTCGCCGAGTTTCTTGGCGTTCTTCTGTCGTCAGATCAGTTTCAGGTTCCATTATGAGCTCTTCCGTGTTCTTTATTTCTCAAATGTGATTTTTGTTACTCCTTAAGCTGCTTGAGTCTTCTTGATTATACTGTATCTTTTTTAGATAAGATTGAACTGCTGCCTACTGTAGACCTGTTCAGGCCATTCTACCCAGCAACATCAGACATCTGCCCACTCTCTACCTTTGCTATTATACTCTCACCTTTCGAAAATAAAAACCGACGCAAAACTTAACGAGTGCCCGCCCGACAGTCTCGCGAATACTATAAAAGAATTGTTTCTGTCAGAAAAATAAAAAGCTGGAATTACAAGAGAAAGTTTCAAAGTTCGGAGGAATATTATCCGATCAGTATATACCGAGCTGAGCGTTGATGGCGACGTCTCCCGCGCTCCGGAAAGTTTCGAATTGTTGCTTAAAGACAAGGGAAGACCAATCGGTATTCATTATTTTACGTCGCTTCTTCTTGTGTTTGTTCTGTGAGGTGTTTTTCATCCGAACATAAAAATCTTTTGCGAAAGTGTTCGTTATCCGATTTGTTCGTAGTCCGAACTGTTAGTTAACCGATCACCCACTGTATTTTATCTTTATTGTAAAATAATAAAGTTTTCTTTATACAGATTCGTTTTCAGACAGTTGTTTTGGTTTAATAAATTTAATATATGGGACTTATATCCCATAAAAACTTTACATGGGTTATACGACATTAT
Organism: Centruroides vittatus; assembly: GCF_030686945.1. NCBI lineage: Eukaryota > Metazoa > Arthropoda > Arachnida > Scorpiones > Buthidae > Centruroides > Centruroides vittatus. Next base: position 1,305,610 of record NW_027122272.1, on the reverse strand, counting down.
GACATACAGTAGATCCCTATAACACGGTAGATACGTTCCGTGTTATACGAATCCCTGTTATATGAACCTTTGTTATAGGGGGTCTAGTGTATTTTTTTCTAAATTAATAACGTTTTTATAATTTACGAAGTAATATTGTTTTCACAAAATTGTTTTGTTATTTTGTTTGTGCTAGATAATTTTTAAAATTATTTTCATCCGTATTCAAAAATGTACGATTGATTTTGTAAAATTATCTCAAAATTTTTAAATGAAATTTACAAATAAAAGCGTTCATAAAACAGTAAGATATTACAAATGACAACAGAATTTTGCAAAATAAGCAAGAATTTATGCAGTCGGCTTTAGAAAACTGTGGATTTATTATAAAAAATATCCAACACTAAATAACTTTTGTTATAAAACAAAAACTGTTATTTAATATATAAAATAAAATTGCAAAAATTTATTTTATTTAACAATATTTGCAAACGAATAGAATTCTTATGAACTATGCCAACAATTAAAAAATGCTTAATAAATCACATAATTTCTGAGAAAATAAAACAAATTACCTAAGATAGGCATATTTAACTTATATTGATTTAAAAATTAAAAAAGTTATATGACAAATACAGTTGTCTTCGTACATGTCGAAAATATCACACGAATAATGATATAAAAGTTGCATGACAGCTTTCAAAGTTGGACAGATCACTATTGTTATGGGATCCATTAATTCTGAAATCTACAGTGACATTTTAGAAACGTTTTTAACTTTTTCAATTGAAAAAATCATTTTTAATGATGAATTTCCGTTTCAAGATTTTAACATTTCTTGCCAGGTTATTGTGATCCTTTTTTATTTACTTTTAACGAATATGGTATTGATTTTAAAAATACATTTAGAACTGATTGGTCTGCAAACACTTCTGATTTCGATCATATAAATGTTTCTGAGTGCAATAAAATCTAACAGGTTTTGTCCAAACATATCTAAATATGTGAGACGATACCAAGGAATACTTTTAGCCTCGTACAATATGATTAATATTTTTATAGTTATTTGATTCTTTCTGTCTTGTGGGCACCAAGAGGGCCTCTTGGTGAGTCGTCCAGGTTCACAATAGGACGACTGGATAGTGAGGGAAGGGGCCGATATGTTACGAAGGACCACCTCCAAAAATTTCCTGGCGTTTTAAGACCCATCTGGATTTGATCACGGGTCCCTCAAATCGGTACGTTGCATCCTTAACCACTCGGCCATCCGACCATCGATAATTCTGTAGTAAGTTAAAATTTAATAACAAGATAAAAAATATTTTTATTATACAATTTCATAAAATTTTTAGTTACCCTTTATGCTGTTACTTAATTTTAGAAAATCGTATAATTCACTTAATATTATATGCAAAATGATGCAGATTTTAAGCCTTTTAATGGGATTTTTAGTGTTACATGATTTATAGGAATTATTACTGTTTAAAAATATATTAAACGTTTCTTTACAAATAATAATTTAGATGGGGAACTATAATGCTGTAAATGTTTAAAATTGAAAATTTCAAAATTTTATATTCCTTAATGATATTGAAAATGTTACTTAATTCAGTTACGTATTATTTGGTGGGAACTTGATACTTGTGCTTTAGATTGTAAAATAAAGTATTTCATTATATTCAATATGACATTTGTAAATAACAAAAAGTCTTATTTGTCAATAATAAAGATCTTTATTTTAAGTTTAATTTGATAGTTGTTTGCATTTATGCATAATCAATTTATATGTACTGAAATATCGAAACGATGAATTCTAAATACATTCAATTTCACTTTGAATAATGTTTCTAGTTCGATCTTATTATAAATTTAATTGTATATTTTATACATTATAATTGTTTAGTTTACAAATTATTTGTGAAATGTTTCATTTTAAATTTTTCTATTGTTTAAAACAAATTGTTATATTTGAAAAATGAAAATATTTATAATTAAACCTAATGCTAATCAAAATTTCTAATTAATTATGTTTTAATAATATTGTTAGTTTGTAAGCATACTAACAATATAATTAAAACATATTAAGAAACTAAATATATAATTCTATCAAACTTTGATGTTTATATATTAGAAAATAAACTTAAATTATTATAAATTCTCTATATTTATTTGTGATAAAAATTATTTTTGTTTTATTAAAAATACATAATCATAAGACGCTAACCTAACCTAAAGCTTAGTTATTTGTATCCATAAATTGCCATCTATATCATCAGTCGTCTTGCAAACATCAATCTATTTCATCGCCGACCACTATATTAAAATAAAATTAAATTAGGAATTTGGCCGCCTGTGTGCATGCATTACACACCTACCTAAACGTGCCCTGAGGATGACATTTAAAATGTCAAATCACGTGAAAAAAATACAAAATATCGCATCAGGATAACAACTTTTAATAAATACAGATTACTTACATAGATATAATCAAATTACAAACATAAAAAAGCCCGTATCAAACACAAATTATTACACAATTTTAATATTGTAGTATATGTAATATTACAAATTATAATTATAGCATTACAGTAGATACAATACCACAAAACATAAACCTTAGACAGTATTACAGACGGGGACACACAAAATAAATAATGGAAGAGCTACAATTACAGGTAAAACAATTCCTGATAAGGCCCACTACTGGCCGAGTGGATAAAACCATTACACACTGATTGGTCGTGAGTCCGCACCTGACCAATAGGCAGACCACATGGAGTTTTCCGGGTTTTCTCACGTAGCTGGCACCTAAGTAGAGGCCAGTTTCCCAAAGAAATTCTTTCCGAGAGGAACCCTGTTGGCAGATCGCTTTTATGTTGCATTGCCTTATCCTATCAATCCAATCCGATCCATCACGACGATCAGACATTACATTTATCGACAAAGTAAAAATCAGATATATCATAGACATACCCGTTCCAAAACCCACATTATACAAAATACTGATTTTAATTTTAAACTTATGATTAAAATCAATAAATGTACAGAATCATTTTACAGAAAAAACGCCGGTAGATAATGGACGTGGTACTATTGTGCCTTTGTTTAATCCTTTCTTTCACAGATGGCATACAACGTATATCAGAAAAAAATAAAAAAATTTAGAAACATTAAATTTTCATTATAACTTTTACACCGCATAGGTAATTATAAAACGATATTTTCCAGATATAGCATCATTGACATATTTAAAATAGAAGTACTGTATGTAACATTACTGTACCATACATGCCATTATCTGGAACTTTTAAACACAGTTATTATATTTGTGTTGTATCAGTATATCTACAAAATAGTTGTTTTACAGTAAACAGCTAAGATTTAATTGTGTTCTCGCATAAAAATTGTAAAAATTTAAAATTGTATTTAGTGATATACTGAGTTTACTACGCATGTAAAAATGCTAGGTAGGCGTAAGAATGACAAAATTGTCAACATAAACTAGAAGATATGCAGTATATTTATTTTAGTCTTACAGTTTTGTTTCCCATAGAAAGTTCTTCTCGGATGCATCACCGGTTTGGCAGATCGTCCATGTGTTATGTTGCCGAATCAAACCAATTTACCAAGCTAAATACTGCAAACCAAAACGAAATAAACCAATTATTTAGTACAGTTTTATAAAATTACCATACTCTATAAATTAATGTCGGCATACTTCAGTTACGTAATTGCAGTATTTACAATATAATTTTGCCAAATTTGATCTATTTTATGCCATTGTTCTGATTAAATTTATTAGCATGTACTGCCAATTTTCTTTTATATATATTGCCTACTTTATGAAATATTCTTATATTTTTAATATCTATCTCGCACCCTATCCTATTATAATTGTTAGGCAATTGGAGAATTTACATAATGATATTTTATTGCACAGATATGTTCTTTTGATATTCTTTCTAACTGAATCAAATGCTTTTTTGATTCAGTTAGAAAAACCAGCTACATATGTAGCTGATTTAAACAAAACAATTTGGAGTAATTTGTATTTTTTATTGAATGTTTAGTCTTCGAATGAATGATTGATTCTTTATTATTGTAAATTATGGTTTTGAAACAGCACTAGTTTATCCATAAAGGCTAAAGATTTAAACCTCAACAGAAATTTTGAGAAAAATTAAATATCTAATAAAAATTTCTGTAGAAAAGCCCTTAGGTTCATGTTCACTTGCTTTAAACTTAATGAGTTTCAAATTTCCTCAAATAGTTTCATAGTTAAGTTTTAAAATAATATTGATTTTAACAAAATAATGATCTAATGAGGTTTTTACCAATACTTTGATACCAAGATAGTTCAATGAAATCCAACGAAAATATGATAGTATAGTTATTTGTTAATATAGTTAGTATTTATTTAGATGCTATTTTTATTTTAAAATGTACTCTGTTGAAAGTCATTCATTTGAACAACCTCCGCTTATCCAGTTTTTCAATGTTGCCAATGCGAAAATTATCTGGTTTAGAACGTCGATATATCCGAAATTATTTGGAACGGCTTAGAAAAGTTGATTTTGACCTAAAATGAGAAAAACATGTGTATTGTCATCAGAAGTTACGTCCCATTTTTATATATTTTTATTTTTTAAGTATATGAAATTCGTGATTTTTTAAATACTTACACTGAACAAGTTAGCAAATTTTCTAAAAATAGCCGAAATTATGAACGTTTTCTCAGGTTAAACGATTACTTAACGTTACCTGAAAGTGTCCCTAAATCAGACAATTATCCGAAAATTGGCAACACTGTACTGTGACATCACCAACGCGCCATATTGTTTACATCCGCAATAGCTTGCTTACGATAGTTGATAAAAAAACATGCTTACAGGTTCAGATATTATCAGATTGTCATTTTTTACCGTAAGTTTCAATGGTTCGGAAAATCCGCTACTCTGGAACCTGTCTGATCTCAATCTTGACAGTAAGCCGGATTTAAATCAGAAGTAAATTTAACTCTTGTATTTCTGATTATAATGATTATTTGCTTAATAGAATCGTGCTAGGTTTTAAATTTTAAAATATTAAAGACTAAAGACTATCAATTTAAGATACAATTCTCAGGAATAATTAATTTGTTCAGTTAATTGAGGCTGTTTTTTTCATGGGATAAATCGAGATCTTATAGTAGATCTCGACTTTCATTTACAGTAGAAGAATAAAGTGAGTAAAATCTTGTCTTACGATTCGCTAGGATTTCTAAAATATAAAACTTGTATTTATGTGTGCACAAGAGGTCACTCAGCGTTAAAACCTGAAAATAATCAAACTAAAATTGTTCGTCACAATGGTGACAGATGATTGTAGCTATAATTCAAATATTTCAATAGAATTTGAGTATTTGTAAACTATTTTTAAGGGACTATGAAATAATCTATGAATATTTTATGTAATAACTAATGAATATTACTATTAGTGTTGAAAGATAAAATTCTAAGATTTTTCATAAAGAATTTCCATTATGCTAGGGGAATAAAAATTCATTATCAAAAAAGGAATAAGAACTGAAAAAGAAATGTTTATTCCAAAAAGTAGATAATATTGCTAATTTTATTAAAATGTTATGAAAAAATATATGCGTCTTATTGTTGATAATCAAAAAATAATTTTCGAGTTAAATTTAGCCATCTTGGTTTTTCCCTCTCTCTGGAGAAAAGGAATGTTTTTTCCTTCTTTCTTTCGAACTAACAGAAAAATCTTGATTAGCATTTTACAATTTAAAAATCGATTTTGTTGCCGTTTTTTCCAGAATTGTACAGAATTGAATTTCTCATTTCTTTGAGTAATTTCAGCTGAATTCTGGGTTTTTCTTAAAGAAGTGGATTTTGGTGAATGTCTAGTTTTTGTATTTCCATTTCTGGTTAATTTTACAAAAGTTAAATTCTAGTTTTACTATGATTATATGCACGGTTATGAGTAGTGAGATTATAATTATTTTTCTTGTTTACATATAAATCAAGTTTATATTTGCGTATTATTTTTTTCGTTTGCTTTGTTTTTCTTCTATAGTTCATCCATTGTTTTCAAATTCAAATTTCGTTCAATATTTTCGATTTTTAAGCCGATATTACATAATTTAACTGTGTGTAATTATTTTGTCTTTCAATTTAATTTTTAACATCAATTCCTACATATTATTTCAGCTAAATTCTATATGAGAAAACTTGAATTTTATCTTCCATACGTTAGTTATAATCCGTTATCGAAATTCGGAGAACAACATAAGCATTTTGTTCGACTAACTTCTTAAACTCGTCATTAAAATGTCTATTATTGGGCTGTAATTTGAAAAACTGTAGACCTATAAATTCTCTGACCTATCTAAATCAGACGTATAAACTGTCGTCTGTCCGTCCGTCTGTCTGACTTTCTCTTAATCTGGAAAACGGAATTAGACAGATGAAATCCGAGACCAGATATGGAAAGCTAAATGCCAGACAGCCCAGATTGACTATAGAACGTCCGACGCAAACCGAAAGTCACGTTATTTCAATTCAAACATTTTCCCCTATAAGGAGTTAGATAGATGACTGCATGACTTTATTGCTAACAGGAAAAGTATTATGAACAGGGACAAGTCACTACTAATTTGAGGTAGCGAGCATATATTATAAATAAAACCCAAATACATATTATCAGTTTTCATACTTTATAATCAATATTATTATACTTATTATATAACATACAAGTTTACTGTTAGATATAATTGAATACAAAAATCATTATAGGCTTATTTTTGACCTTATAAAATTCTATAATGTATTTTAAAATTATAAAAATATTAAATTTTATGAATAAAATAATAATAAATTACTATTATTTTATTATATTCTCAAAAATAGGTAATTTGTTTTTACTGTAAAATATTTAGCGTAAAATTATATTCCAGAAAAATAAAGTCTGTATTTTTAAAAATCTTTAATCAATATTTTGATGATTTGAACGTGTTTTTTCCATCAATTAATAATAATTAAATTTTTAAGATGTCTTGTAAATTACAGGTGGAAGCTGAAGTATTTCTCTTCTTTAGAAAACTTGTGAGAAATTTTTGGAAAGTATTTTAAAGAAATCTTTCAGGAAAAATTAAACAATGGACTGAAAATTTTTTATTTTTCTCAAAATTTTTGTTCAATTTTTAGCATAACACTTCATACGAACATAACATTAGATATGAATATCAGAAACTGAAACATTTCAACTGTCAGCAAGGAGCTGTTTTCTGCCTAACTCTGCAGAAAACATGGGTCAAGTGGACCAGTGCTGTCGGAAAGGATTTGTCAGGATTCCTGCAATCGTCAGCTGATTTCCTGTTCGAGATGTCTTCCGGATATTTTTCGCGACTACGTACGATATAACTGAAAATAAAGATCGTATTTTCTTTGATAATAATACTTTTTATTACAGTTCACAACAGTAATTCACTTGACATAAAATATTTTAAAGTTAACTTATTTTATATGTTATATTTTAAGCGTATTTAATTTTGAAATTTTATGTTAATTTTAACTTTGGTTTAAAATTATTTAAATTTGATAGAACTTTTATTTAATGTAAAATTAATATTCAAGATTTATTAGACTTATATTCGTTGGATAATATAAATAATGTGATATTCTGAAATGGACTAATTCAATCTACTGTATTTAATTTAAATTTAATGAAAATAAATTAACATTTACTAAATATAATTACATATATTTTATGATAAAATAAAACTTATGGAAAAAATATTAGATTTAGTCATACGTAACTTGTCTTAATAAATAAAGTTAACCGCAGCACAATATATGTGTTATAAAATTATATTATGAAACTGTATAGACAACTTTATTACACTTTGGAGACTATCGTTTCTCTCTCTATCTGCTTCGTGGGAAAGAAGAAGGCCTTTTACTATATCTTGGGTTCGGCCAGGCCGCATGTTTTAATGTATTATAGAATATTTTCGGCATAAAATACAAAAATATAAACATCCAAAGCAAAACGTTTCTCTACTGTTCAGCAAAAACGTTGAAATTGACTGAAAAGTAAAAGAAAACGGATGAACAAAACATGGTACTTTAGTGATTTATGGATAACATTGACCAATTCCAAACGAAAACTTGGAAGACATGATGGAAAAGTAGAACTGCAAATGGTCATCTATCAACTACCAAGATACAAACCGGAAATCTGTGAATCGGAATGAGGTAACATTGTTGGTTAAAATATGACGAAAGAGGCGAAGAGAAACTGAATCATTCCTCGATAGATAATCCATAACTTCTCCTTTTCTTCAATTGATTAATTTGATGTAATATGGTAACGCAACATATGGACGATCTGCCGAAGGGGCTGTCTCCTGACAGGACTTTCTATGGGACACTGCAACCAACTACCAGTGTTCAATGCTTTTTATCCACTCGGTTACTTCTCCGATTGTGTTATTTTGGATGAATAAAACCTGATCGGCAGATGAAATTTATCTAAAGGATATTTGACTGTCAATAATTGTTTATTAGATATTTCTAGTGAAAGAGATAGATGAATTACAAATTTCAGTTGTTCATAAAAGTTAGGTCCTAAATTCGAATGTCATTAAACCGAAAAGAGATATATAAGCTTATAAAACACAGATATGATTAATATTCTTTCTTCTTGTTTCGAAGTCTGTAATATATAATTTTAATCTGTTTCAACAATTTATTTTAAATTTTAAGAAGAAAAAGCAATGATTTAATTGAAAGAAAATTTGAATTATTTGTCTATTTCCTGCGTTATATATAGGCCTAAACAAATAATCGATGTAAACATTAATGAAATATAGAAACCTTATTACAAAACAATGCTAGATGATTCTTTAAAAATATTTAAAAATCTTCACTAAAAATTATATTAAAAATTATTAAAATTTTTAAAATAATTAATATTCAAAAATATTTTATGCCGTATAAAATAGGTATTTAATTTTGTAAAAAAAATTATATTTTATTATATCTCTATTCTTAAACATTTTATAATTAATGGTGGTGCTCTGTAATAATTGTTCATTTCGATAAAGAGTTTAACGATGATAATAGTGTATTTACTATGTTTAATAAATAATGATAATTTTTAAGAAATCACATTTGTTTTATAACAAAATTTAATTCCTAAATTAAAAACGCAGTTGCAAGAAAATAACTTTTTGTATTAATATATGTAGAAAAGTTCAAAACATATGTGATTAGGACTTCTAAGTTAAAAATTCTACGGCAATGTTTACTTTGATTTCTGTGATTCTATTGGAAAGGCATACAGTAATATGCAATGGATTAAAGATACCTGTTCGGATTGTTATTTTTATACGAAAATATACGGATATTTAAATTGCATTCATATGAAAGTATCTATAGATGTTTGACCGTATCGATTCCTACAACTTTCAATTATATATTTTCGTTGATATTTTATATGCTGCATTGAATGGATCTTTTAATTACTTGTATTTAAAGTTATCGCTTGGGAAAAAAGAATATATTCACGAACATTCTTTCTATTTAGTCGAGTTCCCATCAGTGGCCAAATGGATAAAAATCGCTAAACACTAGGAGTTGGTTGCGTGTGCAAGTTCGCACCTTACCAAGATGCTGACCACGTGGAGTTTTCTGAGTGTCTAACACCTAATTTGAGGCCTCTTCTCTTAATAAGCATCTCCCTTGGCAGATCGCCCACGTGTTGTGTTGCCTTTTTTTTTTCCCCCTTTGTGGTTTTAGGCCCTTTACCGCTCAGAGAGCACAAAAAGGCCATGTTGTGTTGCCTTATTATATTAATACTATCCACTCCATTTAGTTGAATTTACTTACAGTTAACTATGTTTTAGTCTATTCCGTAAAGAGTGTAATGGATTAAATGATAAATTTATGTTTAATTTGAATAAATCAAATAAAGTTAAAAGAATCGAAATTTACGTTTTTCTACGTTAAACACTGTTGTTTGTAATGAAACTCCGTGGCAATAGAATAGTTATAATAGTGAAAAATAAAAAAGTCAATCTGTTTTGATTTATAAGAATGAAATATAATTTATAGAATCAAGTAATTTTATAAAATAATAAACTGTAAGATAATTTAAAAAATAGACGTAATGAAATGTATAGTATTAATTATTACTTGTATTGAACAAAGTAAGTAAATATTTTGAATATTTAATATCAAAATTTATTATTCATTTAATAAAGTTTTCCGCGGAGAAAAAATATGTAATATTCAGAAGTATTAAAGATTCATCGTGAAACTTCGAGAAAATTCTTGCAATATTCAAAATTTATATTTAACAGTTACAATAATGTGAATGTATTTTTAATTTAAACTGAATATTAGTGAATAAATTTAAAAATACACTATTACATTTATATCTCATGATTATTTCTTAAATGTTCCAGATTTTGATTGACTTTCAAAACTTATTAAAATAAAAGTTTATGTTAAATTACTCAATTTAGTCATTTCTAGTGTTAAAGCAATAATTAAAAAATTTTCCTAATAAATTACTTTAAAATTACCAAGTAAATTTATATCAATTTTATGTTCATAAAAATTCATTAGAATCAAATCAACAATGGATTTATAAAAGCAATATTTTGAATGGTACAAATATGACTCTAGATAGGTAAGATACATGTAAGCTTTGTCCATCTCAACAAGAGCAATAATATAATAGGGAATTGTTGTAGATATTAAGTATAATAATAATAATAATAATAAACAAGATATTGGATAATACTGTACTGAGTTATGTTCAATAAGAGGGGAAGAGTACAATATGAAGTGTAAACACATCAAAATAATACATTGTTTAACTTCAAAAAGAAGTAAATATTATATTTATAGTTAAGGTCAAAAATCCTAATAGGAAACTTTAGGTTTTATTTATTATCTACTTTTGTTTCGACATGTTTTAGAGATTTATATTAAGATTAAAAATAACAATTTGATTATCGTGCTTGATTTCAGTTGTTATTTATTTGCTTTTAATATGTGTTAAGAGACTTTTATATATTATTTCTATACAGGATATAATATGCAGTGTAAGTTATTATTGAAATTTGATTATTTTGTGAACTTTACTTACTTAAATATGAAATACTTATTAAGCGATTTTCTCATACGGATCAACGAAATCTAATATTTCCTTCTTGTAAAAAAATATTGAATAATAAGACGACAATTTACAGTGAGATTTTTTAAAATAATTGCGTATAAATTCAATCCAAATAACGGAATATGATAATAATATAATATATATTAAATTATTTCTGTAATTTACAATTATTTTAGTATAAAGTTTCTTTTTTATGGCAATGTATTAATCAATAAACAGTGTTCAGAGATTATTTGATTACTGTCTAGAATAATCAGTTGTATCATAATACACATAATTTAGGTTTAAATTCATTTTTAAACGAAATATATGAAAATTTTCTCTCTTTATTTTGGCATTCAACTGTGTCGTAGATTTAAAAATTACATTTCTTTCATACTTAAATCTTGACTATATTTCATGGGATATTCAGGATTTTCTGTAAAGCTAAAGTAAATCTACAGCATCTGTTTATCTAAATCTCCTCATAAGAGCATCATTTTATCATTAAAGGATAACTGAAGTGTTCTTTATCTGACTGCAAAGTTAAATTGATGGTCGTATCGTCTTTACTGGCTTCGATTCTCTCAATGAGGCTAAAGGGAATAATTCGCTTGACAACCTATAGATGGAGATGTAACACGAGCTGTAGACTCCATTAGTTGGAGTATATCTGGTTACGTGGTTTCCCATTACTGCACATAAACCAAATTGCTGGCAACAAAGGGTGATGATAATAGTTTTATAGTAAAATTGCAGAAAAGTGGACGATAAAAATGCTAAACTGGTTCAAATCACACACGTATTGGATCCGAAATAAAAATATCTTAAAATTCAACACTTTATTTTATCATTAATATCGTAGTCTAAGTTCTTGCATATTTTCGAATGTTTTCGAGTGGTATAAAATTCAATTATTTTTATATTGATTCTTATTTCATAATCCAAATCACGTTATTTATAATAAAAATTTATTTTTATTTTACAAAAAATTTGTTTTAATTTCAATCTCTTATTTCTCTACTTAATTATTCACATCACATCTAAAATTCTTACGTGATTACGTAATTGTAAATTTTTCTCATTTTAAATGAAATTCTGGAAAGATTTCTTATCGAAACTCAAATACGTGCAAGTCATTTAAAATTTCAAATTATCAAATTTTATTGTTCTTCTCTCGCTACAGATTTTATATATCGTTCAATCCTAGACTATGATTTAAAATACTTGAATATTTCTCGATTAATTATTAATTATTTCTCTAATAATTATTAAAAACATAACATTTATAATTTTACTCTATTAACGATTACTAAATTAAATTAAAGAAGTGTTTGTTATTTTTTGTGATTAGTTCCCAGAAAATTATTTAATTTTGTTTTACTTTACAATTAAAAGCGAAATAATGTAAGAAATGACAATTATAATAAACATAACATAATAAAAAATGATTAGAATAAAGTTTTGTCACTTCTAAATGTTACAGCCGTAACGAATATTTATTTCTAAATCAAATGAAGTTTTTTTCTTTTAAAAATTCTTCTCGGATTAATTATTTATTATATATATTAATTTATTTAAGTTCAAAATGTAAAATTTGACAAAACGTATGCGAATTTACTTATTTGATATTTAATTCGCTGTTACAGCGTATCAAAATTTTTTCCTATACTGTGAGATAATTAAATTTTATTAATACTGTTATGAACTTTGCGGGAAGATGAAACACCTTACGCTATCTTCTTTATCATACACTTTTGCTTGTAAATGTTATTCTTATCGCTTCCTATAAACTTATGATTTGTTGGTCTTCCTCAAGCGATTTTTGTCAATTTTCCTAAGGGATCAGCATCTTGGAGAAAGTTTCTAACTATAAAATGATAATCGGTTTTGTTGCGTGCTTCGTAGTAGGTGTGTTAAATTATACTCTCAAATTATTATTGATTACACAGCATTTGTTATATTTTTTTTATTCATTGTAAAATAATACACGCGGAAGTATTTTAACATAACCAATAGATTATTACACTTGATACTTGTTTTAAAAAGAATTTTTGAGTTTATTTTTTAATTATTTAACCTTGCTTAAGAATGTATCAATTCTAAAATATCAAAATCTTTGTAATATATGAAACTTTTTAAAAAATTTTGACTAGCGGAGATATCCGACGTTTAGTATTGCATTTTTAACATTGTGGAAAATTATAAAAAAGACAGTTTTTATTATATTTACAACTGATGTAAAATACTTCTAATTAAACGCAGAGACGCCCAACTACATTATATTGAAAAAATCAAGTTAATATATAATTAATATAAATAACACTCGTAAATCTTTAGATATATGTCTGTATTTGCTCACAGTGTGATGTTTAGAAGTGCTCTAATACTACAGAATGCCACAATTTTATTGGCCAGACACACATTACAGGACCAATTTTTTTTCGCACAAATAGCATTCGTCTACCTTCTCCTGAATGTGAAAATGATTTTTGGAAAGTTTGGTTGCATTTTCTTAAATTGTCTTCAAATGCGTAAAGAACATACAGACAGACTAATATCTTCTTTATATATTCTGTATATTAATTTCTTTAAATAAACAACTTCAAAAAATTTCAAACGAATATATACAATATAATTCTTCCATATTTATTTTGACTTCAAGGCTAATTTTATTTGATTATTCACAAAACAAGTGCAGTTTTCTCTATATATGTTTTGTAAACAATCAAATAAAAGGCAATGTAATTTTCAAAGACTTTAATCATTAAATGAAAATTAAATATAATAGAAATAAATAGAACAAATTAAAAGTTCATAGATTATTAGCCATTATACTTTTCATTCATTTGTTAAAATATTTATAAGAATTTTTTTAATATTAAAATTAAGTAAATTTTCATTAATAAAACTTTAATTATTTTTCAGACTTAGCAGAAAGCCAAGTAAAATTTGATTCAAATGGTGATGGTTTGCCGCGTTACAGTATCTACAATTATCAAAGAAAAAATAATAGCAATCAGTTTGAATATAAATGGGTTGGAAGTTGGCTAAACGACGAACTGCATATATCCTTAGAAAACGTATCTTGGAACAATGCTACAACTACAATTCCCGAATCGTTCTGTAGTGCTCCATGCGAAATAGGTCAAGTGAAAGTCGTTCAAGCGAATGATGATTGTTGCTGGATCTGCAAAGACTGTCAACCTTGGGAATGGGTAAAAGATAATCTGACATGTGAGGACTGCGGTCAAGGATATTGGCCATATCCAGATAAAAGCGGTTGTTATCCACTTAGACAAAAATATATCAAATGGGATAGTGTATTTGCAGTAGTACCCATTGGCATTTCTTGCCTTGGTGTGATTTTAACTGTTGCAGCTGTGGTTGTATTTATTATTCACAATGACACTCCCATTGTTAAAGCATCGGGTCGAGAACTTAGTTATATGCTCTTAGGAGGTATACTGATTTGTTTCATCATGACTTTTGTACTTTTAGCGAAACCTTCTGCCATCATCTGCGGTCTGCAAAGATTCGGTGTTGGATTTGGTTTTTCTGTTATTTACGGTGCCCTCCTGACTAAAACCAATAGGATAGCTCGAATCTTTGATAGTGCAAGAAAATCTGCTCGAAGACCTAATTACATAACTCCCAAATCGCAAGTCATTATAACTTTGGTGCTCATATCTGTTCAAGTGTCCGCAACTATTATATGGTTTTTTATAGAACCACCAGGTACCCGTCAAGTTTCACCTAATGATAGGAGGGACGAAGTTATTCTTAAATGTAAAATTGAAGACTCAAGTTTTTTAGTCTCTCTTCTCTACAATATGGTTCTTATCACTACTTGTACTATTTATGCCGTTATTACTAGAAAAATTCCAGAAAATTTCAATGAATCCAAATTCATTGGTTTCACAATGTATACTACTTGCATCATATGGTTGGCGTTTGTACCAATATACTTCGGTACGGGAAACTCATTTGAGGTAAGTCTGTTTATTTAAAATTATTGTACAAAAATGAATTGCTAATTTATGAATATTTGTTTTTTTATACGAATTGTTATTGTTAATACAGTAGAATCTGGTTAACTCGAATCGGTCGAGGGAGGGGGAATTCTGACTTCAAGTTAAAAAGTTTCGAGGAATTCAAGTTAACCTGTTTGATTTAACATGTTACGGTAGACGATTGGGAAAAGAAAGTGATTTGAGTAAACGCCTTCGAGTTATCCATGTTCGAGTTAACCAGGTTCCACTATACTTTTTCTACTTTTTGTAGCACCATTTAAAGGGTAGGAGTTATTAAAATAAATTTTAAACTGAATACATTATTTAAATTATATAAAATAGATTAAATGCAATTTCAATTGCCTAATTAATCTTTGATTTTGTGTTTCAAATAATTGTAAAACTGTAGTGAATAATAGCAAGTATAAATTATAATACAATCGATTTTTGAAGCAAATATACAACTTTATTTTTGCAGAAGTTATTTATTTATCATTATAACTGAGAAACAAGTTTTTCAATAAACATAAATGCATGTAAATAAGAAAATATGTTTTTATTCGGATTTTTATTGAAGAAACTAAATTAATCAATTGAAATATTATGTATTTATAAAAGACCAAATAACAAAGTAAATATTTAAAAATATGAGAATATTTAAATTCTCATTTAAAATGAAATTTTTATTTTTATTTTTATTATTTTTTTAATTTATTCTCGAGACAATTTATGCTTATCAACTAAAGAAAATAGGAAAATATAAAAATATGAAATTAAAATAATAATCTAATTATATGCTAAGGGGCTTTAATTTTCTAATTGTTAAAATGATTATACTTGTCCTAGAGGATAGATACTACATTTAATAAAATAGTTAATATATTAAGAAACTTTTGTAAAATTAAAAGAAAATTAATTATGTTAAAATAATACAGAATAAATTGATATTTTAATAAAGAATTTAGCATAAAATTTATTCTACTTGAGATAATTGATTGGAAATATTAATAGAAAGAAAAACTCTAAATAATTACTATAAATTTAAATAATAATTAAATCGGTAATATTTATTTTCGTAATTAATTTTAAAAATTGTAATTAATATATTTAAATTTTTTAATAATGAATGTAAAATTAAGAATTTCTACGTCTTAAAAGCAATTAAAACTTTACAAAATTAGTTCGAATAATTACAATTAGATGATATTAGAGAACATTAGAGACAATGAATATTATTCAAGAAGAATCATTTCTTTTATTTATATTTTCATTATTATAGAAACATATGAACTATATAAAGTATTGAATTTTATTCAGTATTAATTTGAAATATCTAACATTTATATTTTAAAAAATCATTTAAACCACGAACGACCAACAAATTAATTAGGATTAAATGAAAGCCTGTAATCGTTAAATTTGCACTACAGAAAGACAAACAGTCGTTAATAATATATACTCAGATAAACATTTAAATATTGTTAACATAGTAAATATTTTTAAAATTATTTGAATATTTTCTATCTAAAATTCATATTACTTATTAAACTATTAAAAAAATTCGTATAATTTTTATTAGAACAATATATAGACTATCACATTTAATAACAGTACGTGGTATATATGCTTATACATATATAATAATACATTTTAAAAGATATAATTACTATAATATTTTTATATCTAATTATTTAAATTTTGATCCAATTAATATGCTAAATTTTAAAATAAAAATTCGAGTATAATTACAATAGTAGATTAAGTACAATTAATTAAAAACTTTGTTATTGAATGGATTATTAAATATCCTAATTAGCATCGTTATTTATTATTGATCGTAAAATATGATTATATTTAATTTAATGCGTGATGTAATTTATATTTTGTCTTGGTTATTTGAAAAACTAATAATTATAATACAATCCTCGATTCAACGAACTAAGTGGGGGAGTGTGTGCGATTGCCGCAAGTGCGTTAAATCGAGGGTCTACTGTATTATTAAATTTCATTAAGAATATTTATATATTCCTAATTAATATATTAATAACTATCAATAGCTATAAAGTATTAATTTTTAGCTATTTCTTAATTAATTAAATCATTCAATTTTCGTCGTAATTAAGTATATGTAAATTATTAATAACATTATTGCAAAATGCATTTAAAAGAATATAAATTTTAATTCGTTTAACAATTATAAATTATCATAATAAATTATTTTCATAATACGTTAATAAAACAATTATTTATAAGTAAAATTATGTTAAATGTTTTAAATTTTATAGTTAATTTTAATTAGGATTTTTATTAAATTTGTTTTGAAAATTATTTAAGTAGAGAAAATATTCAAAGATCTTATAAGATGTATTAAAAGGAAAAACGATCCTTAAAGACATTCAAGTACTACTTGTTGACATATCTATCTCACTCTAACGCAAACCACGTATTCTTTACTTAGTTTTGAGAGGATGGGATTACTTCATCTCTTTCCATTATCCTTGATTCCACTTGATATAGAAAAAATAATTTTTGAAGGTTACGAACAAAACTTTTATTGTTTACGCTGAAAACGGAGCTAAATTTGTCATTAGATAATTTAGATTTTAAGAATAAATCTTGTTAGAAAAGTATTGGGTTATTAAATTGGATTATAACATTGTTTATTGGATTATACTGAATTTAACGTAATATTTTCTGTAAAATAACGGATTTATATTTATGTTCAAACTGCTAAAAGGTGATAATGTTTGTTTTCGATGGCATTTTGTTTAGTAAATACAAAAACAAAACAATTAAAAATTAGAATTTTATTTGAGGTAATAAAAGTAAATATTTACCATTTTAAGAAAATTTATTAAACGTAAAATTTAATACATTTATAGGAAATATATTACTTTTTATAAAATCATAAATATTATGGTAAGTAATTGATTATCTCTACGCTAGAATTGTCATTTAGGCAAGTAACGTATAAATAAGTAAGTATTTACAAAATATAATCGGATTATCAGAACATAAGACAGAAAGTAGAATAAATTTCTAATAAATTTTTAATATTTTTACCGCATAAATTATAATAAAGTTAATTAACATCTTTTATTTAAATATTGCTTCATTTACATGGTAGATGAATATATTTTATCATTCTTTATATTTAGCATGAATATAAATATGAGATGTATTAAAGTTCTTCAGATTTATACATAAATATAAATTATAGTAAGTTTATTGTAAAAGAAGTTTAGTTGTGATATTTTGAAGAATTAGAAAAGAATCAAATAATAAATACAAGAAAATTAATAAAGTTAAAACATTACTTTAAAGCTACATAAAAATTAAAATTTGTATTCTAAGTAATTAACAAAGTATGTTTAAATACAAAGTTTTAAGCATGTTCTATTAGATGTTCTTTAATAACATCAATAGGTAATAGTTTTTAATTAGTATTTACTTTTAAAATGGATATCATGAACACTTTTGACCTTATTTTTAATTTATTAATATTCATACGAAATAAAAGCATGTAAAAAATATGTTATATTTACCGTCTGTTTTATGGTATTATCATAATTTACCGTATTTTATGGTATATAAGAAGTGACGTAACTTTTGTCATAAAAAAAAGCAATTGAAAAAATCGCCGTCTTATATGAGAAGTTGCAATATCCCATAGGAAAATGACTTCCCCAAACGGTCTTCATTAGCCTGCAAGTAACTTCTACCTAGATGTTATTGCTTAATTAAACATATTATTATTATTATTACTGATTTTAATTATTTAGAAATGGAATTATTGTAAATATCAAAAGTTAGTTAACGTGAGACAATTATTTATCGATCAGTTGTTCGTCCAACATAAAAGTGTAAAAGTGTGTACGCTTTTTTAAACCAGAATACAGTAAAAAGAATTGGGGCAGCGTGATAAAAGCGTGGGATGGTTTAAATATACAAAATACTTTTCTCTTAAATATCGTTTGATGAAATGGAATATTATATGCCATAAAACACGGTATACAAAAATGAAAAATTCATAGACCTACTTAATTTTATTAGTTCTTGTATAATTTATAGCTATTTTAATGCACTCATTATTATTTATAAATTTTAATATATTTTTCTCTTGTTTTTTTAGATACAAATAACGACTTTGTGTGTATCCATATCGTTAAGTGCGTACGTGGCTCTGTTTTGTCTTTTTTCACCTAAAATATACATCATTATTTTTCATCCCGATAAAAATGTAAGAAAATTAACAATGAACAGTGCTACTTACAAAAAAGCGCCAACAAGTAGCACTTGTGGTACTTCTGCTAATCATGGTAAGTTAAAGAAAGTCCTCTTGATAGAATTAAATTGTAAGCATTGGCAAACAATACTCTTTACATGGACGCCATCTGTTGCATTAAAAGAATATTAAATATTATCATCCTATTTATTTTATGTGACAAAATATTTTTATTCGAACAATTTAGAGCATTATATCCAACTTATTAAAATATTACTATAATATAAAATTATTCTTTTTTACTATTAATATATAATATATATTTTTTAATTGTAAATTTTTTACTAGTTACATATATTAAATTAAAAACAAAAAATAAAGTTTATTCCACACGTTATTGCTTTTATACATCTAATAATATTGTATAGTTTTGGAAAAAATCGATATGTGAAAGGAAACATAACAAATTGCACAGAAGAAGACAAAATATAAACGGAAATTACAACGAAGTAGGATTAGTAATATGTCTGTAACCATATCTAGGAAAGAATAACTCAGTTTTCTGTCAAATTTCCATTTATAAACCATATAATTCGTAGACTAAATGAAAGCAGCAACAAAAATAATACAGTACTTAGGACAAGAATTGCATTCATTTGTGCGAATATATCTATAAAAAAATATGAATTTATCAATGAATAAATTAAATTTTAAATGAAAATATTTTAGTAATAAAGAGGATATGAAATTTAGGGCTTGTACAGTACATAAATGACGTAAAACATATCATTGATCCACCTCCTTGATTGTATTAAAGAATAATACACAGCATTGGATACTGAACGTTATATTATTTTATTAACTGCACATATAACAAACAGTACGAAGCAATGATATAAACAGTTCGAATCGCTATACAATAGTTTAGAAAAAAAAAAGCCATTCTGTTACCCGACGGTTGAGACCCTAGAATTACGTAACATTTGTAAACACCCTGTCGCCTTATAACACGTCGTGCATACCCACCCACCCTTACTGCGTATAGCTATATCTATATAACAAATTCTGAATATTTGATGTCGAAAAAAGAAGCAGAGACAATTAACTATAGAAATGATAAAACCGATGTGTTTTCATTATTAATTTTAGTCAGAACATAAATAAAATCATGTATAATAATGATGCGACGTTATAGAAATCAGTTTACAAAATTTTTTTACTCAAAATTACGAAGCAGCTACCTCATTTCTATTGCATTAATTCATCCAATTTATTATATGTAATTCCGCATTCCAGTAATAATCTCTTCGATAAACGATAGTATTAAATGTAGATCTAATTAAATATATTTAATTAGGTATTAAAATAGCTTTTAGTATCTAATTAAAATAGTTGATTTTTTGAAAAATGTCTTAATAAATGGAGAATTTAGATATTAAGCAGTTATTCTTTAATTAATTTTGAGAACTCAATAAATTATTTGAAAAAAATCAATGATTTCAAAACATATTTTGCAATTGAAGAAACAGTTCGTCAAAACTTTAAATATCTTTTTTATATATTTTCAAAATTTTTATGTTTTTATAATAATTAACAAATAATTTATAATACCTAATTAAAAATAGTAATTAAAATAAATGAGATCAATATTATTGTTATAAGTTAATAATAGAATGGAAATAATTTTTTAAAAAAATTATCATTAATTTTAAATTATTTTTAAAATCTATTTCTTATCTTGTTTATAAAATAATTAATTTCTTCTAGTTCTAAATTATTAAATAATTCCATTATATTTATTGAACGATGTAAACTGAAACTATTGACGGCCGGTTATTCGTGGGATCTTCCACAACGATAGGCCCCAGAAGTTTTTCGGGGCACGGATTTGATTTCTTTCCGATTATGTTCCCATATGCCTCCATTGTGGACCTGATCGAATTCATGACATTTATTATTAGAAAGGCCCTTTTAGTGCCCAAAACAGAAATGGGTAGTAAACTATGAAAACTACTACCATTGAAAATGATGTAATTAAAAGATCAATGTAATAATTATTATTTTCGAAATAAATTAAATTAAATTAAAACAGGAAAATAAAATTTCGCATATTATGAGCTTTGTTTAGAAAAAGTTTTCCTATGTAATTCAGTTCTAATTAGCATAAATAGTTCTTGGATAAATTAAAATTTCATAAACTGTTATAAAATATGATTTAATTTTTCTGTTAGTCGAGAAATATTAAATATTTTCGAGTAATGATTTTAAATGTTAAACCTATCATAAAAGTTAATTAATGTGTTCGGATTGTTTCAAAATATACTGTGATATGTCGTAAGAGTTCTGTAAATCGATACATTTTTAATATTAGAAATCGAGCCATTTGAAGTTAATTTATAGAACATTTTCTTTTATATTAAAGTATTATTTTTTGTATTTTTAACGAAACTTCTCAGATCAAACTTCTCTCTCTCCTTGAATTGAGGATGTCATAAATCAATGCTACAACTCAAGCGTTTCTACTTCTTCGAATTCTAGTCACAATATCCTGGAAATTTCGGTCAAATATAGATTACTTTTATTCTTCAGACGGAATTTTCAAATTTATCATACTTTAAAACTATTCAAAATTTAAGTATCTTAAAGAGTATAGTTAACAAATAAATATTGTAAAGTCAATCGTGATATTCAAAAATGATTTTTTTTTCGAACGGATTTCACTTATGAAACTTTTTCTAAAATAATGATTACTACAGCATAAATTTGAATATAATTTAGAATATTTCTGAAGTAGAAAGTAGGGATATTTTTAATTAAAAGCAGGCATTATTGCCTAAAATTACATATAATTGTAGGTTACATATGTAGATAAAAATTTAGTTGTCTATATATCCATTGTGGGTTCGGCAAGGCCCAAGTGGTGAGAGAGGGGAAAGACCACCCCAGATAAATTCCTACGATTTTTCCATCTCCCGGATACGAACCAGGGTTTCCCAAAACGGTAGACTGAGGAAGAACCTGTCTGAATGCAGCTTATGTTACGTTACATCTGGTCAATCAAATTTAAGGCGTTACAAATAACGCTTTCTTTGATTGGACAGACATAACGTAACGTAAGAATGAACACAGCCTTAACCACCTCGAGCATTCGGTTGTCAGTGTTTTAATATTGATATGCTGTATGTGTTAATTCGTTTTAATTGAAACAGAATAAAAATTTACGCAAACCTGAAAAATGAAGGGGGAAAAAATATAAAATAAAATATGATAGCAAATTATTCAAATATAAAAACTTTAATATCTTGTTTTGAAATTTAAAATTATACGAAAAAATTAATTATTTATTTGATGGCAAATTCTTCAAGTAATTTTTAAACCGAAAAGTCTGAAAATGTAATCATGTTTTACAAGTTTACAGTTTCTATGTAGTTTACAGGCGACAACAATAAATAATACTGAACAAAGCAAAGGTACTTAAATATTTCTCTGATTTTCGCTGACATCTAGGAGATTTTTAAACGAAATTTTTAGCAAATTTATTTTCTAATATTAAAATACAGGTGAATTCCTTCTTAAACTAATAAAATCATTGTTTAAAGGCGTTCGTGGAATTGCAACTTAGTCTTATTTCATCGTCTGAACAAATATTGACGTTTCAATCGAATGAATTTTGACGAAACTGCTAGTAATGCCTCTAATAAAATTCATCGACACGATCTAATTTTAGTTTCAGAAATATAGCTATTTTAAACAGTTCGTTTAACCGGCTTTAATTCTCGTTATAACAATCATAAACGGATCATTATGTGCACTTCATTTTCAGTAACTGAGGGTTCTGCTTCACTTATCAATAGGCATTTCTCTATTTTATTTGATATTTAACAGCTAATATTTAGAGAGTTAATTGCAAAATTATTCTAATTAATTTATTTCATAATTATAAAAAATAATGAATCTACATATTGAATGAATGAATATACATACAATGAATGAATATACATATTCTTTATTAAAATATATGATTTTTTCATATATTTTAATAAAGAATATGTATATTAAAAATGGGAGAAATTACTTTACTACTGTTAATATCGATAATCAATAAATCAATATTTATTAATATCGTAAGGTTCTTGTCCTCTTATAGAGACTACTAAAGAATAACAAATTAAAATATATAAAGAAAAAGTATAACCTAATCTAACGCATAAACATCAAAAATTTGATAAATATGCGATATGTTTTGACGGATTTCCGTTTTATTCAGGTTCCGTGTTAGACAGGTTTTAATATAGTTGGAAAAAATTTATTAAAACCACGTTTCTTCTTCAAAAATATATCTGTTGATTTCATTTTAAAATATCGGATTGAAATTTAAATTTAACAAGTTTATCGAAGTAAATTTAATTATAAATCTGTTTCAGTATTAATATAAATGATTTAAATGATGAGTCTAATTTTTCATTTATAAATATGGTAATTACGCTTGATATTTTAGTTTAAAGTGAAGATTATACTGTAAGCGAATTTTATTTGCCTGGAGCTATAATAAAACTTCATAAAGAAATCCAATAGAGTATAAACATTTTACAAAAGTCAACAAAGGTCATATAAAGCTTATCAGCTCATATTCAGAACGCTACATTACTGTTTGTCTGTTCGTCTGAAGCGATAATATTTCGCCAAGATAGCTTAATAAAAGTCATATTTTCTGTAAAAATCACCGGTGTTATATAATATAAGCGTAACAGAGAAAGAGAAAGTAACTGTAAAGTATTTGATTTCAATATAATTTAATAAACTTATCTAATTTTAAAAATTACACAAAAGCAAATATGTCAAATTGATGTTGGGATTATTATTTAATAAAACTGCAATGCTTTTTAATGTTCTGTGTTTATTTAGCCAATATAGAATAAAATATTTTAATTCTAGAATATTTGAAAGTATAAGTTATGAAAATATGTTCGAATATTGATTCTGATGCGAAGCAAATATGACGTCAATGTTGAACTTGACAAATTTCCATGTAGAAAATCAATTTTCTTCAGTATTGAAAATCATATAAAGTATTATTAAAACAACGATACGAATGTCTAATTTGTAAATAATTGATTATTTTAGTCTAATTATTAACACAGATAATATAACAGGAAACAAACTTTCTATAATTTGCTTATAATTTTACTAGTCTTTTTACACGTTTTTATAATTTATAATAATCTATTTATTGCGATAAACGATTACTATTGTTGTTTAGAATCCATATCAATCATTACATAAATATTTATTTAGAAACTTTTTAAATTCTAAGAGCTTTTTTATCTTATTGTGCAGCTAACTGAGATAATTCGAGTTTTAATTTCCATTCTGACTTTAAATTAATTATTCTATTGAATATTGACTATCATTTGCAACTGATATATTGCTGTTTTTCCTATTTTAGAAAGATAATTTTTCAAAAATAATTTTTGTATGAAAATTTTGATATAATTCTGATATTATACATAGCAACTTATTTCTGATGTAGTCATATAATATTGAGAGTTCATTAAACTATAAATTTCTAAAGTTTTCATTAATTTATTGAAAACAAACATCAATGATGACGTTTGTTTTCAATAATAATTATTTTATTTCGTACTATAAAATTAATAACTGATTATTAGTTTTAGTTAATTGTTTTAACTTTATAATATAAGTTTAATCTGTTCTTAATATATATTTTTCTCTCTTATTATTGTACAGGGTGAAAAGTCTCTTGCACCCTTTTCATTCCAAAGCAGTGATGATATAATAGGGAGTCACGCAGGGAGAATCGGATGGAACCTTTTTATAAGTTGCCCTTCCTACGTAACTACATTAACAAAATTATGTTTTCAGTACATTTGGAATGAAAAGAGTGCAAGGGACATTTGACTCATTCTGTATACACAATTTGTAAATTTCATAAAACAATATTGTACGTAAAAATAGATTTATTTGATTTGTAAGAGTAAAATAAAATTCTTAAATATAAGTAAAAATTTAAGATATGCAAATTATTATTTATTTATTTAATTTAACGAGTATAAACTTCGAATAGAATACAGATTCAGAAGCTATGACTGCCTTCAATTTCTCCTTCAGAAGTATTCTTGAAATAGATAATCAAGAGAAAATTTAAAGATGGAAAATCTGAAACAGACAACTTGCGTAACGTCAAGGAAATAAATTTTAATGTGTGATCAAGTATCAAGTTATGGAAAGGAAAATGTTTTGAATTATCATGCCACAACAGATAGTTTTGTGGATCCATGTTAATGATGCCCACTCAAATACATGGGTTTGTGGGAATCGTTAACATTGTGCACACAAATCCGTATATTGAGGAGAAAAAGAAGAGAGAAACTTAACTTTGATTATTAATATAGTACACTTATATTACTAATCAAAATTCTTTCTCTTTACGAAATTTATAAATTTTAATGACATTTACAGTTTTGACTTTTCGATAAATTGGCTGAAATAAATATCATAAAAAATATTTTAAAATAAATATTTATTACAAATTATTTCATTCTTCTTATAATAAGTATTTAAGATAGTGAATGCCAAGTAAATTGATATCTATTTTACTTTATTTTAAATATAATGTTTTATCTTTACAGGAAGTTCAGTAGAACAAGTTAAATTAACTCTGCAGACAACACCTTCCAAAGAAGAAAAAGAGAGTGACAAAGATAGTTTAGCATCTTTGTGACAAGTAAAACAGAAATATGATAATACTACAAAGAAAAAAACAGAACCATAAATTGTATATATATGAGTGAATGATCAAATTTCTAATAACTTACAAATTTGACATGCTTTTCAAGATTATGGACAAGTATACTGAAAACTTTTAGACTTTTTTCGAGACATTTGAATTCTTTCAGAGCCCACGCAATGGCTCACGATGTCAATCAATCAATAGTAACTTATAATTATCAAATGGAAACAAATATGTGATTTTCCAACATTTAAAAGAAACAAGTTCAGGTAGATACAACAAAAAAACAACCTCAAAACAGAAGATTCGATTTTCTTAAAGCAATGGGGCTCGCTTTTGGAAGATTACTTCTCGGGAGATGTTTTTTTCGTTATTTTCTACCTGAATGTTTGTTACTAACTATAATTTATTATCGTAAGAACTGTGTTTATGATGAATCAAAGGTAATGTGTATTGTGCACAAACAATAAAAAACGATATGATTAAATATCAAAATAAATACTAAAAATGCGAAAGTAATATTCGTAGTGTATGTATATAGTTGTAAATAATTTGTCTATCAGTTAAATAGAGAACGTAGTCATAGAAAAAAGCAGTATATCCCGCGGATAGCACACCATTGTATGTCAATTCCACCGGCTCAAATTGCTTTATCTATGAAGTTGTAATTCTGTTGTCGAGGTGTATTGTCAAATAAGAAATATCAAAATGCATCGCGATATCAGAAATGTATAAAAAAAATTGCACACTGAATAAAATATGTGAAACGTAATATGTAGTTTATTTAGCGTAAATGATAAATTAAAATGCTTATTGATGGTGTCATTTTTAGAAAATATATTAACAGTCAAATAGATAATATTGTGATGCTGTTTATATTATATGCATAATATATAGCGACAGAAAGGATACTATTAGCCCATACTTAGATATTTATATATTACAAATTAATTTATGTACTCTGTATAAAAAGAAATTTTCCTGCAAAATGTTACATACTGTCCAAATTTACGAGATTTTTCATGGGATGCTAGTACTTTCCCGCGGCTATTATAGAAAATAACATAAGAAACGTATGGTTGGTGATCGGTCACATTTTGACCGATCACCAACCATAGTTTTTTTAAACTTTAAAGAATTAAAAGCTAGTGGCTTTCTTTCTTCGGTAACACATCACACAAGGAACAGTTGTTTATGTAGTTTTTTATTAAAGGAAATGCATTTCAGGTCTGAATGACCCCTCTTCAGTCCTTAGATTTTACAAAAAGAGATAGATATGGGTTACATTATACAGAATAATACATATAATATTTTAACAAAATTTTAAAAATAATTTACATGGCTGATTGGTTTTATAGTTTTTTTTTGCGTTTCTTGATGTTTTGAAACTTCAGGAGCCCAAGAAAATGTAATTAAAAATAACCTATTTACAAAATTGTGTTGGGGGCTTTATAATATTTTAACAAATTAATCGCGTTTAAATCAACGTAGCATTAATTTTTAAATTTAAATATATATATTAAAAAATTAATTTCTAATAAAGTTATACAGGGAAAGAATCTACTGATGGCCTATATCATATGTTCATATGTTGCAAATATATTTAAGATCAATACATAAAACAGCAAGATTATAACACACATTCACGTATGTTCAGAAATCTGAGTTATCCTTATGACTTGGTTTTCAGTACTCCATACATCATCGCCGGTCATATAAACGTCTGTTACTTCTTTATAGCATTATTAAAGGCATTAAAGATGGCGTCATTTGTGACGTTATATAGATTATTATTATTAGAAACTCAGCATATTATAGTGAGGATGACGCAAATGAGTGATAAATCACTCTATATAATAATTCTATAAAGAGATTTTCACCACAATATGTAAAGTTTTATTCTCTTAGTTTCGAAAAATCTTATAATCTAACAATACACTAGGCACGGAAAACAATAGAAAAACTATTTTTTCGAATCGATAAATTTCATTTCTTGAGAAACAGTTTAAACAATCTAAACATAAACCCAAAACAGAAATCACTTTTTTTATTATCCAGGGAGAAACTTAGAAAGTTTTATATTCTAAAATTTCCAATCAACTCTGATCATATCGATCTCAAACACATTGTGTAGAACGAATGAGATCGATCCAAATCGAATATTTAAATAATATATCCATGTACGGTATGTAATTTCAAATTTAGTTCTAATTTGAGTACATATTTGTCTATAGTATTTAGTATTTATTTATTTTAAATAAATAATTTTGGCAAGACATCTTTGCAGTTGTATTGACCAGTGAGAAATCTGACTTCAAATGTAATTCGAGCAACCGAATTTGAAAAAGGTCAAAACGAGTTTTAAACCTTCCCTGACCATGCTGGCCAACATAGTTACGAGTGAAACATGGCTATAAGAATTGAAACTATTCTTATCTCACATGATAATTCTAGTACAGGTATTAAATAAACAATAATTTTAACTTTGGAGTTTAGAGTGGAATGTTAAAAAACAATAATTACTTTAAAGAAAGTAATTTTATTTGGTGAATGAATATTTTATAAAAGACCAATAAATAAGAGGGAACACATAAAAGAATAGTGAAAAAAAGAAAAATTAATTTTTATTGCTTTCAACGAATATGTTCTGCTAAAACAAGTAGTAAAATAGGCAATAAAGTGCTTGCTTTTTAATACTCAAAAATTTATAATTAAATATTTTATGAAGTCCACGAATACGAATTTATTAGACATAATAGTCATTGTTGTGATACCAAAAAATGAAAAACCTCTTCAAAAATTCATTTAAACACAATTCAATAAATGGTCCACGATAACAATCAGAATTACAATTTCTTGGTTGTATCAAAACAATGTAGGAAAGGCGTACATCGGGTGAAACTGAATTTATAATCATTTTTAAAAACCTCATATTTTGATTACATTAAATTGAAACTGTATTAATTACGTGGTAATGAATAGTAATTTAATTGTAAATGTTTCAAAATTATTATAAATTCCAAAACGAAGCATTCTATAATAACAACCTTTTAAAATTAAAGCTTCTATAAACATTCGGTCATAAAAGAAACATATTTAAATTTTAAATTAAATTTATTTCATTGACATATTTAGAAAGTTTAACTACAATTTTATTCAAAAGAAAAATACACTGTACTTCATATAACTGCATTTTTTAAACTCTTTCCATCCTGCGGTTACTAAGGGGACTCGTTCAAGCTCGCAATAGGGCGGTCTGGTGGTGAGGGACTGGACTTGACATATCCGGATGGATCACCCCCAAAAAGCATCCTGGGGTTTTTGGCCCGTCCGGAATCGATCCCGGATCCCCACAGCAGTAGCTGCCACTTCACATCGCTTTCGACGTGAAATGAAACGAGATTTGTGTAATTACGTGTGTAAAATATTACTTTGGGGGAAAATCAAAGCAATTTGTAATCAAATAAATTGGATCCAAGTGGAGTCTGGTCATAAAACCAGTGGCCATGAGTTGTGAAAAACAACAACTCAACAAATAAACAAGCGGAGGACGAGTCCTCGCGTTCGGGTCAGCGCGGACATAAAGGAAAGCTTCGCGCGCGACCGTCTTTCTAATTGGTCGAAAGTTGGTTCCCCAAAAACCTTTAAATTGGAAGAGTAGACCAGAAAAAAGAGAAGAGTGTAGGGTAAGGATCGGTACTGATAGCACGTACAGTACATCTCAAATACTCGGCAAGCCCGTTGAGAATAGGAGATTCTCCGCTTCCCGCTCCTCCAGAAGGATTTGAGATTGAACGAAAGTGCGGATAGAGCCACTTCACTGTACGAAAATCGTCGGGTAGATATTTATATGTTCTTGTATACTTGTCTTCGATTATTATTGGCCAATCGGTACAATGGGGTACTGTGATAACCTGTACAATTTTAGTAAATAAATTGTACATATCGAACAAGTTGAGTGTAGGGGTGTATTTCCTACGAATCTACTATACATCTGTCTTTACATATACTACATACATGTACTATACATGAGTCGGATGACGGGACTAGAATCATTACTACGTTACTTACCCTTCAACGATTTTGCAATTTCACGGTTCGTGATTTCATTCGTGATGTTGCTCTGAAGAACCAATAAACATTTCCCTTTCCCTTACTCTTCAGGAATTTGTTTACAAAATGAAAGTCAGTGATCGCGATGTGTTGCATACAATCTTTATTCTTCATTCTTTCAAGAAATTACAGCGATGTCACACCGACAATGATACCCGATTCCCAAGTAACAAGTAACAAACAAACATAAAGTTAAAAAAGGACTAATAATATAAATAATAAAAACAATAAACATATAAAAATTAGAAAAGTTAAAATAATTTTGTTTTTTAATGCGGGATACATTCGTAGATAAGCTGTTTACAATACGTTTAAACTTAAAGAAATCGAGAAAGAATTAATCTGCAATGGTTACAGCAGTCTTTTGATACCTGTAAAAAATGATTTACGTGTAACGTTAAGACGGGATAATGGCGAATACAAACAAGTAGAAACTCTAAAATTAAAAGAAGGAGCTCGTAAAAGTAAAAATTTTGAAAGGAGGAGACCATTAAAATATTTATAAGAATATAGTCTGTCAAAATAATCAATTCTTTTGAAAAAAACAAGCGCACACAAGCAACCTCGGAAGAATCAGTAGATGGAAGGTTTTTGTAATGCTACGCGACTATACGTTATATATTTTTTTTGTTTGGTTTTTTTCTGTACTTAATGTTCCGTTATTATGTATCGCGTTTTATTTTTATACAATGCATCGCATGATCCTTTCCTCTTTCGCCCTGGTGTCACCCTTTCTAGGGTGCAACGATTGGAGCCCTCTGATTAGTCCGGGGGTAGTGTCACGTTCAAGCAGCTTACTTCCGGAGCGCGGGAAGTATAAATTGATGAACTTTCGCATTGTGAGCTCTCTTCTTTCTTTTTGACTATTCTGGAAAGATGAAAGGTGAGAAACTAGTTGGAACCTTCAAGCGAGACGTTTGTAGTGATCGCCTTCAACAAAGGGACATCTTCGACCGGAATCAGACAATTGTTTCCATCGTACCCAAATAGTGAGATATCGACTAGTAACATGCATCGTGCGTCTGAGATCACCCAATGATTCCAATGGAACATTTAGTTTTGAAATATTGATATTTCGTATGTATACGTTTTAGTCATATTAACAGCCAACGTGTCATCGTAGATATTTCAGGGCTATCGCGTGAAATAAATGTATAGAGGAGAGGGAGAATATATATATAAAGGGAGATGTGTATATATATATATATATACATATACACCTTCCTAAACTAAAAGATTTACACGTCTATATATATATATATATAAATATATAATAATATATATAGACAATATAATAATAATATATATATATAAGTGTAAATCTTTTAGTTTGTGTCGCGTAAATTGAATCGTATTAATTGTACCACCGTGTTATCGTGTCTTATGTATTGAGTTCAATCATCCCTAGTGTCGATGGAATAAATAATTTGTTTGTCGGTTATGTGCGCATGTCTTTGGTCAATCATTAAGTCCTTATCACATTGTTTTCTTCAGATACTCTGTGGATTTCGATCTACGGGAGTCACAACATTTTCAAGCATATTTTAAAGGAGATAGATCCTGGCCAACTCAGAATGAAATTTATGCAGAGTGGAAGCAGGGGCTGATGCCCATATGGGTAAAGCATAATCTATTAAGATTTGTATATTAGTAAAAAATAAAGTGCAAAATATACTTTTACTTGAGATTACTTTGAAATTTCTCCACAACATACCCCTACGGATTGAGACTTTTTTAGTTAATTGTTCAGTATGATGTTTAAAAGAAAGCCTTGAATCAAAGACAACGCTAAAGTCCTGAACAGTATCAACTATATATAAAATGTGCTTATTAATATAAAAAGTTCTGTAACAATGAGCTCTAACCAGACTATAAATCATAATTTTGGTTTTACTAGTATTAGTTTGTAAATTAGGTTTCTTAAAGGAGGTATTAAATTTGTTAATATCGCTTTGCAATAAATTGTGACAGATGTTAGCAAAGTTTTATGTCGTCAGCATAAGTGTTTAGAAAAGAGGAAGGAATTCGAGAAAGGGGCTTATTAATGTAAGCTATAAACAATAAGTTATTAAGTACAGATCACGTAGATGGAAGGTTTTGTAATGCTACGCGACTATACGTTATATATTTTTTTTGTTTGGTTTTTTGTTTGGTTTAATACCGATCAATGGGGGTAAAATGAGTAAAATAAAAATCAGAAATTTTTATTTTACACATTTTAGAAAAAACAAACAATTTAAAAAAAAATTGCAAATCTAGGCTAATATTATCATTTTCAAATTCTGAAAATAATTTATCCAATAGGATATTTGGAATAATAGAATCAAAAGCTTTCGCGTTGTCAATATATAGGTAATGTCAGAATTTAATTATGTTACATTTGTATAATTAAATTTTTTAAAAATTATACTGTAAACTTATCCCATCAATTACTTGTATCATAAGATAGTTACTCAATATAATTATTAATATCTCTTTCATCACTATTTGTATTCAACTGAATAACCAGTTTCACTTCAAATGTTTCCGAAATTTCATCAAGTTGCTCGTTGTTTGTTATTTGTATATGTTCGACACATTTTATCCATCGTTCCTCAGTTATTTTTTCAATAGCTTTATTCATTAGAATTTGTTACGACAGTTTGAATGTTGTGTTTTGACGTGCAATGTAACTTTTCATGTCTGTCCATATCAGTACAATGTGATTTAAATTACAATAATTGGAAGGTGAACGTACTACATTAATATCTTTTTCTCTGGTCATGTCGTCAATAATATACAAGTATTCATAGTATTTATGTTTTACATTCTTAACAATATCTAAAATTTCTTTTTTTAACGTTTTGTTGTCATATGAATATTTTTTTTGTAAGCAAGATATTATTCAGCTTTTTTTTCCAACTGGAATTTGGAATCTTCAATTTTAGCAAAGTGATTGAAGCATCTTCCATGCAAACAACAACGGCATTGTTTTCTAATTTTGATAATATTTTTTCAAACCACATTTTCAAATTATTGCTATTCATTTCTTCATGGTAATCCTATTCTGACTTTTATTCAAATTCATATAGACCATCATTAAGGAACCCGCATTGTTGCCCATATAAAAAAGAACTATTCGTTTTCCGTTGTCAGCAGGATTTTCAAAGTAAACCTGAATAAAGGCACAAAACAAATTGAAAATTTCAATATTCTAAAATCTGTGAGCAAATTTTAGACAACGCTCATGCTTGCTCCAGCTATATTAAAGCTATATTATTAGATAACGCGCCCATTGAAAAGACTTTTGACTTCAAAAATATAAAAATGAAAGAAAACGAAAAAATTTTTTTCTTCTAGAATCAAATTGATAAGGACAAATGTGGTGGCGAGTTCCTTTCGAACACATTGCAATAGTACTTTGGAAACAAAAGAGTCAAGCCTGAATTCACTCACAGTCTCATATTGTCTCGAAAGTAAAATTGCCGAAAGTATGGGTAGTATACTTTTAGATAACAAGAATAATATCTGCAAACTTACCGTTAAGTTACTGGAAGAAGCTGTTAAAGTAGCAACATATCTTATTAATTAATCGGTCTCCAACGAAATCAAATAAAAAATGACACCATATAAAAGTAGTCAGGTATTACACTCCGTTGCAGGATTTAACGAAAAGATTTCACGGAAAAAAAATATGCATTTTAAAAATAAGATTTTTGTAATTAATTCTCAAAAAGATTTCAAGAATCGATACACAGATTTCACGATTGGCAATTAAAAGTTTACGAATCCACAAACGAATTTTTTTCATTATTATGAAAGAAAAGTTTTCGCGATTTAGTCAAAATTTTCCACGAAACACCTTATATTATGTAGAATACAGACGACGGATTTTACAAATTAAACAAAACTTTTCGATAAATCTATGAAAACTATTAACACGGTTTCAACAACATTATTTTCAATTTTATTATCATTATTTCTTTATCTGAGGCAGCCTCAGACGTCGGTAAGGCCATCGCGCAATTTGCTATTGTTACCCCTACTACAGTTGGTCTAGCTGTGCCGTGGATATACTTGTAAGATAAATTCTCATCTTATCTCATGAAAATCTCAGATGCAGAACATAGTTGCTATGTCTTCTTGTGAGGCTGAGCTTACGGTCACCAACGAATCTACTAAAGAAGCGAAGTGACTCATCTCAATCCTGAGTGACTCAACCCAGATGACATCGAAACATGAGATATGAGCTTGTACTTTCACAAAAATACCAGGTTTAGCTTGGCTAAAAAGGAAGTCATCGATAGCCGCAAAAGACATGACATTTCAATAGAAAATTATATTTTGCAAGGAACGAAATTAAAAGTGTAAAAATTTAACTCAATCATATATCAAGCCATGGGATGGAACCTCAAATTTTGTCAAAAATTACTACCTTAGATATTTTCAATAGTGTCCAGCCTATGACAAACTTATTTAGTATTTTGTAGCATCGCGTTAAAAGAGGAGATTAATGGTGCTCAACACTCAATGAAGAGAGAATAGGAAAAATCTAGGTGGCGCATAGGTGTGTGTAAAAACATTCTGTGGAAAGGAATTGATGAATTTAATATAATTTCGTTTGCTCCTTTTCTAAGCATTTGGTCCAAAATCCATGGGCAACAGAACATATTGTTCATTTCATTTAAGATTTTATGTCTTCAGAATAGGAACCACATTGAACAGTATCCCCCTGCATCGTTTATAAATATAGCTTCAATCATCAGTATCTTTACAAATAAAATATTTATTGTTCGTAGCGCCAAAAATGCCGTAATTTCGAGTTTTGGATACTAGTTTTTCTGAAATGTCTTCTGCATGTTTCGAGTTGTCACTATACGAGATTTGGTTGCATTTGGACTGCTAAATATCGCTTTAGCACATTGAATAACAGTAATTACGATCACCCGTTGTGTAAGACATAATTAATGAGAAATTATATATAATATATATAGATATATAGTAAAACGATGAAAATAATAAATTAATTTATTTTTGCAGTTTTGATATCGAAGAAAATGTAAACTACGCTACATATAAAAGTAACAATTGATAAATAAAATTAATATTTTCATAATGTCTGTCATAACTAATATTAACTACACGTAACTTGTATACAAATTCCGAAATATAATATAATAATATAAAAGTTCTGTTAAATAGTTGTAAAAATATTAAAAATATAATAAAGCCGTGCCGACAAATTTGGCCATTTAGTTTAATACAAATCGGATTTTTTGATTTTATTCCACGTTAGGCATTGCTAGTGTGAAAGAAATATTCATTTAATAGTTGTTTTTGAAATGATTCTGCATAATAAGTATTATTAATTATATAACTAAAATATATAAATTATAAAAACTATAAAATCATTGCATATTATTTGTAATTTAGATTATTATCCTTAAATGGAATTTAAATAAAAGAATTGCAAATGTTTTACTGTTTGTTATCTTTATAATGCATTAAATTCGACACAATATTTAATTAAAAATAGTGTTTTATTCGAATATATCAATAAATTTCTTTGTAATTAAAATATTTGTTTTATTTCAGTTGAATTGGCAATTAAAGTATATTTTTATATTATGTAATAAATGAATTTTGTTCAAGTTTTACTTATATCAACACTTAGCTTTAAATTCATCAATAATAAAAATAGTTTATGATTTGTATTGTAATCAACAAATAGATTTATATAAAATAATTTTAAAAATTAAATTACACTAAAATTTAGAAAAACAATTCAAATTAATTCACTTTTAATAATTTAAGTTCGAGTTAATTTTATCGCTAATTAATACATTCCAATTTGAGTTATAAGAGCTATTATAATGAAGTAATAAGAAGAAAACAAGAAAAAAAGTACATATATACTGTACATATAATTGTAATTACAAAGAAATAAATTTATTCAGACCCAGGGAAGCCCAAAAGAGAACCAAAGGAGCAAATTGCTTTTGTCCCCGAAGAATTACAAGCCCCTATACAATGTTCTTTTTTTCACTCCATTACTTTAATATAATAATTTAAATTGCTTTAAGGCCCCAATATGTTTTTTGCCTCGGGTTCTCATTACTCTCTGGCGGCCCTGTCATCGTCGTACATGTTTCCCATCAATACATGTACATAAAGGGGCCCTATAGCAAATTCAATTATTATATAAAATGAAGTAAACTAAAATACAATGTCTAGGGGCAATTTTCTCCTTTTGTTCTTTTCTGGGCGTCCCTAGATGCTGAATATGTTTACCTCTCTGTAATTACACATTATGTACAGTACAATGTTTACAAGTTGACTTCATAATACTCTTGGTGCCATCTTTCGTTGTGATTCGCAACTAAAAAATTTTCTTTTGTTTCTTTCGAAAAATAAAAGTAACAATTGAAAAATAAAATTAATATTTCCATAACGTCTGTATAAATAATATCAAGTACACGTAATTTGTATATATATTCTGATATATAATATAATAATATTAAAAATATAATAAAGCCATGTTTACAAATTTGGCCATTTATTTTTTTAAGCTCGTTATATATAGGGCACTTTTACTATTAAAGTTTGGTGGTTAAGAGTTGAGTGGACGAGGAGATAAAGGAAGGCCATGTATCATATCTTGAGTAAGATTTTATTCATTATTAGCGTTTACAATTAATTTTTTAAAATAAAACTTATTTCTATCCTCAAAATTAAGCTTTTGATGGCGTCACACGCAATTTTATTTATTATGATTAATAATATAAAAGTTATTTTTAAATAAAATATCTAGGGCTGTGGAGTTGGAGTCGTGGCGTTTTGGTGTTTTAGTCGGAGTCAGAGTCGTCAAAAATCCGCCGACGCCAATTCCTTTTTACTTTCCGAACTTGTTATGTATAGAAAACAGAAAAGTATTGAAATATACGTCTTTTAAGAATTTTATGTGTGATTTCTTGATTGTGGGCAAAGTGTGGGTGGCATACTTCTGCTACCATTTTTTCGACCACAGCCTTTCCCTGTCAAACTGTCCTTCTACATTCGAATATCAATCAGCCGGATGGTC
This sequence comes from Centruroides vittatus, assembly GCF_030686945.1. Taxonomy (NCBI): domain Eukaryota; kingdom Metazoa; phylum Arthropoda; class Arachnida; order Scorpiones; family Buthidae; genus Centruroides; species Centruroides vittatus. The sequence continues at coordinate 1,268,309 of NW_027122272.1, read as the reverse complement.
GAAGAAGTTTCGGCCGTCTGTTTGTCGCTTTGATCTTATCTCGGGAAGCAACAAAGGAATTTTTCATGGGCGATCTGTTTTGGATATGTCAAGCCCTGTCCTTCACCATTGCCATCCTTATTTATGGTTCTAGTTCAACCCATGTTGGGTATGGTTAAAAGGCCATTAAAAATGGTTAATAGATATCTTCTGAGGGGTGAAGTTTCTCCCCAACTTCTGTCTCCTTTGGATCCTTTAGTTCTGCCTCAAGAACTAAATTGACTTCGGAAACTATTAAACTCAGGAGAGACTTCAGTCAGCCTGTGGGTGGCTCAACTGCACGGTTCGTCCAGCCTCTGCACTTACCGGTTCCTGAGATGTCTACCAGAGGAGTATGCTCTCTCTAAGCTCAGCAGACTTCCCAAAGGACTCTCTAAGCTCCGCGGACCTGAAACTACCGTGTTACCAGTCTCTTGCCCTCCTATCCTCTTCTGTTCGCTCCGCAATTTAAGGGTTTTTTGGACGTAAACTTCCGACCAATCACAACCCTTCCTTGCGGGAACAGCTTTCATCCTGGTCGTCTTTTATTGGATGACAGTTAAGCTTACATTTACGTCCGCCGATATTTGACCCACTTGTTTACGTCCAGGAGTTCATCACCTGGCAAGTGGTCATCAACCGGCACGTGGATTCAATTAGCGAGGTCGGCGCTTCTTTTGTTCTCTCTCTGTCTACAACTTTTTTTACAATACTTTACACAAGGAATAACTGTGCAGGCCTGGCCTTGAAGAATTTCAGAATTTCCTGTCGCCCACACACTAGGAGGAAAATCTTTCAGTCAGTTCTTTCGGTGGTGGCATGTGATGACGTTGTACTGGATGTTTATTGGCAACTAATTATATTAAAACTCGCGTAATAAAACTTGTACACCATACATTTCTGTGTGTATGGTATAAAGAGTAGCTGAAAAATAAAAGAAAAAGGATTGTATTCCTATGTGAACCTGCTCTCAGAATTAAAATTAATACTTAAAGATTGACAACTATTTGAGGATGGATGAAGAAATTTATTTAAATCTGTTATCATTCGTTATACCAACCATAAAAACAAAATACTGTTAGCCTTATATGTTTTTATTGTTTTTACAACACTTTCTTTGTTTTACAATATTTGACTCAATGTTCTTCAATTTTTTAATTAATCGTGAATTAACAAGTTGTTTTTGGTTCTGTCATGATAATGTTTACTTTTAACATTCTAAAGAAATTGTTTACTTTAATAAATCTTTATAAATTCTTCAAAACACTCACGGAACATTGTTCTCACTCAGCGGCCTCACAACTGTAAAATGACGGCACACCGCTACGGTTGGCCTGCTCAGTCCATAACTATGTGAAAAATCAAATGGTTATTCGTTTCTACTCCGGTGGCCTGCACAGTTCTTCAACACTGTGCAGTTTTCCCCCACACATAAATAGGAATTCCTCAAAGCCCGGCTTGTGCAGTTATTCCTCAGAAGATTTCTCCTTATGTGTGGGCTATTTATTTTATTTTCCACAGTGGCTGGATAACAGAGATGTAAATGTGATAGCCTACCGCTCGGAGGAATCGAATCCGGACGGGTTCAAAAACCCCCTGAATTTTTCGGGGTGATTTGTCCGGAAATGTCAGGAATCGTCCCTTGCCATCGGCCGCCCTATTGTGGACCTACAGAACCCAAAATAGGCTTGCTAAAAAGAGATGCTCTCAGTGTCCAAAAGACGAAAAGTTAAAAAGCTTGTGTCCACAGGGAGAAATATGGAAACCTCACTCATAGAACCGCTGATTAAATAACGTCCACAACCTAAACAGATCTATAACATACACCCAGCTAAAGTGTCACCCTTGCAATATCAAGTGCCTGGGAGAGGCTCTACCTGAATTACATGATATATACAGACGGGTCGAAACAAAATGAGAACGTAGGGGCTGCAATTGTAGTTATGAAAAATAAATCGACAAAACCAATATTTACAATGGGCTATAAACTTGAAAATTTCACCACAGTGCCACAGGTGGAACTTTATGTTATATCCAATGCAGTGGACTATCTCACAAACAAAAATGTCCAACATAAAATGGTACGTATTTGTAGTGACAGTAAAACATCCATTCAGAAGTTGAGGAACCCAAACCACTATTTCTCACATATGGTGTACCACAAAATTACCAAAAGTAACAACAAAATTGTATTAACATGGATTAAAGGCACACTGGAGTGGCCGGAAATGAGAAGGCCGATAAACAGGGCTAGCTCAGCGCATATTCTTCAATGTCTCCAGAGTTCATAGACATCCCTTATGCCTAAATCAAGAAATTCGTCAAAGTGACAACTACCGGACTATGGCAGAAAGAGTGGGAGAAGGAAAACACTGGGAGACGAGGTTCTCCTTCATTCCAAGCATCGAGACCAGACTCGTGTTAAAACATTTTTGCATTACCTTTTACACCACTCAACTTCTGACAAATCACGGGAATTTCGAGGCGTACTTTCATCGTTTTGGGCATAGAGATGCCCCTTTTTGTGCTTGTGATAACACCTCCATTCAAGATGCTGAACATTACATATTTGATTGCAACAAATTCACCGACCAAAGGGAAGCCTTGATAAGTATTGTGCTCCTACAAGGCCTAAACTGTCCATGTGAAATGGATAAACTAATCAATAATAAGAAATATTTAATAGCTTGATAAACTTCCTGGACATGACAAAGGTACTGAATAGTGACTTTACGGTGACACAACAATAACTGTTACGATCAATTGTGGAACTGAGCATGTGTCTACAATGTAAAAACTGTAAATAGGGTTACTCTGGTTCCACAAGTGTGGTGGGCATATGTAAACTTCTTCCTAGAAGTCGGCAATTGCCAACTCGGTATAATATTCATACCCAGTTCTCTGTACCCACAGGTTGAAGTGGGTATATGCTTTCTCTTGTTTTGCATATGTATTTTGTACATGTTTTCTCAAGTTCTGTAACGTAAATACTGTATATAACTGTTTCTACTCTTACAACTCTTACACTTTGTTATTCGGAATTGGTATTCTCTGTTAAATACCCAAATATGTTATCCTGTACCCGCGAGTCTAAAAGAGAAAAAGTCTATTTTTTGTCCCGAAGCATGGCAATTGGCTGAATTGTAAATACTGTATATAACTGTTTGTACTTGTAAACTTTGTATACGGATCGATATATTATCTGTCAAATAACCATACTGGCAAATCGGTAGCTGCGACTTTGGTGAACATATGTTTATTTTCTGTCCAGAAGCTTGGCAAAAGTCTGTATTGTATATGGTTGTTTCCCATACCCATAGGCGGTAGTGCGGTGAGTTTTATGTCGCTTGGAAGTTCTTCAAGTTTTGTGTTCTTCCTTATTGATGTTCAACATTTGTATACACTGTTTGTTTCTTGTTTATCTGTACCTACAAGTGATAGTGGACTTTGTACACAAATTTTGTATTCATGTTACCACTCTGTACTCAATCTTTTGTTACATTTTGTTGGTTTCGATAAATAAAACAATGCAGTCATCCATAAGCCTTCCTCCTTCACTCCCTTTCCTATTTTTTTTTTTATACTTCACCTTTGCCTCTTCTCTAAATATTACTTTTCTCTTCATTTCACACCCGGGCAATACCTCTGAGTATTCCCGGGTCTTCATCCTCCTGGTGCTAAAAGTGAAAAAATGTCCACGGGGAGAAAAGAATGATAAAAAAAATGAATAATATAAAAACTATAAAAACTATATGGTAATTAACCATTTACCATATTTCTTTCAGAGTGAATGTCAGTCTACTAAAATTTAAAATATACAATATTTTCAGTTACTGAAATTGTTATTTATTTAGTAATTCCTTCTATTTTTTATTGTAACTTGATGTAGCATATTACATATATTAGATAAGTTTTAAATATATTTGGATTGTTGCTAGTATTAAAAAACATAATGTTATAATTAAATCTGTGTACTTTAACGTATATATCAATAATATTTAATAAGAATTTATGTATCTCAGTCTTACTAAATTTAATTATTACGTTTGTTTTTCATAATTATCTCTTTAATAGTGATGCTGATGTATACAGTACATAAGATTAATTAAAATGCAATATCTTAATATAGTATAATTAAATTCAAATGCTTAAATAATTTTGCATGGGGTTTTTTTCAATGTTTCAAGAATAAAAATATCAAGAAAATTTTTAAATTAATGTTTAAAATGTTAACATTATTTATTTTTGAATATAAATATGAAAGTTTCGTTTATACTATTTGACATTAATTTCAAAATTGCAACTTTTACTGCTAGATGGCAGTAACAGCCTCATTTTGGAAACTTTGTTCTCTTATATTTTCTTATTTTGTAATATTTTATATTTTATTTAAAATAAATTAAACACGCAAAATACACACACCATCAAATACCACAAAAAAGAAAACAACAATAATAAATAATAACATTTTTTATTAAAAGCAGAAGAAAAATTACCTCATTTTTTCATACGTATCTCATTTAATTGCTATGATAATGGTGAGGTTACGTTTAGCCCTTAGGAATGTCATCTAGATTACAGACTAAAACAAAACAAAAATAAATTAAAAAATACTTTAAAAATTTTATTTTTGTCTTGATTAAAATTTAATTGCAATTTATATTTTTAAAATCAAAAATTGTAAAAGAATTTTTATATATTTTTTAATACTTAGAAAGCAACAATGCATATTAAACTTATAAACAATGTATATTTATGTATATTTGTGTCTAACAAGATTGTAGAATTTATTTTATACTAAAAAAGTTACTTGACATTTTCATAAGTAAATAATAAACATAAATCATTGTTATCTAAGAACTTGTTTAACACTTCAGGCTAAAATGTTGATTGATGTTTTGTAAATATTTATTCTAATTACCTTGCGACTGAACAAGATGAAGGATAAGTTAATCGTTTCGAAATAATTTTTCGATTTATATTTATTAAAACTTTTGAATATAAATTAAATTTTAAGTGCTTTATTTATTATTACTTTACTAACAATAATACAAGTTTTCGTGTTTATTAAATAATATAAAATTCAAATTCACACATTTAAAACCTCAAAATTTGTTAAGAATATATAAATATTAAATATACTTTCACTTAAATAATACAAAAGTTATTATTATAAATAATTTTATCTATTCATTTTACAATTTCTCATTATTCTTAACTATGATATTTAAAGACTAGACTATAATCTATCGGCATGAAATAGTTTTATATCTTGTGATAAATAATTAACATATAATTGCTTGTTAGAGATATTCTAATATAAGGACATTAGTTAACATTTTCATAATCAATAAATATTAAACATAATTCTTTGTTATATGTGGACGTATTTATCAGGAACATGACACGAATGAAGAATAATAAACTGTAATTACTGCGTATTATTAAAATTTAATTTATTCATATACTTATTAAGTTTTAAAAGTTATTTAACACATTTATTATAATAATTAACTAATATTACTTATTAAATAGCCATTCTGACGTGGGCGTAGTTAATTTAATTTTCTAAGTATTGTGAAAATAGCTTTCTTTCCTTAAGACATTTACTAATCTTATCAATCATGTTATCAGTGATAATGTAAATGTTAAATTTCACTAGCTATTATAAGTTCTCCTTTCCGGTTATTTTATGATTATGAATAACATTTCCTCTTAAAAGTTAAAGATCTCTTATGGGAAATTTGCCATAATATAAAATAATAAATTAAAATGTCACATATGAATTTTGAGGGTAAATTATTGGTAAGTAGGACCTATTTAAAATAAAAAATAATACAATATTTTTTAAAAATTACCTGAAAAGGGCTACTCGTTCTGATGAATCATAATGTAAATAAAATTTTTTAAATTGATATTCTGATAATCATTTTATTCAAGACGTTTACTTAACGCCATTTAAACTGGAAACAACAGGAAAAAATAATATTCTTGTTTCTTTGGAGTGTTGAGAATTTAGTATGTTTATCTAAAGCATATTTAGTAACGAAATATCAATAACATAATGAAAAAATTTTAACAGTGACATCATTTAATCAACAAATGATAAACTAGAACATTCCTCAAAACTTGAGACAAAAAGAAATTCTGAAAAATTACTTCAAGAAATTTCAAAGTTATCGCTAATTCTATCATCATCATTTCTTATTTTCGTACAGAATATAATTGTATTGGGATTTGAAAACGCCGAAGTGACAAATCAGTTCTTCTTTTTTCTTCATTTTCATGAGTAATATTTTAATTTTTTATATTAAAAGAAACTTTGCATAATAGTAAATTCTTCCTTCTTGTATTAAATTTTGAATTAAAAAAAATTCGAACAGCTTATCAAAAATAATTATGATTAAATCAGAAATTTTGTATTTTTAATATATGTATGTCTTCGATTAAATCCCGGTGGTTTATTTTTCAAATGTACATTACTGTACTGTACATATCCCCCGGGTTGTTTTGAGGTTGGGGTTTATTACATTACACTAGGAGACGAGTGGTCAGAAATTGACAGAAATATTTTAATTACTTGTAAATTTTCGGAACTATCAAAACCAGTTTATTGACTTTATTTATGGTTACAGCCATAACATTTGAAATAATTGCGTTTCAGCGTCTTCCGGTTCAGTTATTCGTGTCTACTTTCGATGTCGTGGCATGAATCAAGATCTTCACTACCATCTCCGTGTAGCCTTTTGTTTAAAATCAATTAAATAACTACATACTGTACTGTACAGTACATATTATTGTAATTTCAAATTCATATTTATAAACATTACAATTACACGATCGGATGGCAGTGGCTTCAGCCTACGGTTCTATGGAATCCAGAATCGAATTTGGGCTGTCCTAGGTGGTAATCTCTCCCGGATATATCGGGCCCCGTCTCGCCCTCATGCAAGCCTGACCGACCCTCTCGATGGGTATGCTTAAAAGGCTCTTTAGTGCACACAGAGTGGAAAGAATTAAAGTAAAAATACAAATTAAATTTTTTATAATGCTTATTTTATATTTAGTTTAACAATTAAAAAATATTTTAATATAGTTATTATGTATTACTATTTACATAATATCGAGCAGACTTTAAAATATAGTAAAAATTTCATTTTCGAGATAATTAACTAGGTAATAAGCATTCGATTTATTCATAACAATATTATATACATTTCTAAATATGAATTTTATTATTTCTGTTAAAATAATTTAATAAAATTAATTATATTAACTTAGAATTTTCGTTTTTAAATACTATCAAGTTGAAGTAATTAATTATCTTGTTGTTAATATTCATAAGTATATTTTATTCAAGCATTTGCATTTTTGCCTTAGTTTGTTAAATATTTTCTGAGGTTGGTTAGAATATTAGATAAACATAGTCACCGTTAATATGAAATATGTATTTATTTTAAATTTATCCATTCGGTTGTAAAGTATGAATTCTATATGCAAGACTTTTAAGCCGTCTTCTACCAGAATTTATGTGAGGTCTATCTATAATAGTTGTCAATATCTATGATTTGCATTAATACTAATGCCAAATATCTAAGTTACCATTTTTAATATTTTAAATATATATTTAAAAGTCAAGTTTTATTTGAATAAGAAGTTCGTTATAATTTTTCAGGCAGACAAATCAGGTGATATTTTTTTTCTGCTTATTATGCATTTTTTCAGTTAAGGTGAAAAAAATTCTTTCTCTTTTCGAATAAATAAGTTTTCGTTTTTTCAACGTCGAAAGTATAATTGCAGGTTAGAATTTTATCAAAGAATTTAGTATAAGCTCTGGGGAAAAAAGTCTACAGATTCAAAAGAACTTTGATTTTTTATTTTATTTATTTATTTTTTTGTGAATTCCAATTCTGTAGACTTGTAGAGTTTCTTCGATCAATAAATCTGCATTTTAAAAAATCTAGGATAAACAACATGTCCTTATCATTATCAAAGAACATTTACGTTAATCCTGAATATTTCGTCCAAATCATTTTAGACTTTATAATATAGAAGAAAAACATCAATAAAATTACCTTTGAAATATAAATGATAATAATTAATTTTTCTTTTTTTTTACTGTTTTCCCAACTGTTGTAATATTTGATACGAGTACACGTATTTGTAATAAAATTATTATAATATTTTCATTTAATTTAAATTTATTGTTTACTCCTTTATATAAAATAATATACTAATGACACTTTTGTAATTTATAAATTTATTTATAAATATGTTAATTATTTATTGTTAAATTGCTGTTATTAAAAATGTAATATTGATAAATAAAAATTATGCTTAGGAAAATTAATATGACTTTAACATTATTATTATTTGTCGATTTAAATTAATTTATTGAAAATTATACGAGTATGTTCTATTATTTAACTTGTCTTTTCTAAATATTGCGTATTTTTGTAAAGTTAAGTTATCTTTTTCATAAATTATTCAAACTTCGACGATGAAAAATCTTTGCCTTTATTTTTAATACATGAATTACAAAAATATTTAATCTATAAAACAAATTTAAATTAATTTAAATTTATTTATTTTTTTTGCATTTAAAGATGCTTATAATACATTATAATATGCATTTTATTGAAATTCTAATTTTATTAAAGGCTTTTATTTCAAGAATTTACTTTTCAAACCTAGCATTATTAGATTTAATATCTTGTGTAGATAATGCATATTTAATGTATACATACGTATCATATGTTTTAATGGACATTTATAGTAAATAAAAATGGTATCGATAAAATTAATTTGAGACTTTACTTACTTATTTTTTTAGCCATTATTATATAATAATTAATAATATTTTGTGTAACTTCAGCTTACATAATTTATATTTTTATGAAGTATTTATTTGTGTATATAGATAACACTAATAGACATTGTCAGCTGTAAAATTCTTCACTTGATATCACAATCCCTCTGGGATGCAGACATGAATGATGCAGACATCAAAGCTAAAAATGTTCCTATTGTTAGATTAGAACCAAAAACTATTTTGTATATTTTCACTTTTCCACTGAATAGAAAAGTTATGTTTTGAATTTTATCAAACATCAGTTCTTCAATTTTAATACAATAAATTATTGTAACAGAACTATACGTTGTGTAAAAAATAACAAATTATTCATAAAATTATGAAAATACAAATTTTTTACTAAATCAATAACCAATAATATTCATTTTTATTATTATAACTAAAGTCCATGAATTATAGAAAGAAGAATAGTTAAATTCTTTATTGATCCATCAATTATTAAAACTTTGAACGTCGAATGAACATAATGTATTAGCATATATCCTTTAAATAATGCTGTTTATAATTGAATATTTTTCAGTTTAAAAATCGAATTACACTTTTTCATAGAGGTTATTAATTTGCAAACAATAATCTAACTTCAGAAATGACCTTATTAAGAGACAAAATTAAATGAAAACAAGCAAATCTAAATTGATACTTTCTAATGATATTAAACCAGTTTCTTATAAATGTAGTATATTTTAAGGAAACAGAAATCATATTGATTAACTAGAGAGGCTGAAATATTCAAAATGGGTTATTTTCGTGTTTTTCATTAACTGTCTCGGAAAAATGTCGTTAAAAATAATCTTTATAAAAATGATTTATAAAATGGCCAAAAGTATCTATGCATGATATTGTATCCTTGTGAAGTATTTACTTATTTTTCGGAAGTGTTTCATTATAACACGTATTAGTCGATATAATATGACTTGATCAAAGGTCAAGTTTAACATGTGATAATTGCTTTAGACATTGAGAAAAGAAAAATTTTTAACTGAGTCTTGCAGTTGAAGATTTAAAACTACTTCAGTGAAATTATGATGGTATTCAGAAAATCATTGAAAAAATTAAAATTTGTGCGAAAAATGTATACAAATAGCTTCTAACTAGAAATGTATACGAGCTTTCTACACACTACATTAGAAAGTATTAATATAGTATTCTTCGTAAAATTTCTACTAAACAATTTCAACATTTGATAAAAATGCCGGGACAATAGTAAATTTACAAAAAAGTTTTCAAATAGATAATACTTTAAAAGTGTTCTCATACTTCGTCCCGAAAAATAACTGTCTCACGGAAGAATCGGCCTTTCTTTACAGGTTTCTCTTCCTCCTCAAAACGTAAAATGTTAAAAACTTTCCTCTGGCGACAGCACAATCAATTAAAAAATATATACATTTGATAAAAGATTTAAAAAAGAAGAATCTCAAGAAGTTCGACTCCTCCGCGAGACTGGTTGTTTCCTAATGGTCTACGAAAGAGGCAAAGTATAAGGACACTTTTAAAGTATTTTCTATTTGGGAATTTTTTTAGTAAATTCCAACAGTATTTTTTATTGTGTATTTATTATTTAATATAATTTGTATTGTATATTAGAAGGATATCTGAAAATTACAGGAAGTTAATCTTATAACGTGTGAAGCAAACAAGATTTTTTAATAAGTTTCAAATTTAAAAAAACGAAATTATAAAAATTTTATTTTAATAATGATCAATACCGTATTGTAAAATCTGACAAATAAATAAATCATTCTCAACTAAAAATATTTTTATCCAAATTATCTAGAGCAGTGGGTCTCTGGTGGCTGCAAAAATGGCAACGAGATTTAGCCGGTTGCCACACAATTTCATTTTTGTTTTAAGTTACCGATAACAATGAAAGTTAGAAGGAATTTATGTGGATATAATGTAAGAATTGTAATAACTTTTCAATAAATCTAGGATTATCAGTATCAAAGTACATACCGGAATTTAACCGGCTTTGTTATATCTTTACTTTTATCTAAATATAAACTATTAAAAGAAAAGATTTTCACTCATCGATTTACTTCTTTGCCTATGAAGTTACCCAATTCCTTAATTCCTCGTTAAAACAAATCATTACTGAGATTCTATTTCTAAATATTTCATTTTCAGTACCTGTAAGAAAAACAACCGATTTCAAACTTACCTTCGATAAAAAGTTTGAGATATTTTCTGATAAAAAAATCATTCTGAAAGATTATAAATATAATTTGATCAATTCGTAAGAGGAAAGCCATAATTTGTTTTCTTTGAGAAGCCATTTCCTGTTTTAAAATATGGATAAGTCGCCACATTTTCTCTCAACTTTTGCTTCATAAGTGTTATAATGACGCTAAATAAGAGATTTCATTTGATGAACCGTTTATTTTTTTTTGTATTTCCTTTTGTTATATATAATTAAATGCACTTTTTCTCACTCTTGACAGAAAGCTTTCTTTTCCTTTTCGAAAATTTCGAGTTCGTTTTGACGCTGGCTGTGAAATATTCATATCCTTTTCAATATTTGTGTTTGTTACAGCTTCCGAAATTTCATATTCTGTTTTATTCTTAGCAAAAAGTTTCTTACATCCGTATGGAAAGTCTTAAATTAATTCTATTCTTGAAGGGTAAATTTTATGCTGTATAATATTTAATATAATTCTAATACACCTATAATAAATAAAGCTAAGTAATATACGCATTAAAAATCATATATATTACGATTTTTCTAACTATTTATATGAGTTTTAGTGTGCCTTTAAATGTCCTAGCTCTAATAATATTATAAATAATTACAGCTGATATTTACAAGGCAACACCGTCACAAACAAGAAAAATTTCTTCAATTACTATACTCAGTTTTTAGCTTGAAAGTATAAAATTTTCATTTAAATGTCCAACCAAATTAGATCAAATAGGTAATACAGTAAATAATTTAACACGAATGCGGCTTGCAACAGAAAAAGAATTTGACCAAAAATAACTTAAAGGCTGCAACTATTATTGATGTCACATATAGAACTTTATATCTTACATTTGCAAGTTCTTGTAAAACGTTAAAAGCTATGATATTAATAAATTTAACGAAACGAAATTGTTACCTTTAAAAGTTCTATTCTAATCAATTATATAGACAGTTTAGAAGCCAATCAAGCAACTTTGATTTTAGAAAATTTTGAGATTTCTTTAGTTTTCTATGCAGAAAATTACTTACATTTACCAGGCAGACACTTTACATTATAATTGCTACCTTAAACAGAAAGTATCTGATTTCATATCAGGTAATTAGTAAGTATTGCCATCTTTTTGATTGTTTCCAGGTTCCTTCTGCCATTGTGTTACTGTGCAATATCTTTTGTTCGTTGATATTAAGTTCACGTCTTTTACTTTACAAATATAATTACAATTACTCTCTTAGATGGTCGCGTATTTAGTTATTTTCCTGAAAATGTGACAATTTATTTATATTCTTACTGCGACTTAAGATAGGAACACTCTAGAGTCTAGACGTTTTCTGAGCAGAAAAGTGCACTTTACGACAGAAAAATCAAATTATTTAAGACCGAAAGAGGCTGAAAGCAGAGTTTGACACTACTCAAGTGCTCTGTTTCTGCACGTGACACAAGTCGATCAGAGCAATAGCTTGAGAACGTCATCGAAATGTCTCCGAGAACGTCATATTATTCAAACAATATGGCAGAAAAGAAAAAACGACGTAATACAACCGAATTACGGAAAGAAAACAGAAAAATGTCTGTTGTTTTTCTACCTTAGATGTTTCAGTAAAGGTAGGAACAGTAAAGTGTGTTCCTATCTTTATAATCCAAAAAGGAGAATCATGCACTTTTTTAATGTTTAGTTTTATTGACTTTGTTTGATTAGCTTCTGAACCATTCATATTTACATTCACTTGCTGCCAATTTTAGAGATACGTGTCTTTGGCAATATGCATCGACATCCTCTGCTGCATAGAAATAGAGCTGACAAATACGAAAATCACTGTCTTTATTTAAAATAAACCTAGTATGTTTATTAATACGCCTGTACACTGAATGAACAAAGTCTATATGATATTTTATTGTATCCAAATTAATTTTTTAATGCTGACAATTAATAAGTAAAAAAATTTAATATTTATTTGGTGGCCACACAGAAATACCTTGGAGGAGCAATTCAGCAACTTCGGACACTCTTGAGAACCACTGATCTAGAGGGAACGGCATTACAAAAGCATTATTATTTTAATGAAGTTGTCTTTGGGATACAAATTTATATTAAACAAAGCGTAAATAGCTGGACAAAGTCAAAACAGATTAATTTAATCACAGTTCGTTTCCATTAAGGATAAACTAAATTAATTAACTGAGGCTATTAATTAATCTGCAGCAACTTCTTCAAGTTTATCGATCTAAGTACAGTACATTTTAAATAAGGAATATTTAAATTCAAACGCAATTTATACATTAATGAAAATACATCGCAAGCTAATTTTGAAAAATATGTATAATTATGTTTTTGTGCCGTTAATAATAATGCTGTTTACGATTTAAGAAATGTAACAAAATATCGTGTTATAGAAGAGTTATTCAGAATATTGAATGTTGTCTATAGATAGAAAACTATTGATTTATTATATCAAAGTGAAAAGCCTTTAGTTATTGTCCTTGTCATATTGACCAAGTATTTGAATCAATATATCTATATATTTTCAGTTTTAATTCAATTATACATTTCACCACGTAAACAGTATTTTAAAATTTAAAACTTCGATTAAAAATTTAATTAATTTCATATGCAGAAATTTCTAATATCAGTAATTTGTTTACCTCAAATTCATTATAAAAAATTATATTAATGTTTATTTGCATAAAGAAACAAACCTTGTTATCAACTGGAATTATTGATCTTACTGGCACTAACATCCGATAATTCTCGAAAGAAAGTTATCAAATAGAGTCTCTTGAAATGATAAATTGGTTGCAAAAAGAAATAAAAATTTCTTAGAAGGCAAATTCGTTATTGTATTACAATAAATTCTATTATAATGGGTTGTTATGTTACATTTAAAGAAAGAAGTCTGCTTAATCGAATATGATATATCTAATGCGATTAGTTTCGATAATTATGAAGCATTGTTTGAGTTGCAAAATATTTTAAAACTTATTCTCCTTATCAAAAAACACATTCTCATGATTCTGAAGAATATATTTATCGATGCGAATTTAAACATACTGCATTTTTTAATTCAGTCACATACCATATGATTTATTACGAGAAATTCTTCATTACATAGTTTGATTTATACAGTATATATTTGTGTAATATACTGTATTACCTCCATATCATTTTCATAATTAATTTGAATGTTTTAAAATAAATAAATAAATTAATAAAAAAATTTTTATTCTTGCGTTTTATGATGTCAGTGGCGTTTTAATCATCAAATTATTCTGAAATTACAAAAAATAAATAGTAGTCATTATAAGAGTAAATAAGTCAAATAAGTTTTCTTTGTAATTTATTTTTGTAACTTATAACTTTCTTATATTATTTATCAATAGTGTTTTAATATTTTATTTTTCAAATCTGTACATAAATAATATTAGAAATTACTACTTTACTTAAAAATTAAATATTTAAATACTGTCGAATGTATGTATGCATATATATATATATATATATATAATTATTAATTGTATAAAAATAATAATAAATAAAATACACCAGAGCTTGCGAACAAACACAAATTATTAGATATCCACGAACCATACTACAAATACATTCCAAAGACAGTATTGAAAAACAACATCCACAAAATGAACTACGACAGAGTCATAATCACAGATAAAACAATTTACCACAACAGACCAGACATCACACTCATTGACAAACACAATAAAATCGCATACATTATAGACATATCTATTCCAAACACCCATAATATAAAAATTGCCCACACTGAAAAAATCACAGTGTACACTCCACTCACTCAAGAAATAAGACAGATGTGGAGAATGAATAAGGTATTGCACCTGTCGTCCTCTATTCTACTGGTGTTATACCACATACACTACACAAAAGTCTAGAAACATTAAACCTTAATAAAAACATACATGGCACTACAGAAATCTGCAATATTGAACATATGTCACATTGTTAAGAAGTTTCTAGATGTTGACACGTATACCAATAACACAGAAGCTTAATGTAACTCTTGTTGGCGTAGCTACGCCTTGAATTTAGTCTGGCATAGCACTTTGAACCAGTATCAGCTGAGCGTGACATCTGCAAATAAAATAAAATAAAATAAAATAATAGTAATAAATTACTCATTAGAAATTCCAATGTAGTCAATTTCATCGGAATTCAAATAAAATTTTTGTTCGTATTGTAATCTGTAGTAAGATAAATGTTTTATAAGATTTTTTGATAAATACAATTATTTTTTAATACTTTTTCATCTTACTTTATATCTTCCAGTATAAAAATATAGTAGATGTTTATGATGATGTAAAACTTTAATTATTTGACATATTAAAACAAATCTCTTATCGTTACGTCATTATTTCGTAGAAAATTAGAAAAAAATCGTAAAATATTTACATTTTTAACTTGAATTTAAATAAATATATTTATTTATTTCTACTTTCCTTCTGTTTATAATAAGAACATGACTTTCAATTAACTTTATCTGCTATGGAATCAGTTACTTCAAACGATTTGACATCTATCAAGGGACACCTCTACATAGAAGAAGGTTTTTTTTGGAACTTGCTCGATTCGAAATTTAATCGCTTTTTTCAAATAAATATCTAGAAATAACCTTGGAGTGTTAAAGGCGGTTTAAAAATGTATCATTCCTTCTAGTACTTATCATCACTTGTCATTGAAGACGGTGCAAATTATTTCTCCTAAACAAAATGAATGGAGAAAACTTTCATTTTTTTATTTGAATGTGTACATATTTATTTTCGGTTTTTAATTAAGTAATTATCTCGATTAGCAATTACTTTATTTAATGTAGAAACTAAAGAAAAAGTTGCATTCAATATTCATGATTTTTTTCAGCAATTTACATTTTTAAATATTTAATAAGATGTTTTAAGTATTTACATATTTCAATTTCGTGGTATCACGAAAGTTAACAAAATTTATTAAGTTACAAAATTCAGAATATTAAACTTTTCACTTACTTTTTAATTTATCAAACTTAGAATTAAGAATGTTTTGAACTTGCTACAAAAACAAGTTTTTAAAATTGAATACAAAATTAAACATTTTTACTGTTATAAAATTAATTTTACTGAAATAATTTTTCCGGTTGAAAATCTTTTCTGTTAGACATAGACTCAAAGAACAAATAATCAAACAAACCAAAATATTATGAAGAAACGAGTTATTTCTAAACATTTTACTTTCTATGTTCTAATGAGTTACTTTAATATAAAATTACTCGTAAACATAATAGGTTATTTTACGATATTTACATTTAAATTTTTAACTTAAATATTTTCTCTCTTTTAATATTGTAACTACGTATGACTATTTATAAGTAGAAAATTTATATTTATTATATACTGTTACACATAATCTTAACTATATCTTTTATTATATAATATTAATTATAAAAAACTTTATGATAAATATTTATATAAATGACCTGATATTGTATCTGATTTTTTTAAAAATCAAATTATAATTCCATAGTTTACTTTGCTATAATCTGCTAAATGGCCATAAAGCTCATAAGACAAGAAATGTACAGTACCTTAACATTAAGGATTCATACTGTATTTCACACCTTATTCGGTTTCAATTTTCAAATTGCAGGTCTATAAATTCCCACTGGCGTCCATCCGTTGTCTGTCATTCCTTAATCTCGAGATGGATGAAAGTCGAAACTAGACGTGAAAAGCTTAGGGGCAGGAGAACGATTAAAGTTAGTATAAAAGTCAGGTGACTTTAATTAAAAAATTTTCTGCAGGATGGAATTAGACAGATGACCGGCATGACTCTATCGTTATCAGGAAAATTATGATGTACTGTACTGGTACAATACTAAAATCGAGAACATATATTTTAAATTAAATAAGTTGAAAATGTGATTAAAAATTGCAGCCTGGCATTGTGATCACCATATTATATATTATCAACAAAAAATGATGCCGGAATCTATCAGTCGATAGATTCCGGCGACATATCCCTTCGTGATCGACTTATCGCGATCGACTTATCCCTTCGTGATATATATTACGAGTATCCATAGTGAATTAAATAAGATTCACACTTTCTTCTTAATTTATAAGTAGGCCTATCGAATTGTTATTCATGCAAATTCTCTAAAAGTTTAGTACACATTTTCTAATTATATTATATTATATAAAATAATTTTTTTAAAAACTTTATACAGTAGTTAAATAACTTTTAATTAATTTTTTTGTTGTTTTTTTCAATATTCTATCCAGAAAAATGTTTATTTATTGTTTTCCAACGAATGTTGTTTACTTAAATGTGTTATTTAAATTTTAATTAAAACTAAAATTTAAGATCGGGCATCTAAATTAGCCCTATCTTAAAAAATGACTTAACTCTACATAGGAATCATAGGGTATCGAAATCTTCGCCGAAATACCTAATGTAATTTAATTTATTTCAAGATGATTTACAGTATATAGTTGTTAAGAAAGATAAATTTCAATAATAAATTTCCAATTGTAAAGCACAACGCTGTCTATTATCTTCTTTCTTTACTTATTCTTCAGGAAACAATGAAACAACGCATGACTTGACACGTAACTGTATTACAATTTTTTAAATTACACACTAATTTACAAATATTTGTAATATTTTTTTAAATTAGTATGTAATTTTAAAAATTGTAATAGACGATTAAAGAAGAGTGGAAACATAATTAAAATGAACATCATAGAATAAATAAAGTTGATCAAGTACGAGTAATGATAAAAAATACACATATATAATATAATGTTATATATTTCCATAATTATTATAAAAGAATGATTTATGATATTGGCCAATATAGTAATATAATATAATATTATTATGTAAGACGTATATATTAATTTATATTCAATAAAACCTACTATTGAATATAAATTATGTCGTAACTTTTTCGGAAGCCACACTCACCAAGAGATACTCTCTTGTGTATAGAGATGTGAATTTCGGACATTTTAACACTCTTCAGTCCAATTTATTAAGAATTTCCGACTTAACATCATATTTAATATAATACAATTTCATAAAATTCAAATTCTTTTCGTACTTAATGTTATAATTCAATATAACATAAGGAAGAAAGCTTTGCTAATTTATATTACTGAAAATTATATTTTGATTGAAATTGAATATTTGAGTAATAAATATAATAAAATACAGTATATCAACAAATATTAATCTATAATAATCTATAAATATAATAATCTGAAATTTAATTGAATATATATACTTTTATCCTAGCTACGCTTTCTAGAAAATATTATTCGGCTGCAGTTTTCAAATTGCAAATCTATACATACCCACTGTCGTCCGTCTGCCTGTCTTTCTGGTCTTATTTAATCACGAGAATGGAGTTAGATAGATAAAAATCGAGACCAGATATCGAAAGCCAAGAGCCGGACGCTCCGATTAACTATATACGAAATTTCGGTCTGGAACAGAAGTCGTGTAATTTTTTTAAATTAAAAGGTGATTAAAAATTGCAATAATTTTCATATAATGGACGTATCATATCTTAACAGCCATATCGATTTTAATATATTAATCTATATTTTCTTAGATGTATAGAAATGCTAAATTGCATTTCGGACCGGCTGGTCTCTCTTCAGTTGGTTTTTTCACAAATATATATATATATATATATATAAAGATAAACTGAAGACGGACATACTATAAATGTCATTCTCACTCACTTAATATCATTCTCACTACAACATTTTTCTAAATTTTTTATTAATTCGCTTATTATCGTATTTGTAAATTGTACAGATTTATAGTATTGGATATAATTCAAAATACAAAATAGTAATTCTAAAATTACAATTTTTAACTTCATGTTTTACTCTTCTATATTCTTATGCTCCATTTTCTTCATCATTAAAAACTAACAAAAACATAATTTTAACAATTATAATAATATATCAAAATATATACAAATTAGCAAAGGTAAAAACTTACAACCACTTACATTTGTGTAATTTCTTTAATTTAATATTCTTTAACATTTATACAGAAATGTAAGTGGCTGTAAGTTTTTACCTTTTCTAAATTGTGTGAAAATTATTGTTATTATTTATAATTATAATTTAATAGAATTGAATAAAGTTAGTAATAATTAAATACACTAAAAGAAATGTTAAATATTGTACAGGTCGCTTTTAGCGTCCTGAGTCGAAAAGCCGCACGACAGAGATAATTAGTCCCACCCGGAGCTGGGGCCATAAACGGCCGGAAGGATCAAAGGAGTAGCGTCTCCGCTTAAGGGTCATGTGTTGGCCACGTGCCGGCCGGCTTGGGAAAAAAAAATGTAAATAAAGCACGGACGCAAATGTAAGCTACGTCGGCGGGAAATAGGGCGGACGTCTTTGAAAGCTCTAAAAAAGGAAAGGAACTGATTGGTCGCAGGAGGTAGTAGCAGGATCCCTTAAATTGGTAGGGTGGCGAGAAAAACGGGGAGAAAGGGCGAGAGACCGGATACGTGGTGATCTCTGACACTAGGCAAGCCTTTGAGGTGTATAGAGAGAGCGTTCTCCTCTTGGAAAGTCCTCCGGAAAAAGGTTAGTGTAGAGACGGACGGCCACGCAAGCAAATTTGTGGATATAATCTACTGTTGTAGAGAATACTTTTCTCAGGAATAATTTACAAAGTCCTAAATAAATTAGACGAATAAGGATTGATAAATCAAAGATTGATTATTAAATTTATGAGAAATAAGAATACGGATTAGTTATAGTTAATAAATAAGAAAATATGCAGTTTTCATTTCCAAAAATATAAAATGCATTCTCATATTACATAAAGCTGTCTCTGTAGAACTCGTTAGCTTGGAAATTATTTTGCTTACTACATTAAAGGAAGAAGTGACAATCACGTTTCTTCTGAAATTTACAAAGTCAAAATCAAAAAATGTATATCTTATTTTACAACGTTATAAAAAGAAGAATAAGCTAAAACGAAGAGTTACTAAAATTATAATGAAAATTTCAACACTTTTTTTGACATTTTTACGAAGATCATTTTCGAATTTTCTTCATTCGTAAAGTGCTGATTTATTATATTCATGCTTATTGTATTGTATACTTTATTTTTTGACTGTCATTTGCTATTATTAAATAAAAATAAACTATATTTATTCTATAAATAATTATTCTATATATATTAAATAAAGAGCTTTTCATCTATAAATAATTTTTAATTATTCATAAATTCGAAGTCTAATATTTAACTCAAAGTAATGTATGATCTGTCTTATACAGGTATACCTCGAGTTACGTCGCTCTCGAGTTACGTCGTTCCCGATTATACGTCGTTTGTCAAAAAAGTATATGGAAAAATAAAAATCAAGTTTAAGTCAGTTTAATCGACTTTAAATCCGTCCGCCATAAACATTGAAGTCGTAATAAAACTAGAAAAGCGTTGAAAGCACATAAAATCATATTAAAATATGTACATTTATAGTAAATGTTAATATAATCATTATAAATCCTAGGGAACGAACGATGAAAACATCTGTGTTTCTGTGTTGTCGTCTTATTTAGCGGTCTTTAAGTGCTCATTATTGGCGTTTCCTCCATTATTGGCGTTTAGTTACGACGTAAGTCGAAACTACGACTTACGTCGTAACTACACAAGTAAATTCGACTTACGTCGTTTTTCGACTTACGTCGCCTCTCCTGGAACCAATTACTGACGTAAGACGAGGTATACCTGTATATTAATTTAAAGATGTTTCTCAGGAGAAAAACTTAGGTTGATCTCGAAAAAAAAAAAAAAAAAAAATATATATTAAAAATCTCGGATGTAAATTTTAATAAAAATTCTTTTATATATAATTTATTGATATTAAAAACTATTTGAAAAATATATGCAATATAATATATATTTTATACATGTATATTATACTATATATATTATAATATAATCTGTATATATAGTATACGATATAATAATGTATAATGGTATAGGTGTATATACGGTATGTATATTAAAGTATATTTCTTTTTTTACGATTAGCTTCTTTTCCAATTTTTGATCCACTTGTATATTCAGAATTTTTAGTATAATGACACTGATAGATGGACAATGTAAACAATCAAAAACGTATCATTAAAATACTGTGTACAATTATACGTAATATAACTTTTTTTATAAAAACAGTGATTTAAGTGCGATAAATTAGGTTAATGGCTTGTAATTATCTAATTAATAATACAGTGTGGAAATAAAAATAACGAATACATTGCAGTGGTGGACACAATTTTGTGAGTACCTCATTGCAAAACATTTAAGCTTTTTGCAAATGCAATAACATTACATCATAATATTATAATTTATTCTAATAAAGATACAGTACAATGTGTGTTTTGAAATATGCTCATTTTTATTTTAGACGTGGAGAAAAGTCATGTATTTATACACGCAAAAGTGGACACAATTAAATGTAAACTTGACCTATATCAATGAAAATACAAGTAAGAAATATAAACAAAGATTTTTGCTAAAAGAAAAATTGGGTTATTTTCTAATATGTGATAAAAAGTGATAAATAGTGTAAGTGATAAAAAGTGCATCCACAAGTAACCATTGAGAAGCTAAAAAAACTGTTTCACAACGGAAAAGATACTCGAAAAATTTCTTGCATAATGACTAGAACTGGTAGAACAAGCAATTCGTGTAGAACTGGAAAATAGCGATTCTGAAAACGAAGAACCCAAAAAATTTCTCTACAGATTTCCACAGTAAAAGTTCGGTAACGATAACCGAAATTGTTGATCAAATTGTAGCGAATGATCCAGATTTTGAAAGGAGTGCAACAACGAAACGAGGCGTTTCGGATGCGATCTTCTGCTATCGACATTTGCTTAAGGAAAGAAAAAAGCGTCAAATCAAACTTCACGACTTTATTGCAAAAATTTCAGAAAAGTCAGGACCTTTGTCACAAAAAATGAACTTTACATTTCTGTTTGCACATGTTTATATGTTATTTAACATATATTATTATGCAAATTAATATAAAAATAACTTAAAATTAAAGTAAAATTTGTTTATTTTTGGTCGCGTGTTCCCCTATTCCTATTTACTCTATGTTAAAATGATCTCGTTTAACGCTGTTTCGTTTAGCGCTTTGTCGTCTAGGAACGCATCCCCCGCATTAAGCGGGGGCCTTACTGTACATGTTTTCTTACAATGTGGTGTTCACAAAATTATATCTACCATTGTATGTAAAAATAAAATTAATCTCAAAGTTAATGATATTTTGGCTTTAATAAACTGAAAAACATTTTTATTCATAACATTTAAAATGTAGATTTTGTAAATTTTGAATATTTTTACGTAATATATGACAAAAGTTTAGCAAAAAAATTATTTAATTATTAAAAATCTTTATAATTGCCATTAATTTTTAATAGATTCAACAGTAAAAATAACTGACAATTTATTCTAAACTGTAATAAATGTGAAAATATCACTATACTAAAATAAATTTTAAAAATAATTCTCTTCAATATCTTAATTCAAGTTTCAACGTAAATTTACAAAGAATCATTTATTCCATTCGTAATAACTATTTACGTAATAACTAAGAAAAGAATTTAAGAAATTATTCACGATTAAAGGAATATTTGACTCTCAAGATAAAAACATTTAATTAAGTTTTAATTAAACAAATAATAATAGTTATAAATTTAAATCGATAAACATGAAACTTATTTCGTGTTGATATTTTTATTTTTGGAAATTTTTTCAATTCATTAATTGTAAAATAAATTTAATATTCCATTAAAAATAAAAGAAATTAATGAATAAATTATCTTTTGTATTATGTCAGTTACATTTAGAATTTTTCAACGCCAAATTTACCCCTAGCGACTGAATTTTGAAGTAAAAATTTTTGCTAATATTCGAAAACGCATACTCAGGACAGTGTATATATGCCAAATTTGATCTGAACCACATTTTTTAAATTATGATTATCTTGTATATTCGACGCTCGATTTAAATTTACATAAATTTTTATTTAAAATATATTAAATAACTTATGCGTGAGTTAAGTTCATAAATAAATAACAAGGATTTCAGAGTATTTTTATAATAAAATTATAGATAAGGACAAATATTTGAGATTCTTCTGAAAATTACTGATTGCAATAATTTCATTGAAATAATGTTTACGAGTAAATATTTGTGATTCTTAATGTACTCGTTAAATTCTTTTGGTTTTTTAATAATGAAAAAGTAAAAGATAAAATAAAAAATATTTCAAAGACAAATCAAACGAAATAATTATACATGAAGAATTTATTCCTTAATTTTGTTTTTAAAAAAATAACAAATCGATCGAATTATTAAATAAACTTTTACATTTTGCAAATATTAACTTAGTGATGAAAACAAATATGTAATGCAATTTAAAAAGTAGATAGTATCATACCTTATATAATACGTAGAAACTAAAAATAAATTTTGTTTTTTCTATAGTTCTATAAATAATTTTTAATTATTCATAAATATATACTTCTGAGAAAGGGAAAGGGAAACACAAATCTATTCTAATTCTTATCATTTGTTTATTTATATTTACAATTAATTATTTTTTTATAAAATTAAAAATTATATGATTTTGTAATTAAAGTTTAATATTTTAAACTAGTGGTTCCCAATCTCTTGTGCCGTGACACTCTGGTGCGCCACGAACTTCTAATAGAAGTACCAAAAAAAATTTAAAAACTCGTTTAAAATTTTTTTTTTTTTTTTTTTTTTTTGTCTATTTTTAATTATCATTTCTATACTTTTCTATGAAAAACTGCAGATTTTCAACGTAACGTTTCGTTTATAGATGTTTCATGTTTGTCAATGCCTCTCCAAAAAATGAGACACTGTAGGCAATGAACTCAAATCAGTGACACGATTTATACAGGTTGAGCATCCTTTATTCGAAAAGCTGGAAGTTTTTCAGACTTGAATATTTGTATATTTGCGTCTGATTTGGCATTTTTCTATTGCTTATTTAGAGATTTTATTTTGAATAAAGGAAAACATTTTCATACTTCTATGTAAATATGATTTTTTTTAACGTACAGTACGTACCACAGACATACTAAAAAATTTTAAATAATGTCACGCAGCGGCCTTAATTGATCTGTTCGAAAGAACGCGTATTCGTTTAAATTTGATATGTGTTCTGATAAACATGTTAAAAACCGGGATCGATTTTTATACCTTTTTCAAACTTATCTGCATGGCAAGTTTTGCAGCGATACGACAACTCTTTCTTGGTCCGCTAATTTTTAAGGCAATGAATGTATATTGTGCCACTGAATTGAATTCACAGCGCCATATGCATTTCTTCTCTTAGAAATGCTGACACTCAGTTTTCTTTCATTCAGTGATATCTTTGTTTTTGGTCACCGTTTAATAATGTTATCATTCGCTATAAGTGGTTTTCTCTGCGTAGCTGCCATAATTTACACTTAACTTCCGATAACCTCAGAAATGTAATAAAATAAGTACCTTCGGATGCAATATGGCGAGATTACGCCTTGATGGTGATTGCTGTTATGTCACAATTTAATGATGAAAGTATGACGTATCCCTGATATGCGTACTAATGTTAATCACTCATTACAACCTCACTTTTAACGTCAAATATGAGAATGAATTGCACTCATCCTCAACCGAGTAAGAATCGAGAAAAGTGTAAGGTGAGGACAGTGATTGGCTCTTAAGTGATGTTTCTGAATTTCACCGAAAGTCTGTTATTTTTATTACATAACACTAGTTTAGAGATGTTTCATTTAAAATACTATTGACAGTTGGCAGAATGCAAAAAAAAAAAAAAAATGATATAATAATGGAAATTTGTAATACATTTAATGTAAAATAGATAGTAAAATTTAAAAATAGTAAAATTTTTAAAATCAAAAGTCAAACAGCAATAATTAATTGAAAAATTTTAAGAATTTTTAATTTATTTAAAATACTTTGTGTTTATGTTTTATAAGTATATTAATATATGATTGTAATATACAGTGAAACCTCACTTATGTGGCCATCTTCGGGGTATACAATTTCTGGCCGTGTAAATGAGATGGTCACTTAAGTGTAAGTGAAAATATTGATATAAAATTCTGTAGAGTACTGAATCCCTTTAAATAATTTATATATATCTAGATAAACCGTTCCTAACTATATCAACAAAGCTCAATTATGTTTAAACAATAGGTTGAATTTAGAAACATGAGATTTTCCTGTTCTGTTGGGTCCGTAAATGAATATAAATGTCACTTTACGACGATTCTATCTTGGTCAGTGGCCACCAAGACAGAGTTTGATTTATTTTAAAACTTATACAGTTTTACAGTAGAATTTCACGACTTGCCTTTAAGCGGCGGATAAACTCAAAAAATTTATGAATTTCAATTAGTGACTACTCCATCTGAAAATTGCCTATAAGAAGTACTCATGATTATTTCTATGGATAATATCCTATTTATAAATAAATTAAATATTTTAATTACAATTTAATATTCATTTAATGTATTTTATACAATTTTGCTTATTTTTTAGGTTTATTTAATTTTATTTTGATATACTTTGTACAATTCATTGTATTTTTAGAACGTCACTGTAAAATTTATGCTTAGAATTTTAGTCTATTTTGCAAATAAGTTATTTAAATTAAGAGATTCTCGGATTAAACTCTTCTAAATCTGATATTTAATACAAAATAAGATAAAACTTCTCATCTGAAATAGGGATGTTTTCAAGTTTTTATCATAAAGCAGAGCGACATTTGATAAAGAGATAAATGATGTACGTTTTAGGCTGTGTAGAGTGCAATGCTGTGACTGTTTTTCATTCTCAGTACTTTATTCTACGTAAATTATTCACGATTTAAAAGGATAAATAGTTTTTTTCATCACAAAACATAAATTGATGGAACGTTATAAAAGAATCTACTAATGTTTTTGCTTAAGCAATGAATGAATTGTAATACTCCTATTTTCATTTGAAAAATAAAAATTAAATGTAAAATTTTGAAATTATAAATGAATCAATCTCCAATTATATATCCAAAATCATTTTTCAGTTTTTTGTTAAGCAAACAAAATAACTTGTTTTATGTTTAGATATTGGAAAATTTATATGTCTAAGTTAGTTAAAGTTACGTAATTTAGAAAATAAAATAAAAATTTAACGTATTTTTATTATATATTATCCTAAAACTTAAATGTGATTATATGTTTTAGACTTTTATAAAAATGTTTATTTACACATATAGTATTTTAAATTTTATTTTATTAACTACGAAGAGATATGCAATTTTTTCTTTTCATTTTTAACCATTCCATCTTGTAAGTACGAAGAGAATCTTTCATCCATAACCAGCATGAGTTCGGCCAGACTCACAATGGTTGCGACGGGTGGTGAAAATCGAAGCCAGATATACACAGTGTATTGGAGAATGATTTCGGTTTTGGATATGATGGGATACGGCAGTGTTTTTCAACCTTTTCCTATTGGTGACTAGGGATTGCAATTGCTGGATCCCTCATCCAGCAATTCAGCTGCAACCAGCGCATTCTTCGGCCTGCTGGATCCAGCACTTGGTGCTGGATCCAGCGCTGCGATCCGCAAATACTCAAGTAACTTTCTAAATAATTGCGCAAAAGTCTACGTTGTCGCGTTGCCGCTTTGTTAACTACTAGACTGCTACTAATTACTTACTAATTACTTACTCACTACTTTACTAACACTAATAATTAAATTACTTATAAATAAACTATACCTTAATCAATCCAGCAAAATTTAATAAAATAATAACGTATTCAATCGCTTGTAACGATCTTCCTCAGTTACAAAAAAATACAACATTAACTATAGAATATAAAATGTGTTCGGAATAAATATAAAAAGAATAGTACTTAATTACATCCCATAGTCCAACAATCAACAAAACACGGTTTTAAAGAAGAACGGACAATGCTGGTTTCGTTGGATCTTATATACAGGGTGTTTTTTTTAAACTGACGGTACTCAGAGACATCTGTACAGCAATCTAACAGCCGGACTGTCGCCAAATTTGGGAGAGTGACTAAGGATGACATGGGAAAGAGATTCCGCGAAGAAAAAAGTAGTACCCAAATTTGCCGGTAGGGGTGGATTTGGCGCTGTTGTAGCGAAACAGCTAAGAATCTGCATAAAATCCAGCTGCAATTAACAAACACACGAATGAATAATCAGACAAAGGTTTCAGTGTAATGACGAAAGTTTAATTAATCAGCAAATAACCTCCCTTCTTCAATGTGATCACCGTCCTGCTGGGCAACTCATTGCATCCTGAACACCGTGCTCTCTATGGCCGAACGTAACATGTCCGCAGGAATGTTCATCACAGTTCGAGAAATGTTGTCTTTCAAAGTCATCAAGTTTGGGACACTACCAAGATAGACCTTGGACTTTAAGTAACCCCACAGGAAAAAGTAACATGGGGTTAGATCCTGGGAGCGAGGCGGCCATGCAAGTGGAAAAAAGCGACTGATGACCCTTTCTTCAGTGAAGTGTTGCTAGCTTTTTTGCTGTAACAGCGCCAAATCTTCCTCTACAGGCGAATTTAGGTACTACTTTTTTCTTCGAGGAATCTCTTTTCCATGTCATCCTTAGCCACTCCCAAATTTGACGACAGTCCGGCTGTTAGATTGCTCTACAAATGTTTCTGAGTACCGTCAGTTTAAAAAAAACACACTGTATATATTTTTTCCGCTATTTATTTTGTTTATTTATCTATATTTTGTTCGTTTGGGCGTTTTCCGTTAATTTTTATATTTATTCCGAACACATTTTATGTTCTATAGTTAATGCTGTATTTTTTTGTAACTGAGGAAGATCGTTAAAAGCGATTGAATACGTTATTATTTTATTCAATTTTGCTGGATTGATAAAGATGTAGTTTATTTAACTTATTCTATTTCCAGTACATAGTTTTATATACTTATAAATAACTACAGACTAATATATAGAGCCTATATATGAAAACTGGTAAGACATAGCCACTTAGCCACTGATTCTCTGTCCTTACATTATTATAATATATTAATATAAATTAATCAGTAGAATTACCTTTGCTATTATTTAACTTAAAGATTACATTATAATTATAATCTAACTACACATTTAAAGTTAATTATCTCTATCTCAAGTGTTAAACCGAACCAAAGTTAAGTTTACTACCTAAATGTGTAAGAAGATTTATAATGACCAGTCTAAATAATAAAAGCTACTTAAGTATTTTTTAAAAATGTTTTATTTCATTTAAAAAAACATAAATTGCAGGATAGATAGATAGACAGATAACACTTTATTGTACCAAAAATACATCCACGCTGGATCCGCGCTGGATCCAGCTGGAATGATTTCAATCCAGCAAAAATCCAGCTGGATTCAAAACATTGCTAGATTGCAATCCCTATTAGTGACATTACAGCGTGATAACTTTTTCTTGCGACTCCCCTATTTCTTTATTAGGATTAGTGCGTTTTTCGCACTTTTAGTGGAACAGTGAGAGGGAGAGCCAAGAGGCTCTGGAACCCTCAAAAAAGAAAGAAAGAAAAAAAAAACACTAGAAAATATTTCAAAATTCTTTTCTTAAAAAGAAATAACAAATTTTTAATTAGATATTGTCTTCTGTTTCTATACTATTTATGAATTAGCGATCATGTACCGTGGAAATTTTTTTATCCGTTCAATTCGACTCACTCAATCTTAAGTGCCCCATTGAATATGTAAGAAGCATTATATTTCGACAGCACTTGTAAAGTGTCATTTCGGCACCCGGTTGAAAACAACTACGATACAGCAACGCAACACGTGGGGCGATCTGCCTTCGGAAGATACATCCTGGGAAAACGTTTTATGGGTAACTGGAACCTATTTAGAAATTAGACACGTTAAGAAAACCCGGAAATCTCCATATAACCAGCCCGTTGGTGACTCGCGAACCTGCGACCAACTTTAACTGTTTAGTAGTTTTATCTATTCGGACACTTGTAGGTATATCCGATAGCGATCGCCTATGAAAATTTCTTGGGAGTTGCTCACCCATGTCAATCTCGGATTCCTCATTGAGGTAGGCTGATGTTTTAACCATTTCGGCTATAAGGCAATCTATCTATATGTAATAACAGTATACATTTAATATAATTCCACCAAGAAAATTATTAATTTGATAATCCAATTATTAATCAAATTTCAAGCAAAACAGCTAGATTCTTTCTTCAGATTTCAATTTTATTTTTGCTAAATATTTTACAAAAAAAATCTGAAATAAAATGTTCTTAATTTCTTTTAATTAAATGCTCCGTGAAATATAATAAAAAAGGTTTATGTTAACTAGTTCCAAAAGTTGAGAGAAAATAATATTCTCAATGTACTGATCTAAACTGATGACCGAAATGGTAAATGAATTTTTGAATAATTATGTTAAATTTAAGTCAAACAAACGAGTTAGTTTAAAGCTCTAAGGCGGCTGGATTAATATTAATTAAAGATAATGAGAAGAATAATCAGTTGTACTGATTAGAAGCTTCGACTTATTCAACCTATTATTAATTAATATCAAGTATTCAGTCACTCTGTCATTTCATTAATTAAATTCTTTCAGTTATGAAACATATATTTTTTCCGCTTGACAATAGAAAAAAGTTACTTGCAATATTTATGTATATATTTGTTAAAATACTGTACAAAAATGATTATTTCATAATAAAAATTTCAGTGTAATTTCACTATTGTATCATTCTACATTTCGTTATAAAAATTATAAGTTCTGTTATACATTTTCAGATAATTATTGCATATGTAATTGAGCATAGCCGCTTCTTAGAACCTATTAATTAGATATACCGGTAATAATACTCGGTTATTTACACAGCAGCTGGAAACTAGGCGTTATAGGCCACGGAACTGAGTCGTCTCCACAGCCGGCGGCGTAAGTAACCGAATATAGTCATATCTAAATTAATAGGTTCTGGGAGAGAGGATAAACGAAGGTCCGGTAGCGTAACGGGCAGGCGATCGCACACTAATTGGGAGTAGCAGGTTTGGGTTCCGCTTTGGGCCGATTCTTTTCTTCTAGAACCTTCTTACATAAATATTAAATTAATTATAATTATTAGATTTAGCAAGAGATGACACCTAACGCCCAGCCTCTCTGCCCAATTATTTCGCATTTAATTAATAATAGTGGTAATGTAGCCCGATATAATTCGGCAATCGTTTGGCTTTAATACAATAGATTAGACATCATGTCTGTTCCTTACTATAATAGGAGCCATAAAAATGAATATACTAGTATTTTATATTCATAAAATAAGAATAATTTTATAACTTGAAATGTAACCACACGCTTCAACCAATGTTTTCCTACATTTTCCCCAAGTGGCACTTATATTAATTACACTGGTATGAAAACATATTTGGATTTTCTGAGTGGATTATATCAAATGATTTTTAAATAATATAATCGATAATGTATTTTGTTTTATATTTCTTACAATAACACAGAACATTTTTATAACGAAATAATACACACATTAATTCAAATTCAGATTAATTCATACCTTTAATAAATGAAACTTCCAAATTGTATTGCCCTTCATTATACAGGGTGTTTTTTTTATCTTGAGACAATGAAATAACTTACTTGGATCTCATTATTTTGAGAAAAAGGTATCTAGAAAAGTTGTAGGATTTCGAAGGCCCAATCAATTGGTGACCTTGAATGTGACCTTGACCTTCAAGGTCATTTGAGGGTCAAGTCTGTTTTTTTCAATGGAAATACACATTTTTGACCCCGGCAATGGAAAGAGCGGGAAATTTCACAACCAGGTATACCTTTGACCTTATGGTCTAGGTCAAAGGTCACGATTATTTTAAGGTTATAAGCTTTTTCTAATGGGAAACCATACTTTTTTTACTGGAATGGGCAGGGAGGTAAAAATTATATTTTTTCATGACCTTATTGCTTTGACCTTTAAAAGCATTCGCTACTTTTAGCACTATCCAGGAGTAACAATGTGGAAGAAGTTTTCTGCTCCCTTTGAGATGCTTATTTCCAGTGATTCCCTTTGCCTCTCATTATCGTGCTGCTTGTTTTTTGTGAGTCCCATTACTTCTTGCCATTGCTTGAGATGTTGGTTCCAGGAAAAATTTTATAACAAATGTTCAAAATAATGCCCTTCCACTTCGATGCTTTTGTTGAGCTGCGCTTAAAATTATCACGCTTGAGATGACCTTCAGAGGTTCACCGAATATTATTATATTCGGTAATAATAAGCATCACCGAAGAAAAATAACAGAAAACCAACTTATTCTCAGATATATAAAACGAGATCGAACTAAAATAAACTCTAAGAAAATATAACACAACGATTTTAATGTAAAAGTTTTTTAAGAACTAACGCTCGATATTCAGATTATGTTGGTATACCACTGCATTTACATATGAAAAAGAAATGTTTTTATATATCTAAATGTTTTGTTTCTATCTGCAGAACAAATCTAGTAGAACTTCAAATTTACATAAATGAAACCAAATTTAAATAAATCATTAATAACAAGAATTAATAAATATGAATTTAATAACATTTTACGATTTTATACTCTTGAAATTATTTTTCTGTATTTTTGAATTTATTTTTTTATAGCGAGTGAAAATTTATAATTTCCATTGTTTTTGAATAAATAACGAGCAAATATTTATTCTGACGTCGTCACGACGCAGGACTGCAATTTTTAATGATATTTTAAATTTATTTAACTTAAAATATACTCTCTCCGTCTGAAATTAGTAGTGTCTCGCCCCTGTACATTATACTTTTCTTGTTAGCAGTAGAATCGTGATTGTTATCTAACTCCTTTCGAGGGAAAATTTTGAATTGAAATAACGTGATTTTCGGTTTAAATCCTAAGTTCTTATACAATTAATCAGGGCCTCCCCTCCAACTTTGAGATAATATGTAGAAATATTAATTCTTAACAATTCTACATATTATCTCAAAGTTCATCCGTCTAACTCCGTTCTCGATATTTATGAAGGACAGTCAGATGGATGGATGACAGTAGAACTTATAGGTCTACAATTTTTTTCAAACTGCAGCGCAATTATGAATAATTTTTTTTAATACATACCCGTTATGTGTTTGGTCAGATTCATAATAGGGACAGCCGGATATATTCGGAACAGACTGTCCGCGAAAAGTTCCTCAGGGTTTTCGATTGCCTGGATTTGATCTCATTTCTCCCAAAGCGGTAGGCTGACCCCGCTGGCAAATGACTTTGATTACATAAAAATATAAGTTAATTGGAGTTATATAACTAAAATATCATAGATTTTTATAATTAAAATAACGTTTCATAGAATGTATGTATTTATTAAAAGTTATAGTAGGAAATAATGTAAAAATATAATTAAGTTATTTTAATTTTGAGTAGATCCTCTACTAAATTATTAATGTTATTCTGTCAAAAAGCTACACTTTCGATTTATCAGTAACTAAATTATAGTTTTAATTATATATATTATTTAATTAAAATGCTAAATAGATATTCCAAACAAATATCCATTCATTATTAGTTACAGTTTTGCATAAATTATAATAATATAAATCGATAATATAATTTTTAAACATAAAAATAACATAGAAAAAATAAATATTGAAAATCGTTTTATCGAATACCTGTAATATTTTAAATTGATTTATATCTGCTTTAAATTAATCAAATATATAAAATATTCTTCTAATAATTAAATAATTACAAAAGAAAGTTTAGAAATAAATTTAAAAATTGTTGATACATTGATTTAAATTAGTTAATTAATAATATAAGTACGAATAAATAAATTATTTCTGGCAATATATTCTGTAGTTTCACTAATTACGATTTATCTATTCCTTCTAAAATTATTAATTCACCCAGTTAAATCAAATTATCAATATTTTATAAATTTAGTACTACAAAGCAATCCGTCCTTAACCCGTAGGCTACATATTCCATTTAGATAAAGTTCAGAAATCTCCAATGTTTCATTAAAAATTCTCTTCATCAAAATTTTCAAAGTATATCATAAAATATATACATTTACATATACAATTACACATAAAATTTGCATATGTATCTATACACAAATTTTATGTGTAACATGAGCTAGAACATGTTCACTTATATATATATATATAAATTTTTCGTACCTTGAAGCCAGAACACGTTAACCTATTTTTGCATTTTTTGGGAAAATTATCCAAAAGTTTCGAATATTTCTGTGTTTAAACCAGGTGATTAATGATATTAGTTGATAGGCCAGTCTATGAAAATTTACTCGTCAGGAAATCATATCTACTCTATGTGCATAGAAATTCAATAATGTTCATCAAAGAGACTGAGCTAACATGTACCTAAGGTCTTCAACTGTTTTCTAAATTTATCAAAACACTGCTTTTACTTTAAATTGAATGATAATAGTTTGAACAGTTTATACATATTTATTTTTGTAATTATTTAAAGAAATATAACTATACATAGCATCATTGCCCATTTAATAATTAATTATTCAGATTCCTTTTAAACATATCAAGACATTAACAGAATATAATTATTGAAAATAAGATTTTTTGGACAGGCAAACTCTATTCCGAATCTTCAAATTTATGAACAGTAACAACAGCAATTGTCAAAATGTTTGACAATGGATATGTTTCATAGAAAATGAAAATTCGACTTTATTTCATTCTTTTTATCTGTCAACTTTCTAACTTCCTAATCTAAAATATCAGTCCTTTTGACTTACGCTTTTCTAACATCCTTTGGACGTACATTTCCAATAATCAAATCACCATAAAAACATTTTCACATTTTTATGGAGATCACACAATTTATATCGATCCCTTACAGTTCACGTATGATCTTTCATTATATTTTTTCTAAAGTACGAACTCTATCTTGTGTTCCACAATTTTTTCGAATAAACATTGAATTATATCAGAAGAGTTTTATCAAATCTGATAGGCTTTTTATATTTATATATGTCCTAATTTACAGTTAAATAATTGCTCCGACTGTTTTGTCATATTTTATAACTTTTTTTATCGTTATATAGTAATAGCTTTAAATACATTTAAAATGATCTAAATTAAAATAAATATATACAGTATTAAACCCTTAAGACTGTCACAATAATTAATTATTTTTACACAAGCATATATGAAAAAAATTGAATCTAATTTTTTAGCATCTAATTACTATCAACACATACTAAATTGCTTATTATTCTAGAGAAAAATTTATATTATCTTCGATTTCCAAAATAATGCAAACTTCATTTATCTTTATTTTAAAAAATTACCAGAGAAACATCAATATCTAAGAAATTTTGCAAATATAAATCGTGAAAAGTTATTGTAATTCGGGAAAACTATAAAAAACAAAATAAATTATTTTTGATAGAGCTATACCGTATTAGATGAAGTATTTCTTTATTAAATGATATTGGCGCAATTCGACTAATTGGCAATGTCTACAAAACATCCCCGAACTTTATAACCGACAGTGATCGAATACACTGTGTGGCTAACTGACATGGCTTACAGGATATATTCGCCTGTCTAGACTATAACTCTGCTAATAAAAATCCTATTAATAAAGTTATTCACAGCTCCACCTCATCTGCATTCACTTCGCAACAGTATTACTGTACAAGTTATTAAATATAATTCTAAAAATAAAAATTCTCAGAACAATTTTCGAGTAAAAACACTCAATCTCCACCGACTTCGAGTAAATTGCGGTATGACAGTTAACAATTAAAAAAGGTAAACATTTATTTTACTTTAAAAAAAAATCCAAATGCATTCCGCCTATTCGGCCTCTTCAGTGGATACTGACTTCAATTAACGAGTGTCTTGTTGTGATGAACGATGCTATCCCAGCATCATGCTGGTATTCAAATTTATGTTATTTGAATAACTTTTAATACTGTAATGTTCTTTGATATGGCGTTTAATAAGATTTTTTTCTTTATATAAACTTTTTATATTATTTTTGTTGATTTTATATTTAAAATAATTGCAGTGTTGAAACCAAGGATATTCACTACGTTTCAATCTTATGGCCGCTTCATGTTCTTTGAATCGTTTTTCTAATTTTCTTTTAGTTTCTCCTATGTAGTATTTAGGCTGTGGGCAAGTATGTACATAACGTTTTATATACGACTCCTGCGGTATCTAACTGACGATCTTGTACTTTTTCTTCTTTTTTGTTAATAAAGTTTATTATATTAGATAATCTAATTTTGATTTGCTATAATACGAACGGAAAGATTATTAAACTGGCTTTTGTATTTTTCGTATGGGCAATTTATATATGGGAAAAGAATGTACCGAAAATTGATTTTTTCATTTTTAACGTTGTATCGGTTACTTATATAATAATTATACCACTTACATAAAATTTTTCCTTGGTAATCATTCATTAAATATTTTCTGAATAACCGTTTTCCTTCTAGTATGATGTCTTCATGTAATGTTGTTCTTCTTAGTATATTTCTTACCTCCATCAAAAAGGTATTTCTTTTAATTTCTGTGGGACAGTATGATTTAAAATTAATTGTTTTTTAACATTGCAAATTCTCTCATACCTACGGAAGTATAATTCCTTATCACGATAAAAAAATTATATTCAATGAATGATTACCCAGAAAAAATTTTAAGTGGTATAATCATTATATAAGTAACCGATACAACGTTAAAAATGAAAAAATAAATTCCCGATACATTCTGTTCCCATATATAAATTGCCTATATGAAAAATATGAAAGCCAGTTTAATAAACTTTCCGTTCATATTATAGCAAATCAAAATTAGATTATATAATATAATAAACTTTATTTAAAAAAAAAGAAATAGAGTACAAGATCATCAGTTGGATACCGCAGGAGTCGTACCTCCTGCGGTATCCAACTGCACCTCCTGCGAAAATGCAGAAAATGCATGTTTTTGTCCATGCAGAAAAAGGTGTTTTTGTGCATCTATGCATTTTTTGTATGCGTAATTCTTTGTGTTCAGACTGAACATACGTAAAATACTGATGTCGATAACTTCAATGCTGTATCTATAAATTTTCAGAGTTTAAGCAGCTAATTGAAATCAGTCTCATTAATAAATTTGAAATGCAATAATGTTATGACTTTATTAATTATATTTTTATAACTATTATAATTTTTATACTTTACTGTATTTATTTTTAGGTAAAATATCTTTTATTATTTAGCTACATAAATTACCTAACACACTATTAATAAAAAAAGTCTTTCCAATTACGTAAGTAAACGCGAATAATCTACTTAAGAGTGTATAAGAATAGATTTGTGACATTCTCATAAACTTTATCTGTAGACCAAATATGTAAACTGATCATTCGTACAGAAAATAAAAGACTGTAACTTTATGTTAATGTTCGCACACCATCGAAAACCAGTTAAGTCATTTAAGCCTTTGCGTATTCCATTTCGAACTGAGTAGTTGTTGACATATCTCTTCATCTCAGCACATCCGAGTATCGAGTATCGCCGGAAACGAAGATATGCTACGTTTTAATGGAAGAACTGTTGACATAAGTACAATAGAATTTCATCCATGACAGTACTTGATGATCCCTTTTTTCCCCTCGAGCATTATTTTCTCTATATTTGCGAATTTCCTGCAGGAATAATCATTCTTTTATCTGTAACGTTTTCTTAAAATTGATTTCCTGCTTAATATAGTGATTCAAGCAAAGATATTAATCAAAGTTTTAACTTAATTTTCATAATTTTTTCTTACACATAAACTTATATCAGATCATAAAAACATACTTTGAAGTTATTAGGAAGTAAGAATATAATATTATGTGCTGCGTTTACAATAAGAAAGGTTTTAAAACAAATATAAATTGTTTCAATTATATTATATATTTAATACAAAAATTAAGTAGATTTATTTTAATTACATGCATAGGCCTATATTATAACATTAGATATGGAATTAAATAAATAAATAATACAATTGAATTGAATAAATATATCCAATTATACAGCAATATTTTTTGCATTTTATGTTTTACGTGAGAGACTAAAGAATTAGAACCTCAACTTTGAAATTAAACTATTTTCTTATTTGTAAAATCTGTTTCTCCGTATTTACATTTTAAAAAGTGTTTCTCTTTTTTTGTAATTCTATTTTCATACAAAATTATGCTCTAATGCATTGGATTGAATTAATATTCCAATTACTTGCAGAAATAAACAGAAAATAAACGAAAAAGGTAATAAAAACTAGTGTTCATTTGAAAACTTTTGGATATTATCTGAACAGAGATAATACTTTAGTTTATTGTATTAATAGTTTTCCAAAATCAATATTACATGTCCCCTTATTTGAATTAATATAATTGTAGTGATATAAGTTGTATAATACAGTATTATCAATTGACTTGATT
This sequence comes from Centruroides vittatus, assembly GCF_030686945.1. Lineage (NCBI taxonomy): Eukaryota > Metazoa > Arthropoda > Arachnida > Scorpiones > Buthidae > Centruroides > Centruroides vittatus. Next base: position 1,230,661 of record NW_027122272.1, on the reverse strand, counting down.
ATTCTACACTACTGTGGGTATGATTATTCTAGTCTCGCTATTTCAAAAGAATCATCTACTGCAGGATGTCTCACGTAAAATCGACTGATCACTGGAAATGATACAAATGAATTTAGGCAAAGGACATTTGTTAGAAGCTTTATTTTAACATTATTTAAACGCATAGATACTTACAGAAAATGCAGAAAGAGGTGTTTTTGTGCATCTATGCATGTTTGCGTGTGCGTAATTCTTTGTGTTCAGACTGAACTTACGTAAAATACTGATGTCGATAGCTTCAATGCTTCTGCTAATGGTTTCCTTTAGTTAGCGTATAGTTCTGACATTGATCTCGTGTCCTTTCCTTTTTAAATGTCTTCTAGAAAATTTACATCGCTAATGTTTCATTATCTCAGTCGGGCTGATTTTAAGCAAAAGATCCGTATTCTGAAATTGAATTCTCTTGAAATAGAAAATCTGAAGTTTCATCAAGAAAATGCTAAAATTTAAAATAAATATTTGAGATTATATATTTTGATCACGTAAGTAATAGGCCAAAGAAGATTCATAAATTCTTTAGTTTGTTTTTCAGTTCTTGCTATTAGTCAGAGTTAGCTTTTTTCAGGTTCCGTTGCCAAGTTCAATGACTTGAATTTCCATCTTTCGAATTAAACTTTAAAGAAAAATTAACTGGAAATGTAAAATTTTATTTACACTGTTTTTGATATTATTAATAAACTTTTTTTCATTGTTTTGAGTTATGTAATAAATTTAATTTTTATATTATTATTTTTGTATTTTCTTAGTTTAGAAATTAATAAATATTTAAAAAATTTGTTTATCATATATGGTATGTAAAAAATTAATTAATAAAATTATCTTATAACTTAATCTTAATAAAAATCATTTTATTTATTTAATTTTGAATAAATTTTCCTTACAGGGAAATTGGATCAGTTTTGATCTATTGTTAAATTTTCTTCGAAGATAAAAATTGAATTCATGTTCACTTAATTATTATTGAATGTATATGTTTCTAAATTGAAAATATTCAATAAAAATTGAAATAATTCTGTATAATCAAATCTTGTCTTGTTCTATTTATAAACTTGCTCTATTATAATATTTTTATGGATTATTTTGTTTTTTATAAAGAAATTTTTCTTATTTGTGAATATTTTATAAAAGATACGAAAAAATCATCTTACACTTATTTATCGATAAAATTTAACGATGAGGAAGAAAATTTCTTTTTACGTTAAACGTATCGATTTTGCAGGTAAGCCATTAGTACTTGTTTTCCTATATTTGGAATCTATATTTTCCAAAATACATCTTTAAACTTGTCTGAAAGATCTAAGTTGAGTATATTAGATAGAATTTTTATCTAATATTGATTTTTAGCAGAATAGAGATTTTATTTTTAACCTTTTATTTTATTTTATTTTCTTAAGTTTAAATATTATTTTAAATTGTTTTGCTTCACTACTAAAAATATTATTGATTCTTAAAGTCTGAATTCTATTATTTTCTTTACGCAGTTTCGTGTTTATTTTTATAGCAAATAACTTTGATTTTTTTTCTTTTTTTTGAAAAATTTAAATTTTATTTGCATTTATTTTAAACATTGCATTAACAGTTTTAATTATAGTTTTTATCATTTTAACAACAAACTTTATACAGAAATATAATTAATATTTATCTTCTATATCATGATTTTTATTATTAACATTTTTTATTAGATTAAAAATAATTTCCTTTAATCAAAAATATTAAAGAACTATTTATTTTTAAAATGTACCAGAATTATATTGAGAATAATACTGTATATAACTTATTACAACACGTTGTGGACAATTCTTATCTACTTATATAAAATAGAATGTCCGCCCGTCTGTTCTGTATGCATTTCCTATTTGTTTAACTGATTTGCACCAAAGTTTTCATAGTTACTCTTCAGGTCTCTGTGAAAATATAGACTACCGGATGAACCCATTCATCCGCGATTTCATCCCCTTAATACCTCTAACACAATAAAAAGTGTAAGCTAAAATAGCCAAACTTTTGATATAGTTTTCATTTCAATGTTTGTCCTTATTACTTTTCGCCCGGGCAACACGCTATCTGCTAGTTAATTATACTGTATTTTTTAAATTTTTAATTATTTTACCTTAATAATTGTAATATTTATGATAATAAACGCATGTTCACAAAATGGGAAAGTTTCCCTGTTAAGGGAGTGTTACATTTAATAGGGAAAATTACAAAAAAGGTTGAACAGTTTACATATATAAATAATAATCATTATAACATTAATTACAAGTATATTTTTGTTAGATAATAACAATAAAGCCTTAAAGTTATTAATAGAGATAAAATCACAGTTATTTAGTAGTAATGAACAATGAACTATTAGTTTTTTTAACATTTACTTATTATTATGGGGAAATAATCACCTATCAATCATCTCACATTTTTTTAATTTTTACAGGCAAACTTCGATCTTTCAGTTTGCCAAATTTATAAGAAAATTTAAAAATAATATCTTCCTTTATCCATTGTTTTATTATTATTACTATTGTTAAACACAAGTTTTCTGTACTAACTCATACAAATATAAATTAATAGTTATATTATGAGTATTGATTTAAATAATAATAGATATTTATTAATAAAATTGCAGTAAAACGGAAATTACATTAAATAATTTATTAAAAAATGGAGAAATAATAATTACAACAGTTAAGATAAATAAAAATTGTAAAATATAATTATTAAAAAGGTTAGAAACTATTTTAGATAAGTTATAATTATTCTCTTCATGATGTGATTCACTTTATTTTAGATGGAAAAACATTTCTTGTAATTAAAAATTTCTTTAAAAGAAACAAGTAAATGATATCTAATTTCATTATCATTACATTAATAATATGAAGGATATTTTTTTTTCTAATTAGGAAGATATTAGTTGAGATGAAACTTTAATAAGAGAAATTTTACTATAATTTAGTTAGCTTCACCTGTAGATATGATTGAGTGGTATCAGATTAAATTATATTAATGCTTCGAAATATACTTTTTAAATTAGAAAAGAGGTCTTAAAATTTTTCACTTTTTGAATTGAACGTAAATATCATCAGAAATTGGAAAAATAATAATACAAAAATTGCGTAAAAGATATAATTTAATTTTAAGATTAATGTTCCAGGATACCCAATTTAGAACTTTTACGGTTAGAAATATTTTGATTTATTGTACACTTTCAAAAAGATATAAATGAATGAATCAATAATAAACAAATGATTTCTTCTGTAGAATATAAAAATCAGAATATTTTGCAAGAATTGATAAAAGTAAATTTCAGTATAGGGCCTAACTATATAAGAGTTGATTCTTTTAATTGTAAAAAATTCATTAAAATATATAGAATAACTTCTTTATTTAATACAGATATACTTTATTACACATATATAGAATATTATTACATTGAAAGGAACAATTCTTTCATTGTAATAATATTCTATGTATGTATAATAAAGTATATTTGTATTAGTTTTTAAAAATGAGATTAAAGGCTTATTGTCAAAGAATAACTTCTGTTTAATAAAAAAAATTTCTGTACCTAATTACAGAAAGTATGTAAATTAGACGAAGAATTAAAACTTTAGAGCTATAAAATGAATAATTTTGGCTTAAAAATGTTTCAACAAGTAGATTTAACAATTACAATTTTAATTTGATGTAAATATTAAATTTGTCACTGAATGGAAGCAAAGTTTAATGTATTTAAAATTTAATATTTTTTAGAAATTTTAATTCGTATTTATACATTACTGCAGAGAAAATTTTACAGATTTTAAATAATATAAATTATTAATTTAATTTACTAAAAATTCACAACAATCATTGGGAATAAGAAAATCATTGAATTATCAGCATTTTCTGGAAGAACAATCATCATTTCTTCAATTAATTATTCATTAAATCGTTTAAATAAATTTTGCAATAAATAGAATAAAACAAATCATCTTGAAAAATACGTTAATTAGTTTGAAAAGAGTTTTATACACGTTCTTTCCAACACTAATTTGTTATATTGTTTCTAATATACATCATTTTATCATCTTATAAATTCTAAAATGTTATAAAATTTTTGTGTAATTTTTGAATATGTTAAGTCTACTAAACATTTCAACGTTTTAACAAAAAAATTAAATTTAATAGCGTAATAATATCAAATCAGTACAAAAAGAAAGATGAATATCTTCAGGAAGATCATAAAATTATAAGTAATAATAAAAGTATCGCCAAACAATTTCAAGAAATTTTAGTTATTTCGCATTCGATCTATAAAATTTTATATGTGGTATATGGCCATAAAAACTTGAGTTTCATTGAAGCATTGAGGCTGAAATCTGTGTCAACATAGCCTTTGCACAATGTCATCTTATTGAGTGGTACTAATGAAAGTTGATGTGAGAGTTATCGACGAAAAATTTAGAGAAATTCTCTATCCTTATGATACATTTCTTTATAATCCACAAAATCGGAAAGAAACTAACATTGACTAAATTTAAAGAATTTCCTAGCAGTGTACTTTGAATGTATATAAAATCGAATGTAGGCGAAATTTATTGAAATAAAATTTCTGACAATTTTTCGTTTTAATTTAATTTCTGATGACAATTCTCTTTTTACAGTCAAAAATATGATGAAGAATAAAAACCAGGAAAATACCGTTGATCGAAAATTACATTAGGTGACACCTTAGTGACTTTTGAAGCAGCAGTTAATGAGATGTTGACATATTTATTTTTTTCAAATTTCTTATATAAATGATTTGATTAATAAATTAAAGCACTTCTTTATAATTATCGCGATTTTATTAATTTCAAAAAATTACGAAATGTTCTATAAATTATTTTTATTTATCTCTGAAAAAATTGAAGTGATATTTAAGGAAAAATAATTTAAAAACATAAATTAAATTCTATATATTTGAAATACATTTATGAGTATTAAGATTTACACGAAAAATTACATATAAAATTATTGTAACAGGCATTTTAAAAATCTCAAAGGAGAATAAAAATATCAAAAGTTGAGAATAAACTAAATTTTCATTAGCATTTTTCTATTAAAATTCATTAAACTCTTAGAGAAAACAAAATTTTTGTTTTATAAAGTAAAAGCTTTTAAGTGAATTTTTATTAGCTTCTATGCTCATTGATTTGAATAAATTCCAGTGTTTTGTTAAGCGATTTTTGTAAAAAAAAATTCATTTATTTATTAGCTTTACTATTTTACATTAATACGTAATATTTAATAAATGTCGTAATATTTTTATTGTGGGGGTGCTTGCGACGTTCGTCAGTGTTGGTGAGTTTTTGAGTGAGCTCTCATTACTGAACTTTAACGCTTTGGATATGGCTTTTTCTACAAATTGTGTATTTCTTTACTTTAGTTTTACTAAAGTTTTTGATATATATTTATTATTATGTGCTTTATTACTAATTGGAGGCATCGAGTCTAACCCTGGCCCGATGTCTCGCACTCCTCCTTCCTCCCCTCCTTCAAAGTCGTCCATATCATCTGTTGGCAAACGACAAAGATCTCCTAGCGAACCAACTCTAAAATCTCAACGACTGGAATCTTTCTTTCCTCCTCTGGCTTCGTCTACTAATGTACTGTACCTCAAAATTTGTTTTCTTTCTTAGAGGAGAAATTTGATACTATTTTGACTAAACTCGAAGATTTACAAGGTATCTACTAAATTCGAATGGCTGGCAAATTTGCATAAGGACTTTGAACAGCGTCTCCTTAATGTTGAGAAGAAGGTAGAAGAATTTTCTAACCTAAATGTTTCATCTACTACTCCGACCTCCTATTTTTTATCGCTTAGATTCATCGTCTAACGAACGTCAGAGGAATAATATTGTTATTGCCGGATTAGAGGGAAATTCGACTGAAGTTCTGACCTTGGTTTCCGACATTTTGTCATCTGTTAAAAGACCCAATGGCGACTCTTTTGTGGTGAAAGATCTTAAATTAGTTTCAAAGAATAATTTGGTGGTGGCTGAACTCGATGTTGCCTCCGATAAAAAACTCATTTACCGAAATGTACATAACATCCGAAAGAGGGAAAAGTGTTCTAGAGTAAAGTTTTTTGATGATTTACATTGGAGATCGAGTATTAGGAGAAGAAATCTTGTCCCTTTTTATCGAGAGGCTAAGGAGACAGGCAAATCTGCGTTTATGAGAGCTGATTGTTTAACAATTGATGGAGATAACTTTACGTTTGACTTACTGAATAATAAGCTGATGAAGATTGAACCTTTTTTATTACCAGGGAAGTCGCTGGATCGTCGAATGGACGAAAATTAAAAACTTTACCTGTTATTCCTTACTCAGAAGTTTTCTTTACGTTAAAGGTGTTGTCTTGGAATAGCCAAGGTTTATTGTATACTAACTTCACTGATAAGAGTTTTGTTGATTTCATCTTATCATATCATATTATTGGCATAACTGAATCCTGGATGACATCTTCTTTGAAAACCCTTCTTTCATCATTAGATTCTCAGTTCTATTTTACTGAATTTCTAGCTCATAAATCTGAGGGACCTGGAAAACCATCTGGTGGATTGTTATTAGTAATTTCTCGGAAACTTGGTAAGTTAGAAATTTGTCATCTCTCCGATAATTTTATTATCGCTAAACTTACATTCGATAAACTTTTGTTAAATGATCGTCCTAGACTTCTAATCGTCCTGGTTTATATTTCTATCAATAAATATGATTCACTGATTGAATATCTTGATAGATTGATTCTTGATTTTAAAGATGACGACGACATCTTGATCCTTTGTGATTCTGATGCTAAAATTGCTTCCGAAATAGACACATTATATACAGGCTCTAATCTAAATTTTTATAACCTTAGAGAGTCTAAAGATAGGATCTTTAACTGTAGAGGAAGACATTTTTTGAACTTGGTCAAATCTTATGGTTTGATTCTTTTAAATGGTCGTTTCGTTACTGATTTCCTTGCGAACTTTACGTTTATTTCCTCTTTGGGTGCATCAGTTATTGATTTAATAGTTACAAATTCTGAATTAGTTGGTAACATAGTGGACTTTAAGGTTTTGAATAAATTTGATTACGACCATCTCCCAGTTTCTATTGCTTTCAGATTTAATTCTATTCCTCTCAGTAAAGAATCGCCTACCGAAACTTGTCGTTATGTGTGGAGACCTTCATGTTTGGATAAGTATTTGTGTAATGCTACCAAGCGTTACGTAGATCTTAAAAGTGAATTCTTTTTGGATTCTTTTTCTTTTTATTCGTCCTTTGTTGACGTGATCCTTGAATCTGTAATTCAAAGTAATATGTATGTCAAGTATGATTGTTCAAGAAAATTTGCAAAGTCTTGGTTTGACGCTGATTGTTTACGATCGAAAAGAGAGAAGAATCGTGCTCTACGATCATTTCGGCGATCAAGATCTAAGCAACAATTTATTATTTACTCTAACTTGGAAAAAACTTTCAAATCCCTCTGTAAGGCCAAAAAGAAACTATTTTGGAATAAGATTCATTTTCAATTATCGCATATTAAAACTCTGCTGAATTTTTGAAGATTGTTAATAAATTTAGAACTAATAAACTCGTGCATAATAACATTTCTATTTGTGATTGGTCGGAATATTTGCAAACTTATTTCTCTGGACCATCTTTGGCTGTACTGTCTATTAGTGCTAATGACAATATGGACCCATTACTTGATGACAAATTTTCTTTTGACGAATTACAATCTGTAGTTCGCTCTCTAAAAAATAATAAATCTAAATAAATAATAAAATAATGGCTTAGATGCTATTAAGGCTGAGATGATTAAATTTCTTCCGACTAATGCTTTGAATGATTTGCTATCTTTATTTAATAATTTTAAAACTAATTATTCTTTTCCTACTACTTGGAAAAATATCTGCTTAAAAATGATATATAAGAAGGGTGATCGTCTCGATCCTTTGAATTACCGTCCAATATCGCTAATTAGTGTAATTAGGAAAATTTTCTCTACGTTATTGGCTAATCGTTTGCGACTCTGGCTCGAGCGATCTCATAATATATCTATTAGTCAGGGTGCTTTTGTAGCGAATAGAGGTGTTGATTATAATCTATTTATATTTCTTGGAATTTTACAATTAATTTTGACGAAGAAACGTAAAAAATTTTACGTTGGATTTATCGATTTCTCAAAGGCGTTTGATACAATAGATTATGATATTTTATGGTCGACGCTTTCTCGGATAGGTATATCATCATCTTTTATTAACCTCATAAGACAATTGTTTTCTGACACTGTTTTCCAAATTGAAGTTAATCGTTGTCTTTCGGAAGCGGTAACTGCTAATAAAGGTCTTCCACAAGGTGAACCACTTAGTCCTATTTTGTTTAATTTATTCGTTAACGATCTCCCGGACTTTTTTGCAGTCATAATACTATGGGTATATCTATATCACCGGAGGTAGAATTGAACTGTCTTTTGTTTGCCGATGATGATGTAATATTTTCGTATTCATCTATTGGCCTTCAGAAGAAACTTGACCTTCTACAAGATTATTGTAAGTCTAATAAACTACTTATTAATGAGACTAAATCTAAAGTAATGGTTTTTCGGAGAGGGGGCAGACTAGGGAAGGCTGATAAATTTTATTTATCTAATTCTGAGTTGGAGATTGTCTCGTCCTACAAATATCTGTGTGTTTATTTTACTCCACGGGGTTTATTTTCTTTTCACCTAGAAAAATTGTTTTTGAAATATAAACTTCAGCTTTCCAATTTATAAAGCTTATGGTTAAAATGAAGCAGTCTTCCATTAAGTCATACTTCCGATTATTTGACTCCTTTATACGCTCAAGTTTAGGATTTATGTTCCCTATTTGGGGATCATCTCTTATCGATAAGCTAGAGAAGACTCAACTGAGGTTTATTAGATGGATATTTCATATTAATCGTTCGGTGCCTGGACCTGTTTTAAGATTTGAATTGAGCCGTCCGCCAATGGCTATACGTTTAACAATGGCCATTTTTAGATATTGGATTAAAATTTTAGAGTTACCAGATTATGATCCTAGAAAGTTGGTTTATAATAAATTGAATTTAATAGGTAGAAATTCTTCGGTTGTAACTTTGCCTTCTTCAGTTCAACGTTTATTATCTGATTTAGGTTATTCTACTGATTATTATACTCAAATTTCTGATAAAAAACTATTTCTAGCTGAAATATTTCAGTCATTAAAACATAAATATTAGGCTCAAGATATTCATTATATTGAGCAAAAGTGTAGTTTTTTTGAAACTTCTTTAGCATCCCCATGGACACCTCGATATTATCTATTATCAAATCTAAATTATAATATTAAATCTCTAATAATACAATTACGACATAATGATTATACTATTGTATTAAATGGGCGTAGAATGAACATATCGGCTCATTCCAATTGTCCACTATGCAACAGATTCTGTAAAAGCGTTAAGAACCACTTATTTGTATCTTGTGAACATACCGAGCACTTAAAGGACACTGTTTTGACAACCGATTTTGATATGTTTTGTCTATACGATGATAATCTAAGTTCCATTATGTTATATAAAATTTATAAATTTTTCTGTTATTCACTAAATATGTTAACATAATATTACTAATTAAGTTATATCGTTTATTATTTTTGTAATTATTGATATATATAACAATGTCTGTAATTATTAATGTCATTATGACTTTGTAACCCCCTTTGCAAAGGCGAAAGCCATGGCAAATATTGATTTGATTGATTGATTTTTATTGTAAAACAAATTAAATATTAGTAAGTATTTAACAATTCAGAAAAATATTTTAAATCACTTCACATGTTTATTTTCTAAAATATTTTTTAGATGCAGCTTATTTCTCTTAAGTTAAAAAGAACAAATAACCAAATCGCACTCATACACAGTTTTAAAAAGAGTCTAACATTTAAATCCATTAAAACATGAAATGGTCATTGATATTAATTTTTTTACTTATTTTGTCCTGTGTACTCTAAGAGGGTATGGCTTGAAAGTATTAGACAACGCAACACGAGTGATCTGTCAAGAAGAAATGCCTTCCAGGAGGAGTTTTATGGGGAAAGTGGCCCCTTATTCAGATATTAAAACATGAAGAAAACCCGGAAAACTCCACGCCAGCCCATTTGTGAGGCACGATCCCACGACCAACTTATCAGTATTTAGTGCTTAGCCTCTCAGCCACTGATGGGCCAGTCTAAGAGGCCTTTTTAAATTATACCCAACACAACGATGTATTAACCGGCTCGGCCATCCGGCCGTCATTGCAGTTATTTAATAAAATCAATTTTTTTGTAGATTATGTTATGAAAAAGAAAAAAATAGAATTAAATTTCATTTTTAATAGCAGTAATATAATTAATTGTATTGCAATGTAAAAATGCCTCATTATCTATAATCGTAATCATTTAAATTGTTGAAATTAAGCTGTTAAAATAATCACACAACAATTTCTTTATATTATTTAACTCCCTTTAGTAATTATAATTAAGTAGATAATTACGTAGTCTTGTTAAATGACTATTCATTGAATGAAACGTTTATTAGTAGGACAGGCTTTCTTTTTATTCTGATATGTATTACCAGTTCGTATAACATTCGCTTAGTTTATATATAAATAAAATTATTCCGTGAAATTTATAAAAAGACATAGATAAAAATAAATACAAAGATATGATAACGAATACTCTTAATATATAAAGGTAAATATTAAAACGTGCTTATCAGAAATCAAAATTCACCTAAAAATTTTGATATATGAAGAAAAGAATATTAAGTTTTAATTTAAAAGTTCTATAAAGATCTTTCAGATTAAACTCCATGATATGCAGCCGAAATCTCCATTGTTTATTATATTTCTACCTGCTTAATAACTTTTAAACTCTTATTTTAAAATTATTTTTTATATGTATGGATTTAAGAACGATCCGTTAGGTTAAAACCGAAAATAAAAATATCCATAATTATTTTATTGTGATATCGTCACAATGTCAGATTGCAATTTTAATCATATTTTTAATTTATTTAATTTAAAATATATGCTTTCCACCTCAAATTAGTAGTGACATGCCCCTGTACATCATACTTTTCCGTTAGCAATACAGTTGTGCCAGTCATGTATCTAACTCCATTCAGGGGGAAATATTTGAAATAAAATAACGTGAGTTCTTGTGCAAGCCAAAGGTTCTTGTATAATTAACTGGGGTCTTCTACCCTGCGCTTTCCATTCACTGTTTCTCCTTTCATTTATCTATCTCCTTTCTCAAGATTGAAGAAGGACAGACAGACAGGAGGATGGACAACAATGAGCATTTATAGGTCTATAGTTTTTTATTGTTTTTAATAATTTGGTAATAAAATAACGAAAGTAAGGTAATGTTTTAAATTACAGCATTGAAAAGCTTTTAATTTATGAAAAAATTATAAACAGTTTGACTTCTAAAAAAATAAATTGATTTACAGCCGCATCGATTCTTCACAAAGAACTTTTCTTTCTACTGCCATTTTACTAGAATTTCCATGCTTGACTAAATTATAATTTATTCATATAAAAAATGTTATTTTTCTTTTTATGTAAAATCTATTCAAAAGGATGTTATTAAACTTTGAAGAAAAACTATGCAAACGTTGCTGTTCAAAATGACTTTATCATAGAATATTTCAGTTTATTTAAATTTTAACGTAATTCAGGCGAGTATTAGTTTTTTTTTAATTGAATCTTATCTAAAGAATATGTAATTAAAATGGGCAATTTAACGCTTAATTTTAAAAATTAAATGTAATCGTTTCATAATGATTATATGATCCATCTTAAAATGATTATAGAGAAGTAAAAATTCGTAATTTACACAAAACTTATTAAGTTTTGTTGCAAGAAATGTTAAACGCATTTTAATGAGTGTTTAGTATTGTAAAATATTCAAATTTGTTAATATTTTCTTGAAATTTTTTAAAACAACTGTATTTATTTGATATATGAGATATTTCGTATACATTTTGTGATTAATTTAATTGAACAACTTTTAATTTACCGTCACCGATTTTTGCAAAATTACATTTAACGTCTTCTATAGCATCATTAGTCTTAGTTTAAATTATTTTTAATTGTTAGGGTAAAAATCTTTATTTTATTGGGCTGAAATTTGAAAAAAACTGTAGACCTATAAATTCTCACTGCGACCATTCGTCTGTCTTTAAGAGACGAATGGTCGCAGTGAGAATTTATAGAATAAGAGACAAGATATGGAAACCTTTGGGAAAGAAGGCCCCAATTAACTATTTACTAACTTCCGATGCAAACCATCATGTTATTTCAATTCAAAAATTTTCCCCCGAAAGGTGTTAGATAGATGACCGGCACGACAATATTGTTAAAGGAGAAGTATGATGTACAGGGGCAAGCCAAAACTAATTTAAGGTGGAGAGCATATATTTTAAATTAAATAAATTAAAAATATGATTAAAAATTACAGCTCAGCATTGTGACGATTTCACAATTAACCTCTTGAGATCCACTACTAGAAAAAACTTTTTTTTTAATTGAAGTTTTGTTATATTATTGACCTTTGGGTGTCACTTGTTAGTAAATTATCATTTTTTTAAATTTTTTTGTTTTCGGTCATTAAAAAATGGTATGTGTCATTTATGACACAATGGGTCTCTACCTGTACAAAATGCAAACTGTCCTGTTCATGTAAAAATGGTTTATTTGACTGTTTTTGTACAATAATTGACATTTTATATTTACATATGACATGCTTTAAAGCAATTTTTATTTGTCACAAGGCACAGATGGATTTTGCATTTGATACAGTACACTGTAGCTCATACACTTTTATATCAGTGCATTTGGCAGCAGTGATTTTTGCCATTTGCAATGATTTCTGGTATGTGTTTTGCCCCACTTTTGCATTTTATTTTTCTGGGATGTAGAGTTGGAGTATTTTTTATTATTTTCCTTTTTTTGTCATCTTCACTATTCATTTTTTTATTTTCTGTACTATCTGAATGTAATAGCCATTTTGACATTTTTACTTTAAATTTTAAATATTGAAGTGTGTTTTTCTTTTTCTTTTTTATTGCTCTGCTATCTCTTCTGTAGACTATCCAAAAATTGTTTTCATTTCATCAGCAGTAAAGTTCAAAAGTTTTTCCAGGTGAATCAGTGATATTTGATTTGTGCATGTCATCATCAAGCAATGACATCAAAGAGATTCTCAGGAATATAATTCAAGAAATATTCTTTAGACTCACACTCCTTACCCTTTCAGGGTTCTTCCTGAAATGCAGCAGCTGGTAGCAAGGGCTTAAATCTATTTTTATGGCGCCATGGTGGAGTCTGTTACTGCACTGATGTCAAGAAATCTTCCTCTATTTACATAGCTGAAGCATCATTTTCATCATCGTCAAATGTATCATCTAATGACTTACATTCTTCAGGACAGTTTGGTTGATAAATGTTCTGACTGGTTTAAATGTTTGGTCACTGTCTTCATCACTGGACCAGCCTTCCAGTCCACACAAATTTCTATCAATATCAAGTGTCCTATCATGTTCCTTCCTTATTTCATCTGTTGACACTGAAAAATTTATAATAAATGTCAATGATTTAGTTTTAATATATGATTTATCATATTAATAATTTATAAATTCTTAACAAATTCCTGCAAACCAGATAAATAACTATACAAAAACAAATCACAGAAATTAATTTATAAATTTATAAATTTATTAATAAAAATAAATAATCATTTTTATTAATAAATTAATTTAATAAAAAATGAAAATAAATAATAGAATACATATTGCTGACTAAATGACAAAATAACTATAAAAGTAAATAACTTGCCAATATGAAAACAGTTCATAGGCTGTAATGTAATTATTGTAACACTAAGAACCAACGTGTCATATACGACACATTCAAAAGTTAGCTCATCTTATGAAATACTGTTATTAATACAGTTTTTAAAAAATACTCTTATATAATCTTAGAAGTCTCCTGAACAAAAACACATTTAAATTGTAAAATTATAATCAATAGTAATAGAGAAAAATGAATACTTACATGAAACAGTCATACTTGTGATCACTTCCAAAAACATGTGCTCAGACAATCACTTATATTTTCCTTTATCTCTATCACAGTGAAATGCATGTGGTCTAATAAGCTTCACTAAACTCTAGTGATAAAAGGAATAACTAACATAATTGTTTAACAAGCAAAAAAGAAGAGCTGCTTCTCATTCTTTGAAAGAAAAATTGTGTGTCATATACGACACTCGGCATCCCAAGAGGTTAATAATTGCTCGTTTTTATTATTTTCTTTTTGATATTATTAGCTGAATTTAGATACAATTTCAGAAGTGAATTTTAAATATTAATTATTGAAATAACAATTATCAACATAAGAATCGATCGAGATTTTGTAATAATTCACTCCAGTTTAATATTTTTGATTTATTAAATTTATTTATATGTCATAGTCTTTTTTAATTGAACAAAAAAAATCGATTTGGCCAAATGTGGTTTTATTGGACACATGAATCAAACTATTTTATAAGATATATAAATTCAATGATTTTTTTTTCTATTTTATAAGCACTAGTTAGATCAAAAGTCAATTTACCCAATATATCTATAAAACTTTCCAATAACAAGGAATTTTATTTAAATAACTCTGTCAAATAGTCAAAGAAATTAATTATTACGTTTTGATAATTATATTTTTATACAAAACACTTTAATAATTCTTACTTAATAATTATTAATGCTCAGTGATCGATAATGTTGAAGATACTTTACACTGATAGTTGGGGTGGGTTCGCGCCTCACCTAATCTCTAAATAAGACCAGTTTCCCATAGAAAGTCTTATCGGAAAGCACCTCCCCTTTGCTGATTGCCTATGTGTTGTCTTTTTTCATTATTCCAATCCTAATTTTATGTATTTATAAATAAATAGCCATTAGTACGCGCACTGTTGGCGATATTTTACGCACAATATGTATGCCGCTTGTAAGCTGAAAAACATGCACAATCATTTTTATGAAAATAACTTAATAGTTATTATTTGATTATTATTTTAATCCTCCGAGAGTTACTTCAAGTCTATTGCATTAGTTAGCTCGCATGGACTCTCTCAGACCCCATTATTCTGAAATTGTGAAATTATGGGAATCACTTCAGAAAGTATGATTAAATCTTTTATTTCCATAATTTACCTTGTTTCTCATGATGTAAAACACTCGTAAATTAACGAACATGTGTATTTTATGTTTAATTTTTGTAATTTGATCTGAAAAAGTAAAAAATAAAACAGCAAATTTCACTTTGTGGTAAAATATCTCAGGTTTCATGGACTGACACCGGTAAGTTTCTTTGTAATTGGAGAGAGATATTTTTTTAAAGAGATATTCTCAGTAGACCAAGCGACGATCCTCACTCAAATCAATGTAAATAAACCGAGAGAATCTAAGTTTTATTTTAACTCAGATCGAAAAGCGTATTTTGAGTATCTAAACAAAAGCTTCTACCCGAATTGTAAATTCTTTTAAATAACAGAACTTTTATTTCCTTTTATTCGGAAATATGTCTTCATTAACATATAACAATTCTTTTTGTCAAAACTGATTATTTTACTTTAATTTTCATTTTTTTTTTTTAATGCGTATGGTCACTCAAAAAAGATTATCAAAAATACATTGTCTTAAGTCAAAAATTAATATCGCTTCAAGTAACAAAGAAAGTATTAAAACTTTAGCGGATTGTTTAATCAGGAATTTTTCCTATATGAGAAATGAAGCGATCAAAAAATAATGCTTGGACCATCGAAACTTTGGCAAGCGATTACATGATGGCGACTAGCTTTATAACGTAAAAATTTATCTCAATTTTATCAAAATAAATAGTTTGTCTTGATGTGTTGCTAAGACTGCTGTAAAATAAACAAAGATTTTATAATTATAAAACGGTTTAAGTTATCAAAATTAAAATTGTTTTTCTCGCGTTGGATTGTCGCACGCACCGCAACGCTTCTATTTAAAGTTAATTGGAATTCGGCGCGCGATGTCCCTTTGCGTTTTTGTTCTTCAGCAATAGGGAAATACTAAAGATGAGATGCAAAATATAAGGAATGGTATTTTCATAAGAATAAATTTATTCTAAATTGCTATTGTGTCAAGTTGCGCTCATTCAAATATTGATATGCAATTTTACAATGTTTGAAATTACATTTTAAAGTTTAAAAAATTCTAAGTTATTTTAGTGAAATTAATTTCAAACTAATTTTTTACATGTTTAAAAAATTGAAAGTAAGTTAATTACATCTTAATTATATTATGTATAATTATCTGAGCCTCGTACATCTACAATTGTGTAATATTTGTTTATTAATTAATCTGATATTAAAATCTAATAAACATGTTTCTACTGTTTTTGAGCCATTTAAGAAATTTGTAAGCTCTAAATGTCAGAAAAATTCAGATATATTTTCTCAAAAATGAGAGTTTATTATGTTAATATGAGAACATAAAACAAAGATTTATTCACAGGGAAATGATATGGGAAACTTCACGTTCTTGTAGAGAAAAATTATATAAAATATTTTTTTATTTATTTATTTGGTAAGAATCTAAGTTAAGAAAAAGAATTTTTATTGAAAAAACACTTATATTATTCAATTTTTAAGTTTTATTTTATTACAATTGTACAAAACAAAAAAGAATATACAGTATTTTTAAATGATTCAACATTTATGAGGACAAAATCGTTTGTATCTTCAATGTTTCGATGTGAACTGTTATAGTACCTTTGGTATATTTTCTGTTGTATTCAAATTTTATTTTTTAAAAAAATGTCATTTTAAATTTGTAATAGAACACGCAATGACTTTCTTAATTTAAAAGAAGGTGCGGTATATTTGGGAATTGGTAAATAGTTTTCTTATTTAACAAAAAAATTTGTGTTTTTTCGTATATGTTTAAAATTAGATCTATCATTTTCATTTAAGAAAAAACATATATATTTTTTTAATTTCAATTTTCACATTATTACAGATTTATTTTTCGTTTGAATATATTATAATTCAAATACAATAGCCCTCGTTATATCGCGGATTCGAATACATCGCGCCTTTTTTTTTTTTTTTTTTTTTTTTTTTTTTGCTCCTTCAAATTTTAAAAGCACTCGTATCAATAAATTTTAAATTATCGATTGCCATTGAATTTTCTTTTGCAACGGAATATGATATTTTATCCCTACCATTGTCCTAAAAACTACCACTACAGTGAAAAAATAAATTCGTGAAGATCTAAATAAACAGAACAAATGATAATTATCTATCTACTTATGTCTCCTTTTGATATTAAAAGTTGTTTATTGATTTTAAGTACTGTCATCTGATTTAAAAGTTTCTGTGAATTCGAAATTTCACCGCGTAACGTGTAAGAAAAAATTTTCTTTATTTCTGAACGAAGTGTTCTAAAACTTTTATACAGTAGTAACTTTATTTTGCTTTTTGTATAATTTTTACTCTATAATTTTATGAGTTTTGATGTTTTATTATATGTTCAATATTTATTTTTTTTTTAATTTTTCAATTACTGTATTTAAATTTTTATTGAAAAATATAAATTACATGAATCTTTAATAAGCGATTTATTATGAAGTATAGTACGGTATAATAAAATCGCAACTAATATTGTTTTTATATGAACAGTATTTGCCTTTAAAATAATTGTTAAAGAAACAATAATGCTAAATGGGCGTTGGCGGTAACGATGTGTACGTAAACGTCAATTCAAACGAATAAAACTCAATATTAAAAACCTAATCTTATTTTATATCAGAAACACTTGCTGATGAAAGAATAGAGGCTAGATATTCCATAGCATGAATAATCTGTTTAGTAAAAGCCCAAAATTTTTAGAACTCGGTTATATCGCGCTTTTTCTTTGTCTCCCAACAAGCGAGACAACGAGGAGCTACTGCTTGTATTTTTATAATACAAACAGTTAGTTTTTACTCTGTGAAGCAAATTTATATAAAAAATAATAAGCATTATATTATTTATTACGTAATAAGTTTGTTATATATAAAGTATGAAATATATTTATATTTCGCATTTCAATACACATATCAAAAGGAATTTATGAAATTCGCGATTAATTCGGCAATTTTAATTAAATTACATTTCTTTAAAATATATTTTACCATTGAATCATATAAAAACTTTCATTTATTCTATGGGCACATATCTATAATATCTTCAGTTCAGCTTTCGTTCGTTATAATAAACAGGTACATGAAACACGCGACATGGTTTAAAAATTACGTTCTTACCCTTAACATATATATGATTTATTAGGATTTCATCTATGGGGAAACTTGATAAAAACATTTTGAATTTGAAAACTCCATAACAATAGAATTGTAATAAGGTATTCAACTTAATTGTTTAGGTTAAGTTTTTAAATATACATGTCTATTTCTTCTTTATACTATAATAATATATATAATATTAGACCATTATCAATCATTACCTATATTGTTTATGCTGTAATATATGTCTATATATTATGTTAATGATTGAAAACATTTAAGTGGAAATAAATGTTTTAACAATCTCTAATTCAAATAATTATGATACCGCCAAAATAAAATGTCAATCAACCCCAATAAAGATAAGATCAAATCTAATTTAGACATCCATATTTTTTGTTGATTTTACGATTCTAAGTTGTATTTTTATATCCTTAACGTATATGGATCCATACCTTTCTCTACCTATAATAGGGCGAAATTGCGATCAGTCATATAACCAGAATTTCCTGGTCCCTCTTTAATTAATCAATTAACAATTGCCATACAATAGCAATCTCAAGCAAATAATTATATTTTTCAATTGTAAGTTTTTTTAAAGAATAACTTATAATTTTATTAATTAATTTTTTACATATCATATATGATAAACAAATTTTTAAAATATTTATTAATCTCTAAACTAAGAAAATACAAAATTAATAATAAAAAATTAAATTTATTAAATAACTGAAAAAAAATGAAAAAAGTTTATTAATAATATCAAAAACAGTGTAAATAAAATTTTACATTTCCAGTTAATTTTTCTTTAAAGTTTAATTCGAAAGATGGAAATTCAAGTCATTGAACTTGGCGACGGAACCTAAAAAAAGCTAAGTCTGACTAATAGCAAGAACTGAAAAACAAACTAAAGAATTTATGAATCTTTTTTGGCCTATTACTTACGTGATCAAAATATATAATCTCAAATATTTATTTTAAATTTTAGTATTTTCTTGATGAAACTTCAGATTTTCTATTTCAAAAGAATTCAATTTCAGAATACGGATATTTTGCTTAAAATCAGTCCGACTGAGATAATGAAACATTAGCGATGTAAATTTTCTAGAAGACATTTAAAAAGGAAAGGACACGAGATCAATGTCAGAACTATACGCTAACTAAAGGAAACCATTAGCAGAAGCATTGAAGCTATCGACATCAGTATTTTACGTAAGTTCAGTCTGAACACAAAGAATTACGCACACGCAAACATGCATAGATGCACAAAAACACCTCTTTTTGCATTTTCTGTAAGTATCTGTACGTTTAAATAATGTTAAAATAAAGTTTCTAACAAATGTCCTTTGGCTAAATTCATTTGTATCGTTTCCAGTGATCAGTCGATTTTACGTGGGCCATCCTGCAGTAGATGATTCTTTTCAAATAGCGAGACTAGAATAATCATACCCACAGTAGTGTAGAATAATCAAGTCAATTGATAATACTGTATTATACAACTTATATCACTACAATTATATTAATTCAAATAAGGGGACATGTAATATTGATTTTGGAAAACTATTAATACAATAAACTAAAGTATTATCTCTTTTCAGATAATATTCAAAAGTTTTCAAATAAAGACTAGTTTTTATTACCTTTTTCATTTATTTTCTGCTTATTTCTGCAAGTAATCCAAAAATTAATTTAATCCAATGCATTAGAACATAATATTAATGAAAATAGAATTACAATAAAAGAGATACACTTTTTAAAATGTAAATACGTAGAAGCAGATTTTACAAATAAGAAAATAGTTTAATTTCAAAGTTGAGGTTCTAATTCTTTAGTCTCTCACGTAAAACATAAAATGCAAAAAATATTGCTGTATAATTGGATATATTTATTCAATTCAATTGTATTATTTATTTATTTAATTCCATATCTAATGTTATAATATAGGCCTATGCATGTAATTAAAATAAATCTACTAAATTTTTGTATTAAATATATAATATAATTGAAACAATTTATATTTGTTTTAAAACCTTTCTTATTGTAAACGCAGCACATAATATTATATTCTTACTTCCTAATAACTTCAAAGTATGTTTTTATGATCTGATATAAGTTTATGTGTAAGAAAAAATTATGAAAATTAAGTTAAAACTTTGATTAATATCTTTGCTTGAATCACTATATTAAGCAGGAAATCAATTTTAAGAAAACGTTACAGATAAAAGAATGATTATTCCTGCAGGAAATTCGCAAATATAGAGAAAATAATGCTTGAGGGAAAAAAGGGATCATCAAGTACTGTCATGGATGAAATTCTATTGTACTTATGTCAACAGTTCTTCCATTAAAACGTAGCATATCTTCGTTTCCGGCGATACTCGATACTCGGATGTGCTGAGATGAAGAGATATGTCAACAACTACTCAGTTCGAAATGGAATACGCAAAGGCTTAAATGACTTAACTGGTTTTCGATGGTGTGCGAACATTAACATAAAGTTACAGTCTTTTATTTTCTGTACGAATGATCAGTTTACATATTTGGTCTACAGATAAAGTTTATGAGAATGTCACAAATCTATTCTTATACACTCTTAAGTAGATTATTCGCGTTTACTTACGTAATTGGAAAGACTTTTTTTATTAATAGTGTGTTAGGTAATTTATGAAGCTAAATATAAAAAAATATTTTTCCTAAAAATAAATACAGTAAAGTATAAAAATTATAATAGTTATAAAAATATAATTAATAAAGTCATAACATTATTGCATTTCAAATTTATTAATGAGACTGATTTCAATTAGTTGCTTAAACTCTGAAAATTTATAGGTACGTTTTTATATAATGAATTCCTAAATGCCAGGTATTTTATTTTATCTAGATTGAAAGTCTCAACAGAAGAATATCCAACAGTATATACACTTTTCAGATTATTTTACATTAAAAATAACACGTTTTTTACTGAAGTCGTTCGAAAGTTCTTATTGTTAACTAGCAGATGAACCCAGCGTTTGTCGGGCAAATAACAACAGCAAAGATTAAAATTATCAGATTATTCTGTACTTCTAACCATTTTACCATATTATTAGATAATACAGTGTAACCTCGCTTAACGAGCATAATTCGTTCCAGATTCTTACTGGTAATGCGAAACACTCGTTAATCGAAACAATTTTTACCATAGAAATTAATGTAAAATATGATAATGCCACGCCAAAAAATGCCCAAATGTTTTATGTATAACGTTTATTTAGAAAACATTGTACAAGATACACTGTTAAGTAGCGTGAATCATCATCATCATTTCTTCTAGTGCGGAATGAACCATCCTGAAATGAGAATTTCATTTGCAGAAACAAAAAAAAAAAAAATCGCAGCTAATATGTTTGATAGACACTCCAACCGATATGTCAAATTCTTGGGCTACGCAAAGGCTATAATCAAATATTAGAAATTAATTAATTTGACTAGAGGTAGGCAATTATGTTTCCATCTCGTATTAAATTTAATAATTATAAATAGTTAACTTTTAATTCAAACATTTCTAAAATTTAATTTGGAATCGGTCATTAAATTTAACGACCCAAGAATTTGGCATATCGTTTGGCGTGTTTATTGTATAATGGGCTTTGGTTGTTGATGTTTATAAGTAATATGTGTAAACACAAGTTTATAAAAACACGTGATCACAAGCGACATTAAGATGGTAGCGGAACGAATGCTGAACACAGACTGATGGAGCATGCTACATGCGCACAATTCGGGACTTTCCCTCTCCTCATCACTCGTTATGCGAAATACTCGTCGTGCGAGGTTCCATTGTATAAGCCATTGACGCGCTGTTTGTAAGTATGTCTCGGTATACCTAAAACGCCCACTAGGGGCGCCCGACCGATGATTTTAAATTAACAATAAATTAATTTTATTTGTAATAGGAATTTATTATTGATATAAATTTATTATTTATATCACGGAATGACACCGCTGCTACTAGAACGCCCTTCCCGTGAGGAGAGAGGGTTAAGGATTACCCCTCCCCACAGAGAGGGAAATAAATTCTGCTCCAAGGGGAGGGGATTTTCCCTCACGGGAAGAGGAATAATTCCCCATTCATATGAATTTATTATTGATACCACGGAATAACATCGCTGCTGCTAGAATGCTCACTAGGGAGCGGCCCGGGCTACTAGTATTATAGTATTTGATTTATATTTACAAAGGTTCTTCGCAAAAATTAATTATTATGCATTTGTGTCCTTTCTATCTTAATTTAAATTTAATTTGTATACTAGTACTTTTTATATATTAACAGGACTTATTATACTGGAAAATATGGATGCAGATATTTAGTCTTACAGATCAAAAATAATGTTTTTTATTTAGTTCACCTGAACACATACAATTTGAACTTGTGTTTCGGACTTGTTCGTCCCTCCTCAGCAGGCCTTTAAACGACACTTTCTACAATTAACAATAAAACATTTCTTGGTACAATCACAACTAAAATCAATTAAAAACACAATCATTTCCCGACAATAAATTGAAAATTCTTACAACTTTTGTATTTCCGAACTTCTTTACATTTCCAATTGAAACTAGGATCCACAGCAACCATACAATTTGACGCATTCCTAATTTTTATACATTAAAATCAGTTGATAACTATAAATTTAATTTTTATCTAAAATATTTTTACTTCAATTGACTTACTTCTTTATGTTTACTCTTTTCTACTTAATTTCTATTCTAATTCTTTCCCATCTCTTCTTTTATACTTCTTCCTCCCCCTTTTTATAATGCTTATCCATGATTGGTGGATCTCTCTACCGTTGTTGTTATTCATTTTATTATTTTGCCTAATTATATTTAAATGCTCATACAGTTGTCTTTTATAATTGTTTTTTCCCTTTTTCGGATTTTTACCGTAAAAAGAAAGGAAAAAACAATTATAAAAGACAACTGTATGAGCATTTAAATATAATTAGGCAAAATAATAAAATGAATAACAACAACGGTAGAGAGATCCACCAATCATGGATAAGCATTATAAAAAGGGGGAGGAAGAAGTATAAAAGAAGAGATGGAGAAAGAATTAGAATAGAAATTAAGTAGAAAAGAGTAAACATAAAGAAGTAAGTCAATTGAAGTAAAAATATTTTAGATAAAAATTAAATTTATAGTTATCAACTGATTTTAATGTATAAAAATTAGGAATGCGTCAAATTGTATGGTTGCTGTGGATCCTAGTTTCAATTGGAAATGTAAAGAAGTTCGGAAATACAAAAGTTGTAAGAATTTTCAATTTATTGTCGGGAAATGATTGTGTTTTTAATTGATTTTAGTTGTGATTGTACCAAGAAATGTTTTATTGTTAATTGTAGAAAGTGTCGTTTAAAGGCCTGCTGAGGAGGGACGAACAAGTCCGAAACACAAGTTCAAATTGTATGTGTTCAGGTGAACTAAATAAAAAACATTATTTTTGATCTGTAAGACTAAATATCTGCATCCATATTTTCCAGTATAATAAGTCCTGTTAATATATAAAAAGTACTAGTATACAAATTAAATTCTTCGCAAAGAGTTCGAGAGTTTACATGAATGTTTATCACATCGTGTACCCAATCCAACACATTTTAAAAATCTTTTAAATTGTGTACAGTAGAGAAATAAAGACTTTTTAAAACGTGTTAGATTGATCATTCGGTGTGAAAAACTCTTACGTAAGATAACCTTTATAGTTGTATAGCCGATCTTACCCGTTTTCATCGAGTGCAAAAATTAGGATCTCTCCTCCGAGGCTAATTAGAAAATTTTTAGATGGGTCTAAAAATATATTCTATTTCCCACAAAAAAAAACCGCATCTAAAATAGTAGAGTAAGAGCCGAATTCTTCAGGATATTCCTTAAACCTTCTCCCTCTTCCTCGCGGGAGGAATTTCCAAAAGTTTTTTTAGTGTGCATTCTGATGACGTACCCAAATAGTCTACCAAATTTAAACTTTCAACTTTTAACCATTTGGGCTATGCGCTCATTATTATCATCATCATCATCATTATCAAGCCATCTCGATTATATATATAAATTAGCATATATTTTCTGAAATTAAGGTAAATCTGCGCTACAGTATTCTTTAATTAATATGAGCTTAGTTGGTTAGTTGCAAGAGTATTTGGTGCTAAGATATAAAGCATTAGGATATCGATTTCTGAATTAATTTTAATCTTATCGAAATTTCACAATGTTTTTCTTTTCTTTTCTTTTTTTTGTTAAGCGATTGTATAGCCTTAGTTTTCAGTATATAATAATATTTTCACTTTCCGGACATATATTTGACTATGTATGCCTTTTTCAGACTCAACCTGTGTACATTGTGATTTTAGTTTTAGTTTTAGTACACAATCTATATTTGGGTAACAAAAATCAGATTTTAATTTTACTTTTAGTAAAACTAAAACTAATATAAACAAATTTTAATTATAATATATTTATAAATAAAAATATAGCGAAGGAACATGGCCGGCGTTATTTACGTTTAATAAATTAAAATATAAATACGACTTTTCCACATAGGTAAAAACCTTGCTATTGTCCTTCTTTTCGCCGTTACACCATCACTGGGGGCAGAAGACGCTTTAGTCTCTGGAGTGGATAGTGTGCTTCCTATGTGCTCCGAATTTCGAAAGCGATTTCTCTGCGAATTTTTGTCACTGGTGAGTGATTCGCATATTATTTTACTGCTTAAGACGTGCGCTTTCAAACGCCGTTTTATTTTTTAAAATCGGTATATTTTTCGGGAGTTACGGCCTTTTCTTTTTTTTTGGTCGCGACCACGTGGTTGGGAAACTGTCGTACTTATCTCGTTTACTCCTCGTCGTACTTATTCGCTGTATGCACCGTTGTATGCCTCTATATACCGTCCTGTTGGATATATTAAATGTTATTTTTCGTTTCTTAGATCATTCGTTATCGCGACCGTTGTTGGCCAAATTTCGGCGGGCTACCTGGCCGATTTATTAGGCTGTTGGTGCTGCTAGTTGGTTAATGCTTAGACGGTGTCATAGTACTAGTACTGTGGTAATTTCGTTTAATTTTATTAACTATTTCTTGAGTTATAGTGACAATAACGAACAAAGGATCAAAGGTCACTGAGCTCGCCACGTGGTTGACCTACTCCCCTACACGACCCTAATTCGATCTCTTTTTCGTTCGCTCTTTTTCGTTCGTTTCGTTCGCTGCCCTCGGGTCGTTCTGGTCGTGTAGTACACCGTTGTATTCAGAATTAATTGCTCTATCTACTGAATTCGCTGTTTTTTTCCACTTCGTTATTTTCTGTTCCCCCAACTGACCCTAATCTGGTCTCTTGTTTTGGTGTATGTCGCCCTACTTCTGGTAGCTGGTGTGCTTGTCATATATCGTTGTTTCGGATTAATTCAAGTTTCTTGTGGTAATGGAGCCAGCCGATCAACAACCGCAAATTGATTCGGAGTCAGTGAAGATGAGTGTGCCTCTTGAACCTAGTGTTGTCATTGGTTCGCTCGAGGAGTCAATCCTTGAGGAGGCTAGTAGCCAGCTGGGGAGGATAATGAACATTCTGCCTGAAACTTACAGCAGAAACCTTAGAACAAAAGAGAAAAAGGAAGTTAGAATGAGGGTGACACGGTTACATTCATGCGTAGCCCAAATGTTTGGGATCCTACGTGAGCTACGCTCGTCTCGGGAGCCCGCTACTAATTCCAGCACTAACAGTGGAGAGATGTCCTACTCTGCGGTGGTGCAAAAAAGCAACTGCATACGTCCAAGCTATACAACGAAGGTGATAAACCAGACCCTCGGCCAAAAGCTGAATAAAGAGGGAACAAGCAGCAGTCATGCTGTTCTAGTCTACGCAAAGGGAGACAGCGACTCAGAACCCAGGCTTGATATCAAGAAAGTAAAGGCTACCATCATGAAAACCATCAAGCCGCAGCAGATTAAAGTTGGGGTAAAATCTGTTAGGGATATCAAGAACGAAGGGATCTGTGTGCGCGTTGGTACACATGAAGAGAGTGAGACACTTATGAATGCTATCAACAGCATAGATAGCATCAGGGGCAAAGTAAAATGTACTGTTTCTACTGGCAGACAGCCTAGAGTTATCTTACTGAATGTACCAAACGCGATCGAGGACAACGATGTCCTCACAGTGGCTTATGAACAAAATAAATGCCTACAAAAAGTTAGCAAGGAGGAGTTCCTTAGTAACAGCAGAATAAGTACTACTATACGCAAAGGAAGAATAAGAGAAAACTGCCGGCATGTAATTATTGCTGTACCACCCTCTATCAGAAAAATTATTGTGACAAATAAACATTTATCTTTGTCCTGGGCCAACATAAAAGCAGACGACTATATCCCAGTCGTCCGCTGTTACAACTGCTGTGGCTACAACCATCAAGCTAGTGGTTGTTCCGAGGACCTGAGGTGCAGTCACTGCGCCAAACAGCATCGCTTTGCGGACTGCCGCCGGCTCGAGAAGACTCCTTGCTGCATTAACTGCAAAAAAGCAAATAGTGAGCTTCCAGATGAGAGGGAAATTTAGGACAGATCATAATGCTTTTGATCCTGCCTGTCCTACAACTAACAGAATAAAATTTAACACAGTAAGTAGAACCAATTATGGCCAGTAGCTCCCACTCCATCACAACTCAGACAAACAATCAATTGAAGATTCTACAAATTAACCTGCAAAGGGGCAAGGCCCCATCTTCCCTCCTGATCAAGATCGCCGAAGAGCACAACTCTGACATTATAGCTATCCAAGAGCCTTACCTTTACAGTGGCAAGCTTTCTCGCTTCAGTGGCTGGACTGCCATTCCTCCTAAAACCACTCCAACGACTAAAACTGCTATTCTGATCAGGAACACTAACTTGATTGTGCAATTTATGCCCCACCTCTCAACCAATTTCGTTACTACTGGGTCTATATACATCCAAAACACCATCATATTTATCTCGTCAATATACTGCTCTCCCCTTGAGCGTATTGAACCACTTCTCCACGACTTAGACAGAATCAGCAACACTGTGGCTGACCGGCCATGGGCCATTTGTGGTGACGCAAACGCCAAATCCTTTCTTTGGCATAGTCCCTCGGAAGATCCTAGGGGCTATCTTTTTCAAGAGCTTGTTGCAGCCCTTCACCTTACCTCTTGCAACACCAGTACCCTTCCCACATACTTCTCACCAAGGGGAGAGAGTTGGATCGACGTTGCACTGGCCAACACCCCGATGGCACCGATGGTCAGCTTTTGCTCCACGCTTGATATCCCTAGTGCAAGTGACCACAGGTATATTGAGACGCACCTTAACATCAATGTGGATAGCAGTAAGCCGTCTACTAACGGCTACCACACTCGGTGGCCACTTTTTCAAGACTTAATCCGGGACAATTGGATTATCGACACTCCAATTATAAATATGACCAAAAGTGAAATTGACAACTGTATTACTCGACTGAACAGGGTCATCCTCCATAGCCATCAAATGGCAAGTAAGAAAATCACCAATAAAAAGTCCATGGCCCCTTGGTGGGACAGCGAACTGTCTACTCAACGTACAGAGGTTCACAGGCTTAGAAAGCTATACCGTCGGCAGAACGACATACGCTTAAAGGAGGTTCTTAAAACCCGCTACATCGAGAAATTTAACGCATATAAAACCATGATAAACCACAAACGTCATCAGGCTTGGCAGAGTTACTGTAGCCGTTTTAATACACCTTGGAGTGAGCCTTACTATATCGCCTTTAAGAAGAAAAGCAAGGCGAACACGCCTGCAGCAGTCTTAACCACTGATGGTAACTTTACAAATTCTCTTCCTGACACCATGAGGGAGCTCTTTAGTTATCATTTCCCACATGACATCCAGGACTCGGACAACGACCACCATTATCCCATTCGCACCAGCTTCAGAGACCCCCCAGATGAAGGGGATGACAACGCCTTTAGCTATAATGAAGTCTCCCATGCGATAAGGCTAATCAAAATCAAAAAAGCTCCAGGAATTGACAATATCACCGGAAAAATGATTAAGGAGGCTTATAAAGCAATCCCCACGACTTTTATCACCATCTTCAATCGTTGTCTTTCACTGGGTTACTTCCCTACAGAGTGGAAGAGTGCCTCTGTAATATTTATCAGCAAGCGCCCTGATGTCGTGCCTACTTACCCTAGGGACTACAGGCCAATTAGTCTCCTTTCCGTCATGGGGAAGGTTCTTGACAGACTCGTCAATAATAGGATTCTACATCATCTAAGGACAAATAACATTCTAAGTCCTCATCAGCATGGCTTTACCCCTGGAAAGTCGACTATTACTTCATTAACTAAAATTGTTGATCACATTCAGCAGGCAAAGGAGGATGGGAAACATACACTTCTTATCTCGATTGACTTCCAGGGTGCCTTTGACAATTTATGGTGGCCTATGATTCTCCATCAGCTTCGTGCCTACCGTTGCCCAAGGAACCTTTTCCTGATCTGTAGCAGCTTCCTAGAAGACCGCCAGGCGGGCATGTACACCACCAATTACCACCATGTTCACCACGTCACAAAGGGTTGTCCACAGGGCTCCATTGCGGGTCCCGGTCTCTGGACAATCGTCAACAACGATCTGTTGATTTCCCTTAATGGCTCTAACGACGTTCTCATACAGGACTATGCGAACGTCGTTAGAACGGCACTGTCATCTTAGTGTCAAACAAAAACAGTAATAATCTCCCAATCCTTGGTAATGATATTCTCAACAAAGTCTCGAACTGGAGCAAGCGTGTAAAGCTCCCAATCAATTATAGCAAATGTTCTTACATCATTTTCTCTAAAAACACTCCTCTACAAAAAAGCCCAAGGATACTCATTGATGGGAACCGCATACCAAGAGTGACTGAATTTACCTACCTTGGTGTTGTCCTAGAGCAACAATTCCAGTGGACTAGACATATTGAATCAGTTAGTGCAAAGGCTGCTCGGGTCTCAAATGCTCTTTTGAGCATTGCTAAAAACACCTGGGGTGTTGGTTACAAGGCAGCTCGCTATATCTATCTTGGCGCTATCGAGCCGATCCTTCTATACGCTTCCCCAATCTGGGCCTCAGCAGCGAAAAAAGTGTATATTCAGCGAAAACTCCTAAAAGCTCAACGGATCGCCGCCCTGCGTATCTGTAGGGCCTACCGCACGGCTCCAACATCGGCCTTGCTGGTGACTGCTGATCTCATGCCGGCACACATTAAGGCGAGGATGGCTATGTGGCTGTGGCATGCCTGCAACCACTCAACAAGCTCCTGCAATAGCTGCAAAGACTTTCTTTCCATTCTTGACCAGCAAACTAAAGAGGACCTGAAACACTACACAATAGAAAGTAATTCCTACGAACTTAGCAATAGTCAGGAGTACCCATGGCTCCAAGACCGTTCCTCTCAAGTTGAGAAAATTGACATTTCCATCTACACCGACGGCTCACTGCATAGCGATGGTGTTGGGGCAGCCTTCATCCTTTACAATCACAGAAATAATTCAAATCATAGGTCTGCTTATAAGCTTGGGCCCCACTGCTCGGTTCCGCAGGCTGAGATCCTGGCAATCACTAAAGCCATGGAGCACATACACGAGGAATGGTTCCCTCAGCAGCTGAACATTTGTGTTTACACAGACAGTTTGACTGCCCTCCACTCAATCTATACCCCATTCAAAAGGGGCAAGAACGTCACTAAGATCCATCGTCTGCTTTCTGCCAACACCCACCGCCACACTGTTTACTTCAAATGGGTCCGTGGCCATTCCGGTGTTCCTGGCAACGAGGCTGCCGATCAGCTGGCAAAGCAGGCCGCCAGTTCCACGTTAGGTTACGACTACAGCAAGATACTCATTTCGAAAATCAGGCTCTGGGCTTTCAACCAGGCCTTATCCCTCTGGCAGAAAGAGTGGGACAACGGTGCTACTGGAAGGACAACACACCGTTTCATCCCCAATATTAGTGAGAGACTTAAGTGGAAATTCTTCACCCCAAACTATCGTTTAACCCAGTTAATCACTGCGCACGGCAATTTCAACGTGTACCTGAAGCGCTTTCACATCAAGACAATTGACACCTGTTCGTGCGACAACACCTCTCCAGAGGACACCGACCATCTTATTTGGGACTGCAAGCTCTACGCGCAACAGAGGATCATACTAATGGGCCACGTCCTCAAATCTAACTACAGTTGGCCTTGCCCTCACA